>NC_089795.1:80955162-81187662 GCF_040412425.1 Macrobrachium rosenbergii
TGAAGCAAATTCGAGCAGTTAAGAAGGCCATTGTGGCTTTTACAATTGCATATATGTATGTATGTATGTATGTATGTATGTATGTATGTATGTATGTATGTATGTATGTATGTATGTATGTATGTATGTATGTGTGTGTCTTTGCCTGCGTTTGTGTGAACTCTCCTAATAGATATTGTCAGTAAACTGATTTCAGCCACAAATATTTTTGCTAGACCTACAGTAGACACATTCACTGTTGGCTGTTGGGATGTCTGCGGGTTTCAGTCTGAACGCTTAAACCAACAAGAGGTCACAGGTTTAATATTGTATCATTTTCTTCAAGCATTTTATTGCGTGTGAAGAGTGGGCGTAAATTTCTGCTTTTGGCGTTTGCACGCATGCCCATCGTAACCTGAGATGAAAAGATGATTGAGTGCAGAGTAAATGTCGTGCCTTGTAAAGCCAATTTTTGCTTAACCTTGCAGCAGACTTCTGAAGGCAGGTATCAGCGACTGGATCATAATGCAGGCCCGGATGCCAACTAGGGTGGAGAAATGTCGGAGGCAAAATATCTTTTATAAATTTTTCATAAAAATTTTTTGTACACATGAATATGCATTTAAACAGTGGACTCTCGTACACATGAATATGCATTTAAACAGTGGACTCTCGTTAATCCAACCAGTCCTGCAGATGGATTTATCGGATTAATCGATAAGTCGGATTAGCTATGCCATGAGCGAATCGGGTTAGTAGCCTCTTTCTGTGAATACTTATTATTAACAAAAATATAGTACTGTATTTCAGAAGTTCCTGAACGTCCTAAAGATTTCTTTTACTTGAGAAGTAACCAAAAACCAAATGATAGGTCTCTTTCTAAGGATGAGCAGTTTATTTTTTACGTTTTTGATGAAACTTGGTAATAAGGTACCATCGCCCTCCGGTCATGATTTTCTCCTAATATTTTCGTGCTTAGCCTAAATTTTCAGGACCACAGATCAGTTTAAAGGACAACGTTTTTTTTTTTTTGGGGTCAGGTTTTGTTTTAATTTTGCAGTTATGTACCTAAATAGCTATTTTTGAGCTAGACTGTGTTTTGCCGGTTGAACTTCGATTCAAAGGCAAAGGATTTCAGTATTCTTTCTCTGGATCTGATAATACTTTGATGTTTAGAGAACACCATTCCTCAAAGTCTTTGTTAGGAGTGAGGGCTAGAAAGTTCAGATGGGTAAATGCGCAACCATTGATATGCACCAATAGATAGTGCACAGATGTACAGGCATGTATCAAGGGCACTATCAGTTTTATCCCTTAGCTTCTCTTGAGAATACTTTATTTTTTAGCACTTTATTGTTATTATCATTAGGTTTCCATTATTAATATCGCCAGTTGTGTGCAAGTGTATTGTTTTTTTTTTTCCCCATGTTTGCAAGCCAGACATTTCCTTACGTAAGGAAATATCTGTATAGAATATCTAAACCTCCGTGGTCAAGGTGCATCTTTCTTGAAGGGTTTATTTGTGTCTGTGAGTCATGAACGCGTTCTTCAATTTAGCGAGAAAGTTGGGCTAAACGCTTTATGATTGGGTTATTTGGATACAAAACCGTCCAAAATGACTGTAATGTAGGAGACGGACAAGACGGGAACGCCCTACCTACCGCCAAAAAATGACGGCAATATAAGAAAAGGTCGTGACCGCGGTCCATGCCCGGACTAGGCTAAAAAGGTAACGTACCATCTGCGTACTTGTACAGTACAGGAGCCAGAGGGAGGGTAAGGCTCATGGCCAGGGCTAGACGATTGCTAAGAGCAGACGTATAAACATTACCTGTTGACTATTATTGTTACGCGCGGAAAAAATAAATATGGATACGCAATGCTCTTTCTGTACCTTTGATTCGTTTGCATAATAATTGCGACAGTTTACTCCTTATGGGTCTATGGGTTGATTCTTCTTCGGATTAAGTGCAGCAGTTTGCTAATTATGAATTATGGTTTTGATTATTTTTGGATTCCTTTTTTTTTTTTTCTTTTTTTTTATTTTCTCTCTCTCTCTCTCTCTCTCTCTCTCTCTCTCTCTCTCTCTCTCTCTCTCTCTCTCTCTCTCTCTCTCTCTCAATTTGATGACAGTGATACCTGTTCTTACAGAGTGCATTTTCGCCAGTATTCAGATAAGCACTGTATGTCTTTGGTCAGATTCACTAACATAATATGTAACATCCTTGCATGGAACTGATTTGTCATTTCCTCGTTACCATTATTTTATAACAGAATCACAGCGAGCTTGGTCCGGATCATAGATAAGGACCCGACTCTTAATCGACAAACAGTTTTGTCCACATTGCAACCCGTAGTTATTGGCAAAATGACATGATGATTAGATGAAGCCATATTTAACTATTGTTTTATCACTTCATTGTAACCCATACTTAGTGACAAAATTAATTATCTACGGCATTGGAAGAAGCCAAATACAGACACCGTTTTTCTCTTCATTTTTAACCTTAATTCTGACAAAATGACATTTTTAACCAGATATAATTAGGTACGGGTCACGCTCCCATACTTGTGACCTATTGTCCTCTTCAGATTAACACCTATTTAATCATTAAACGATATAATAATATTATATCTTACAATAGGCGACGGCGACGAAGGTCAAGATGTTCCATTTTCCCGTGCCGATGACTTTGAGAAGGTCGTCAAACGCTTCCACGGCCATGATGAGTCGAACGCCTTCTTTCTCTCGGAGTCTGTGGAAGAAGAGGAGTGAGAATTAGACGGCGCCATTATCTGGCGACTAAAGTATAAGAAAGTAAACAGTCACACATAATGAAAGGTAACTTTTATTTAGGGTTGAAATGTAATCAGTTCAACATCATTATCATTGTCTTTTGATGGACGGTAGATTAATGCGTAAATTGAAGTTCATTATCATCTGTTTCTAGGTGTGAATATTCGGCGCCGCCAGTATGGGAATGAAATGACACACAGCTTGTATAAAGGTAAGATTCCCTTTGAATAATGACTGTCAGTATTCCTTCTGGAAAACAAGAGACATTATTAGTTGCTGGTGAGAGAAGTTAAATGTGGAAATAAACTGAATGTTTCTTGTTGAAAAGAAAACAGTATGCAAGTGGAAATTATGAGAAGTAACGGGAAAAAAATACTACGGATACATGGTACAAAATAGAACACTATTTGAGAAGTTGATCATAACCACTTGTTAGGATAGATTCTGTTTCCTATTTTTGTATTTTAGTCTCGGCTGCTTTTAAGGGCGGGATTACATACAGGATACCACTTTCAGACAGCAAGGAAATTTGAATGTAACATATACAAAACTCTTGAATCTGTAAGAACTCCCTTCATTTTTTTAAAATGAGAAACGACTTAATCTATATGATTCTATAATTCTATTTCGATCATTTTTTTTTTTTATGTATGAGGGCAAAAATGGAGACATGAAAAACGAGAGAGAGAGAGAGAGGGGGGGGGGCTAAAATGCCAGTCTCACCAGCTGTTTACAGCGACTAATTAGGTCAGTAAATGCTTTTTTTTTTTGTGGTCATAATTTAAAGTCCCGACTCTCTTAATTAGGATGTGAGTGTTACTAACTTTTTTTTTCTTTGCAGCAACTAAATTAGTTTTATCCGCTATTCTCTCTTTAATTTGCTTACTTATTCCTTTCATAAATAATCGTAACATTAATGCCGGAGCATTATGAATAATGATAATTATTATTTTTATTACTATTTCTTAGTGTACTTATTTTTTCATGTACGTGAATAATGATAGATTATTATTTTTGTTATTTCTTAGTGTACTTATTTTTTCATATACGTGAATGATGATAATTATTATTTTTATTATTTTTTATTGTACGTATTTTTTCATATACGTGGAAATCATGTAGACGACAGCGTCTTTTGTTAAGAATTCAGCTATACATATCACTGTTAACTACAGTAATAATGGCAACATTGTTAGGAATGATAAAAATGGCTGAATAAGTTGCAGCTATCATCTCTCAAGTTTCTCCTCAGGAATTTCCTTCATGGGCGCTATCTTCCCTAATTGTTTGGTTTTGCTTAAACATTCAGTTCAGAAAGAGACAATGGAATGCCATCGTTGTTCTCTCTCTCTCTCTCTCTCTCTCTCTCTCTCTCTCTCTCTCTCTCTCTCTCTCTCTCTCTACTGTAAGCATGTAAACGTATGAATTGACTTTTACGTGTATTTTATACCCACTTTTCACATTTGGAAATGACAGATTGTCTTACATGCACAGTTGCATTGCCATTGCGCGCGAAAGTATCGTCAGCGCTGAAAGCCGCCGTATCGAATGCTCATGGAATCTGTTGATATTGTCCGACACCTTTCGGTATCTTCCCGCCCTGTCTACCAAGTTCCCGATAGCGGTGTCAGAAACAGAGTTGGCGCGCGCGTCTTATGTTTTAGCGTGACGCCTTCACAAATTCATTTCGTGTGCCAGTCTAGGAAAAATATATTGAATATTTGATGTAAAGTTTGGCGCAGGATATTAAAAGATACTTTGAAACGTGTGGGTTTGAAACCGCCTTGACAGCGAAAGACGTGAATGAGCACTTTAGAAGAAGCCTGAGGCTATGCGAAAGCAGTAACTTTTTAGTCTCATTTCGTTTCCCCCATTTACTCTTAAGGCGTTTGTTTTATTATGTATATAGCTGCTTAGTTTTGCCTTAACGGATATTGTACCTTTTATCTGGGACGAACTATGATTTAGAGGGTAGCTGAAGTTGTTTATTGTTCAAGCTGAATATTGACCAGAAAGTAACAAAATAAAACCTTTATATTTCGAAGGACTTATATATATATATATATATATATATATATATATATATATATATATATATATATATATATATATATATATATAATAATATATTGAAAAAGCTTTACAAATCAGTTTTTATATAGAGCAGTCTCGCAACTTATATAAACTTTAATCTATTCATCACAAAATGGAACTATGTACACCACGAATAGCTATTTGCGAAGACAATTTGAAGAAAAAAGAAAAGGCCTCGCTATCTAACAATATGAGAACGAAAACATAATTTATATGCAAATATATTCTTTTTCACAAAACATGACGAACGCCGTAGGCGTTAGGCGTCAGTAGGCACTACTTAAGGTTCTTTGCAGCTTGCCTTCGGCCCCTAGCTGCAACCCCTTTCGTTCCTTTTACTGCACATCCTTTCATATTCTCTTTCTTCCATCTTACTTTTCACCCTTTCCTTACAACCAATTTATAGTGCAACTGCGAGGTTTTCCTCCTGTTGCACCTTTCAAACCTTTTACTGTCAATTTCCGTTTCACCGCTGAATGACCTCATAGGTCCCAGTGCATGGCCTTTGGCCTAAATTCCCTATATATCCAAAATATGACGAATATGAGTGAAATAAAGGAAGTTCCACATGCGCTACGTAGAATACATATTTCCCATGACATAACCAAGGCCATGCCATAGCTTATTATTATTATTATTATTATTATTATTATTATTATTATTATTATTATTATTATTATTATTATTATTATTAAAATAGTTTAACCAGACCACTCAGCTGAATAACAGCTCTCATAGGGCTGACCCGAAGGATAAAAATGAAATGGAGTACCAGGTCTCAGCCATGGGCTAAGCACTGGGACTAAATGATGAAAGAATAATGAAATTTTAAAAATAAATATGCAAAAAGGCATATGCTTCCACACTAGAACACACGCATACATTAAATACATATACTCAAGTTTCCATCTGCACAATAAAAATAAGTAAATAAATAAAACTGATTAATGATAAAAATCAGAATAACTTAACATTTTTAAAATTCCGATTTTTTTTTGTTAGTTGCCCCGTTGGGCTTTTGCATTTTCGTAAATCACTTTTTATACTTTATCAATTAATTTACATTTCCTCGTGAATATTAAAATTGGGGCAACTGAAAATGTTGCAGACTCTGATAAAATTTCGCCAGTCGATCCACTTCCAAAAGTTGATAACCGATGTTGGTTATATTTCGGACATTCGCATAACACGTGTTTTACTGTTATCGTCACTTTGCATTCTGAGCATTCGGGAGCTGGACTCATTTAGGCTCATTAAGTGTCCCTGTGTTGGTGAAAAAACGAATAAATTAACCACCAAAACATTCATCACCAATGAAAAAATCATCAAAACTCAAGGTAAATCAAATTATTCTGTTTTAGGCCTTACATTGATACCATTGAGAAGTTTCCAGGGCTAAAGAGAATTCTGCTTGGTTCCCACTTCACACCATCATTTACTTAATGGTTACAGAGGTTCTCCAGAAGCAAAAGTCACCGCTGGCATAAGGCCAACTTATTCTGTGACAACAACAGCAGCAGCATTTACTTGATAATGCATAGGTCCATAGGACTTGCAATCTAATGCTCTTACCAAAAAAAAAAAAAAAACAGAAACAAGAAAAAGATTGGTTGACTGATTTCCACAGACCGACACCACAACAACTATCGTTACCAGGACCGAAAAAAAAGAAAAATAAGAATGGAAATAAGAATAACCTTATCTGAACATTTAAAGATACATTCCAAAAGAACTCCTTTTCCTCCGGCGTTAATTTGAATAACTGGCGTTTATTCAAGCACATAATTCATGCGAGCCTGGATTTACGGCGATTCCAACCAGGGCTGTTTTCTCTCAGGAAAAAAAAATTGAGAAATTATTGTTGGTTGCTAAGACATAATAGCTAAGCATGACAGGAAGATGTGATTGGGGGTGGCCAGGGGGACGAGATCAGCGAGAGACCCTAGATAGCTGGGAACAAAACAGCACTGTATCATTAGCTTTTATTTTCCTAATTAAGGTTATCTAATTAGCGAAAATCATGAAGTTCAAGCGGTAGAGTTGTATTATGAATTATATTAGGAGGCATTATCGCTTTTGTACACCGTGGGAAGTTCATCCTGACGAAAATTGTGGATAAATACCCGAGGGTCAAAGAGATGTTTTCTCAAGTTGGTATTGCTGAGGAAGTAAGCAATACAGCATTTTCATCTTGAACATCTTATATGACGTTTACATTGATGCTGACAAACTACGTTATATGAAAAGTTTTCACCCAAAGTTGGGTCAGTTTTGTCAGCGTGTAATGATGCTGACTTAACCTTGTTGCCCCCAGTCATCTCAAAGACTGTATGTTGGGAATTTCAATTACAGTCACTTATTCCAAGTCATGCGCATTGCTTGGCAACTTGACGACAAGAGGCAAATGCAGATCGGTTGGGTACGTTGTGATATAATGCCAAAAGAATTGTTAGGCTTCGTATGAAGAATTGATAGATATCGTGTCAAGGATTTCATGATATCATGTCAAGAATTGATAGATTCATGCCATGAATTGATAGATATCATGTCATTAATTGGTACTCATGTCATGAATTGATAGATATCATGTCATGAACTGATAAATATCTTGTCAAAAATTGATATTAGTGATGAACTGAAATAATGTATGGTGTCAATTATAACCGCAGGAGGCCATGAGTCGGTTGACGCGGTTTGTAAAAAGAGAATACTTTTTTTCGCCGTTTTTGTAGCATTTACTTCATTTATCAGACATGTGGCAGCGTATAATTTTAGCATTTTTGTAAAATCAAGGGGTCTTGACAATTCCCTTGAGGGAGGGAAGGTTTCGATACCTGTCTCGTGGACTTTATAATTTGTAGACTGTCTCGAGATGACAGCTGTACTTTTCTGGGTGGATAATACCGACTCTGTCTTACTGATTACATCAAAAGATTAATTAGAAATAAAATCTTTCTATGTTATAGTTATAACTAAATCAGTATTATCCACAACAAATAGCAGAAGAGATGTCTCGAATCTATTTGTGAATCACAACCAGTTGCTCGCAACTTTTTGTTGTAGGCCCCTGCCTTTACTACTCTGCTCCCGTAGGGAAGTAGTGCCGTCAGTGCACCTCATGCGGTGCACTGTAGGCATTACTTAAGGTTCTTTGCAGCGTCCCTTCGGCCCCTAGCTCCAAGCCCTTTCATTTCTTTTGCTGTACCTCCATTCATATTCTCTGTCTTCCATCTTACTTTCCTTAACCCTCTCCTAACAGTTGCTTCACAGTGCAACTGCGAGGTTTTCCTCCTGTTACACCTTCCAAACCTTCTTTACTCTCAATTTCCTTTTCAGCGCTGAATGGCCTCATAGGTCGCAGCGTTTGGCCTCTGGCCTTAATTTTATATTCCATTCCATTGACTACGTTGCGCGAATTCTAAATAACCTTGTCTGATTTTGCAAGTAATTGTTGTCAACTGAATGAATTAGATTCTATGTGGTGCAGCGCAAAAATCAAGGTACCAAATCCATCCTGCAGGTCCATAACTTCTTAGAGCTTTGAAAGTTATATGATCACCATTAAGTAACTTATTAATAGAATGCTCAGGCACGATTACGCAGCCTTACTTCTGTAAGGATCTGTGACGACACTGCTCCGACAATTACCTGGATCCTCAACACGATCCGAATCCTTGTCAAAAGGATCTTCGGCCCACAACCCACGTTTCCACCAAACTTCACTGAAATCGAGAACTTAAACTTTTTCCTTAATAATTTTATGGAAAAATTAATAAACAAACAGAAAGACGCGGAAGAGTGTATGAGAGCAACATTCGACGATATTCATATTTGTTGCTTTTTAAAACAATCTTTGAGTTATTCTTTGGACAAAGTTACTGTTTTGTGTTAATTTTTAACAGGAATTACATTATGCTTATTTCAGCATTCATTCCTTCATTCCGAGTGTTAATATTTTACAAGGGATCACATTGTGTTTGTTTGTGATAGAATTCATTCCAGGTGTTAATTATTTAGAATGGATTACATTGTGTTTATTTCAAATTGATTCCAAGTGTTAACATTTGACATTGAATTACATTGTGTTTGTTTCAGAATTAAGTCCAGGTGTTAATCCTGTATTAGGGACTACATTGCGTTTGTTTTTAAAACTCATTCCAAAAAATTCATTCCAAGTGTTAATCCTTTATAAAGGATTACATTAGGTTTACTTCAAAATTCACTCCAAGTGTTAATATTTTACTAGTGATTACATTATGCTTACTTCATAATTCATTCCAAATATTAATGCTTTACAAAGGATTAAATTTTTAATGAATTCATTCAAAAGGATTACAAGGGATTACATTTTATTTATTTCAAAACTGGTGCCGAGTGTTAATATTTACAATAAATTACATTGTTTTTATGTCAAAAATTCACCCCAGTGATTAATATTTTACAAAAGATTACGTTACTTTTAATACAAAATTCATTCCAAGTATTAATTTTTTCACCAGAAATTTAATTTTCCTGAGCGTGTTGTTTTCAGTATTTCATACCATCGTCAAAATAATTTTTTTTTACTGTGGAGTAGAAGAAATTTATTCCGTGCATTGAATTTTTTGTTCTTTCTCAAGTATCGGCCTTAATTTATTTCCCGTGAGTAATAAGAAATTGTATAAAAAAACTATTTGGTGTAATCATAAATCTGTATCACTGAATATTGGTCAGATTAAATTTTTTCTGATTGTAAAAATCTGAAATTATAAGCGTTTGAACTACCCAAATCCTTTTCCTATATGGCAATGGATTGGGTGGATTGTATTTCGAATGGCGAGCAATCTTGTGCCATCTGTTTAATTTATTATAAATAATGACTCAGCTCTGCCCAAAATTTATTGCATGCGTTTTTATTTGAAGATTGTGCGTTGAGTTAAATGTATTCCAAATAAGAATCTATTTCAAATGTGCTACTAAAATCCGTCTCTCTGTGCAGTACGTATAAAAAGCACTTGAGAATTATGCGCACGTTTGCTCGCATCGCAGTTCCACACATTCGCTCTAGAGTTTCGAGAAGAAAAAGAAACATTAGGAAAAAATATTAGTCTCGTTCAGGCAAGTCGCCAGGTTAGCCGGTATGCTTGCAATTTTCTGGTCGGGCGCGACGGCTACGCGGTGCGGTATCTTGGCGCGCTGAGATGTCGTCATTGCAGAGACTTTGCTTGCGTTGTCAGCTATCTCATTCCGTTCGCACAAAACAATACTGAAGAACTGAAGAAAAAGGTATATGAGCATTTAGAGTGATCGGATTTTATTACATGCGTTTCTTTTTTACCACTGAGGACTTTCTTGCTGTTAGTATCCTTTTTTTGACGCCAGTTGATCGATCACTCAGTCAGCTGTGTTTTTTAAGGATATATAAAATTGCCGTAGAATTGTCGTCGAGTATAATTTGCAAGACAGGTTCCAAAAAACGTTTGTTTACATGACCATACACCTGACAACAGAAATATCGCCGAGTGGAAGGAACGTAGGGTCTTATTCTTGCAGGATTAATAGAGTACTCTGTTAATCCTGTTATTCCTGATTTATGACAGGCAGCCGATATGATAGAGTTGTTTGAAATTTCGGACCGGCAAAAGGCGTTGCGAGTAATGGCTGGAGACATAGCACACCATTCTTCATTTCATTTTTCTTTTTACTTCCACAATATTTTCATCTTGAATATCACTCAATTATTTTTCTTCTGAGAATGATTTGAATCTCGCTTGCAGATTCATCATTGAACTGGGCAGCGTTCACATTCATATTTCGTTTATAATTAATGCATGTATTTGTGGCATAGCCTGCTTCTTCAGTTTCTGTTACCATCCCTTGCATGCACCCAGTTTTATAAATCAAGGCAAAATGAAATAAGTCACTTAACAAGGAACCACTAAACGGATTGCCTATACGCCATACGTGGAAGAAAAGCAAAGGAAGGGTTAGAGCAACATCACATATGGCCAAGATGAATAAATAATAAGATAACTGAACAATCAAAATAAAGAACAGCGCTCCCGGATGTTCCCTCTAACTCAGTATTGTAGAAGGTCGCCGTGCAGATGTGGTGGAGTAGGCCAAGATCCGAGATTGTTCAACATCAAGGTCGAGACCTAGATTCACATCTGTAACCTATTGTTTTTGGCCTTTCGTTTTTGTCAGCATTATTTAAAGTTCAGTTTGAGATTGTCGTTATATTTGTTTCTGCCCGTTTGTCTTCCTTTAGGAAATATTTCCATGTCAGCTGGTATTTCTTGGTGTTCGTGCAACTGTCAGAGTATGCATTCATACTCTTCAGCTTGCTTCTTAACCTAGTGCATTTTAGGGTAGAAATGGGCATTTGGGAATTCACGGTGGTAATACACTAAGATATAAACGCGTCATTCAATTTATCCCAACATGTGAAGGTCACTGAGTAATTGGAGGTCACACAAAAACCTCGTGTATCAGCGCATCGACGCATGTCAAGTTTTCTGTATGATCAGAACCACTAAAATAGCCTGGATATTATCCCTGATAAGCTTTTGGGAGCGGCGGATTTGTTGGGGGCGGCACTTGGTGCGTGCCCCCTTGTACCTATTTAATAGGGCATTGTTTTCTTTCACTAAATCATTATTAGTGGAAAAATTCGCTTGGTTAATGGTTATTTCAACAACAACAACAACAACAACTGCACAGCAACAAAAACAATAATTACTACTACTGCGTGTATATATATGTGTGCATATATATATATATATATATATATATATATATATATATATATATATATATTGAAACATATATATGTACTGTATGTGTGTACATGTTACATGTATATGAGATAACCCTAGGTGCACCTCCAATGAAAGATTTCTAGATCCGCCACTGTTTGGGAGTGTAATCATCATGGCCTGTGCGGTGGGAAAACTGTGTATTTCATACAAGGGCTGAAATAGATTCTAAGATACCATTACTTCACATTTCGGAGAACAGCCCCTTCTCTGCTACAAGGAAATCAGTTAATTATTCTCAACTGTTTTCCTTCTTTGATGCAGTGGTTCTGCCTCCTCACATTTCTCTTTAATCCCTCTCCCTTCTTATTTGTGCGCCTGGACTTCATGGGGCAATTAGTTGCCAGTCCTGTAGATCTCGGCAGTTATTAAGAAAATATAAAAAATGGGAGCGTTTTGTTAAATCAACAACCAACATTGTACTCGTACTGAAAGACATCTTGTGGGGACAAAGTAACTGCTGTTTAAATCCTGGGTACATTCCATTTTCCCTTTTTTGTGTAGTGTGTGTGTGCGTGTGTTTGTTTGTTTGTTGTGTACGTTTGCGCGCATACGCGTAAAACAACGATCTAAGGCAGCTTCGCTTCTCTATTGGTCATCTAACTTTGACGAAAATTATATGGAATATTTTTTCCTTTTGGAACCGAACGAGATTCCTGTAGTAATTTTAAGTCTCCTTATTTCTTTTCTGCGTAAAACCAGCGGTGATTAATTATTAAGGGAGTTGTACGATACTTGACAATTAAATATAGAACCGCAAATAAGTTCACGAGTCAGCGCAGGGAATGCCTTTCATGTTTATACTAGAATGTTTTTTTTCGGGTTTGAAGCTAAATGTCTAGTACTACGTTTTCATTTGCAACCTTCAAGTATCTCCTTGCTTTATGTAAAATTTGGAGGTGAGACTAATGTAGCTAACTTCCCTGCTTATGGTAGAAACTGAATCGTGAAGTTCGCAAAGTGCAAATATTCTCCGTTTTATATAATCTCGTATTTATCATATTGTTAATTCTTAAAAGACTGTCATTAGCATCACGATATTCCATCTCCGAAGTTATTCCCGTTTTCCTCTCCTTCGATACTTCATCAAAAGACGCTCGGTATATCAGAAAAGCAAATATTTTCGGGGGATAAATCCTGATAAACATGAAAGAAAAGAATGGGAAGATAACATTTAAAGTTTACCTCGTCAGCGTCGTATCAATGCTTCAACAGAACTGTTACTGTACGCCCTCCACACCCACTTCATGCAAAGGGAAGACTGACTTGTTTGAGAAAACTTCCCTCACTGTTCGGACATTGTTGCAGCTTCTTCCCAGTTGGGTACTTGATAGTTACCAGCTTTGTCATTTTTTTTGTAACCGAATACGTATTTGTTTTTCTTTCGGTTCGAGTTCCACTATTGTCCCGTTTTCAAGTTCCTTTCTTGTCTTGGTATGTGATGCGGCTTATAGCTTAACCAGTTATATTGTAAATTCTTTAGAATGGTGGATTTGCTGGGCGATAATAAAGCACAATTAGTAGATGCATAAGCAATGATGGTTAGGAGTCTTTAAACTGATGTAAAGTAATACTGAATTGACAATTACTACATTCCTCGTTTCTCTTGTCGATATTCTTCACTGACCAAATCGTAAATGTTGTCAGATTGCAGAGCTTACAGCTATTTCATTTTGGTGGTACTTGAAGGCGAAGATTAATGTTGAGTAGGCTTAAGTTCAGTTAAGATGAATTAAAGTCAGTTATCCAAGAGAGAGAGAGAGAGAGAGAAGTATGAAATCAGGAGTGGACAGAAGCTAGGGCTTGTCCAAAGAGAGTAAATAATGACAAACCCATTTAGCATTCATGACTCGCTTTTGTCGGGCGGGAAGGCGTTGAAATATTCGTCAAAAATGAGTAAGCTACTTTTTTTTTTTTTTAGTTCGGTGCTCCTAGCAATGTATATAATTTCTCTCTCCTCTACGTAACATTATCCCAAGTAAGTTTTCTTGTATGGTATTCGATCTCTTAAGTTTTATTATTCGCGAAACCTAAAGATGCTGAGTTAACTTCTATGGCTGATCTTTTTTAAGGATTTTCATTATTTTTTAAGCACATAATGAGATGAGATGCGAAGCAGCCATTCGGGTAAGTAGTGGATATGGCAGTAGCGTCGCTAAAAGACATGTAGGAGACCACGGCAATCATTGGGACGGGGCCTGATGAAGAAGGACCTGGGGCTGGGGGGAGTTAAGGCAGAAAAACCACAGGACCGAAGACTTTGGATAGAACCAATTTCACGTCAAACACCATAAGAGGGAAGCCAGGTGTAAACAGTTCAGAGATTATGAATGACCTCATTTTTGTTGTTTTTGTGTTTTAAGAAGTTTTGCTCAAAGAAGTTCTGCTCTCTTCCCTATGAACACGTTCATGATTCGTCAATTACAAAAAAATTATTTTTTTTTTACTTCCATTGTGCATAATTTCCTTTCTTCCCTTCTGGAACTTCTTAACTAGAGTCTCCGTTTACTAGCTCTTTCTTTGTCATGCATTTGAATTAAGACTGAATATGCTGTATGATAGATATTTGTGATTTGCAGGAAATACAATATGTTTTACCAAATGAGATTACAGCATATTCCATTGGCCTTCTCTCTCTATCTTTCACACTCCACACACATACACGCACTGTTTTTTCTCTCTCATCAACTAATTATGTAGAAGCTGACACCTATGCTCTAATCTATGAATATATATATATATATATATATATATATATATATATATATATATATATTATATATATATATAGATTGTGTGTATTCTTTGTCAAACATAATAATGCTTCTCTTACATAATAATAACGATTTTGTGTAATTTGATTATTATATAATATTTTCCCCTTTACAAAAGATATCTATGGATTTTCCTCTTCATTGATGTTCGCCATGAATGTATGTTTTTGACTGTAGCAAAATAAAGCAGACTTGATGGTGAATTGGCTTTTGTAGTTTACCCCTGTGTTCATTTTATATCCACTATTTCGCTTATTTTACTGTTTTCTCTTAGTCTCGCCACTATTTTATGTAGCTGAAATATATATATATATATATATATATATATATATATATATATATATATATATATATATATATATATATAATATATATATATATATATATAAAGTCATACCTCATATATAAATGGTACTTATAAATCACTAATATAGATATTATATGTCTTTGCCTACCTCAGGATTGTTTTCACTAATGGATATTTCTGTCTTTCATACTTTCATACCCACAGAAACCCAGTCTCAAGGATGCATTGAGCACTCTGCTTCTATAAGGAAGACCCTTTGGACCCAGTAAAATCTATGTAGTACGTGATGAACGTTCTTTTTAAATGACATGCAATGTAACTGGACAAAATGTGATACCACCCAACGACCCTAATTACGTGTTTACGTCTGTGACGTCAAAGACTGCGTGTAAAAGGGAGAGTTAGTATAAGATAAGGCTGATTTTTGTGTCGGTGATTTTATCATCAATTTCGCGGTCATTTTAGTACGGAAAATTAGTGAGATATAGAAAAATAATATATAATAAATATTGGACGATATTTGAGAGTTTATTTTTTTTTCGAGAAGGAGGAAAAAGAGAATGGTCCCTGGCATCATCAACCTTGGCTGTTTCGTGGAACATGTCCGATGCTCGTAGCGGGATAAATTCTCGACGTTTTTCTCGCAGGATTGTGATATGATGAGTTAAAGGTCGTGAAAGATCAACTTACTGATACAGGGAAAGGGCTGACGAAGAAGTGCTGATCAGATCAAAGCTCTGAAGTAAGAGTAAAGTAACGCCCGCAACTCTTTTACGTGTGAGCCTGCGTTAGGTCAGGGCACGGAGGCTATTCTGAGCTACGTATTTTCCTTTATTTTATTTTAGGCAATAAATGGCCAGTTTTTCATCTGTGACGGGAAAGTCGCCCAGTTTGTTTGTCCTTTAATAAAATGAAGCTAAGTTATCCCAAGTCTGTGCCATTCTCGTCTTTTAGGCCGTACCTCACCTTAGGCAATCCTGAAGATTTCACCTTGACCTGCGTATCACTGTTCACCTGCCCTACGTTGATTAAGCCGAGATCTTAGTATGCTCCATTTTGTCCATGATTTTCCCTGGGTTGTAGGTTAATAGGCCAGCCGTACCATATGGCGAATACCCAATGCCATAGTTTTCTTATTCCTCAAGGTCTCCTAGGTGACAGTTCCTTCAATTGAGTGCAAAATCCTTGGTAGCCTAACAGGAATTAACTGTTTTCAAATTAGGGATGTTAATAATTGCAAAATAGTAAGAATAATTATTACTTAGCTCTTTGAAGGCCCACCTCCCTCATTGTTCAGTTTCTTTAGGCTAATGTGTTCTTTATGGGGAAGCAGCTAATTAGATCATCTTTTCAAATTGTTAGGCTATTTGGCTCTTTGAAGGACTCTTCCCTCCCTAGTGATCAGTTTCTGTACTGTGTTCATTGTGAGGAAGCAGTTACTTTAGGTCACGTAATGAAACAAATTTATGCTACCATTAAAATATGGAACGGAATATAGGTTTATATTACCTTATGTTTACTTTGACAGAGAAACAAGCAGATTTTACTTACCAGTTCTCCACACCGTGTTGGGCACATCATTAAGTTACAATAATTTATGGATACAAATTTCACATATGTTTCTTGATGTCGAGATGTGATTTACTGCATTGTGGCTCAACTCAACACCAAGAAAACATATCAAGAAAACACATGTACAATACACATTTCCAGAGAAAAATCCCTTCTTATATATGACTGATACTCATGATCCTTAGTCCATGAGTATTAAGAAATAATTAAAAATGATAATCAAGCAATGCTCAAATATAATTGTCCCTCTGCATATGATCACAAGTTGGATGGCTTCAGTAAGTGCAAATCATCTCTTCCTGATCATCTCACGCACAGGTGGCTGCATGATTAAAATAACTCGAGATATGAGGCGTAGGAAATTGTTGCTGTTCAAGTAAGAGCCTGAACTCAGAACACTTGCAGTATAGGGGGAGATCTCAAAAGAGTTGAAAGCAGGAGATGAGAGAGTAGTTAGAAACAAGAGTAGCTGTAGCATGGGTGAATTAGAGAGATTGTCATACCATAAGTAAATAAGAATGGTCCATTGGTATAGAACAGACAGTATGAGTGAACAAGGCTTCTACTCTTCTGTGCAGCAGAAATGTGGGCACTGACAGGGAAATTGGAGGAGTCTGATAAAGTGTAACCATAGAATGCCAAGATTTACTGCTGGAGTATAGAAGGAAAATTGTGTTATGATCAGGAGAGCAGTTTATATGCCTAAGGAATTAGCAGCAAGTCATATGGAAGTGGGATAGATGAAGACTTAACCTGAAGAGAGTTCAGGCAGGAAGATCATAGGACGGAGAAGAGTGGAGAGAACTCATTTTGCTTCTAACCTAAGTAAGGGAAAAGGTGGCACAACCGTTTGTCATGATAATGATGAAATCCCATTACTAGGAATTGATATTTTGGTTGTGCAGTCTATTGCATACATGACCTCTACACCCCTTCCTGAGCTAGTTGTATAAATAGTAATTCTATAGAATTACTACACATGGCCTATTACCTTGGAAATTGAGTTTTTTTATACTTTGAGTGTTGCCGATGAGGAGGTGGCGGTACTGTGTATTAGTGGTCAATTTTTATTAACCTATCTCTATCCAACAAGATGGGGAACCCTATGGGAACGCAGAGTTTTGGGTGAGGTAAAACACAGGGAGAGAGAACAGATTGTTATGCTGGCCACCCTGGAACGGTTCCATGCATGCTTAAGGCATTTGGGAGTCATATGTTCAAGAAGGGATCAGCTAAGGGAAGGGGAGGGGCCAGGTGAAGGAAACCTATTATAAAAGGAACTATACTAACCTAACTTACGTGTTACTTAGCCGGGGGTTCTGTCCCCCAGACCCTCCAGTGAGATCACTCTCGATCCCTCCCTATCCCCACTTTTCCTCAGTTTGAAGTTCATATTGCAACCTAATTGGCTGGATATTTAATCTATGTGACTGTGTTCCACCTCTCCCCCCATTTCCCTCAATCAGCCGCTCCGCTTTTTACCAAAAGTTTCCCTATAACACTGCGCATGTGCGATAGCATTCTAGGGTGGCCAGCGTACATTAACATATCAGCTCAATCTCTCCCCCTGGTCTACCCTGTCCAAAACCCTGCATTCCCAAGGGGTCCCCTACCTTGTTGGATAAAGTTCAGAGCTTAATTACAGGTTAATTACAGTCGACCTCCAAAAAAATACAGTAAATTCTTGATAAGCAACCAAAATACTATACAAAAGTCAAATTCCAGGTTAATTATAGAAGGCAAGTTATGCATTACTGTTTAAACATGTTTCTGTGGAATTTCGCTAAACCAGAATAAAGTAAAAATTTTGTTAACTCGCAAATTAAGAATTTGGTGTTGACAAGATATTTCATATAACAGACCACTTTTGACAGTTATCCTAACCAGTACAAACAGTGCACTATTTATAGCCTATCGCGTCTTGGTATTTACTTTATAAACAGAAGTTGATTGCAATCATACGGCTGGTAGGATAGTAGCCTATGTTATACACTGGAGGCCCAGGTAATTTTGGTGGAGAATTACTATATAGACATAACTGTGCTGACAGAATAGGCTAATTATGCAAAACTATGACATTGGGAAGAGAATTAGTATCCTTCCTGAACAGGTGTGAAAGAAACTTTTGGTAGCTTAGGGTGGGCTGACAAAATTAATATTTACCAGAAGCATGCATCTTGAATTTTTTGCCAGATACATGAGCCAAATTATTTGTTGTCTGCTTGGCTTATCTTGTGTTTTGTGCAGTTTTAACCATTATGATTGGAGCTACCCTCAGTTTTGTTTCTCTTACCCCATTGTCTAGCCAAACAGTGCATGGGAATGTCATTGAAGAGCTAACGTTTCTGAATTGGGAAAATACAAACTATTGAAAGTATGAACATGATTGTGAAATGTTAAAAGAAATCGCAAGAAAAGCACTGGAAAAATAAGTTGATTCATGTCAAGAAAACTTGGCAGTGTTAATAAGAAGGGTGCACAACAATCTAATGTGCCGACTCCTACCCAGTGGTGAGTGCACCCGAGGCTGTATTCACTTTCAGGTTTTGTGAATGGTGGTTGCAGAAAACTTGAACTGCAGACATAGAAAACATACAGATAACTCCTACATCAATGTAGAAATGGTAGATATCTTGCTTATTACCTATTGCACCATATATATCCTAATAAAAAAACTGCTGCCTATAGGTGCTATTAGATTCAGTTTTTTAGCAAAGTAACATTAACATGGCTTTTTGCAGCTATGTATAGTTTGGTATTGATGTTTTTTTACTGTAAGTTATTTGGGGCAAATCATAAATTTTTTTGTTATCTCTTCAGTAGTTCTTGACCAGTAATGAAACCAGTGTGTGGAATGTTTTTTTTTTGGGGGGGGACAGGGAAAAACTAGAATGAAAAGTTAGAGCCAAGAACACTGGTGAAATGTACTCAAAGCACAAGAGATACTTTGTGGAAAAATACAGGCTTCATGTCATTACTAGAAAGGAAAATGTTACTGTGGTAAAAGGATACATCCCAATATAGCCTAGGATGTGCCATCCTACTTTTAGGATGGCAAATCCTAGGCAGGTTACAAATGTACCATGAAAGTTATGCATCCCAACCAAACCTATGATCCAGTATCTTGACTTGAGGAGGTTCTCCCCACCACCCCACACAGCATTGGAAGGTAGAAATTTCAATTTTTTGTCATTTTTCGACTTCATCCCCATGGATCCATAATTTTAGAAGACACCTTTTGTACAGACAATCCTACTGGTAACCTCTGGTGTTCATATCTGGTTTCACAACTTTGGAAAATGTCTTCTCACGTACTTAAGGAAAACAGTAACATAAGTCTGTCAGGTAAAAGCCTTAACCTTCTTAATTGTGAAAAGTGGTTACCAGTTGCCCCACTAGTTCATAGAAAGAACGAACAGTTAGTTTGCATGCCACTTTGTCAAGCAGTAAACTATATTGTTGAGAAAGTCTTTGATTCAGGGAAAATAGGAATACTGTACATTGACCATATTGTACTAAAGTTTAAAATACACAAGACAGAAAGGAGAAATGAAATCTTTATTTTCCTCCAACTGTGGAAATATCTGGTGTACAACCACTGATGGTGATGATGTCTCTCCCTTGGCTGAAATCACCTTAATTTAGGATGCTATTTTGACACAACTTTAATTCTTGTTGATTTTTCCATATTTTTACCACTGTTTTCATACAATAACTACTAATTCTTGTTTATTTTTTCATACTTATAACAATTATACTACCATTGATACAGTTTTACAGGGACAAAACCTGTCACATAGCACTCCTTATGCACTTCCATGAATCTTTTTGTATTTTTACTGGCATCATTTATCACTTGTAATATCATAAAATTGTTGTTGCTAATTCTGTTACATTCCAAAGATATAACCATTTCTTTAGAGAAGATGAAGGACGTCTGGATGACTTGATGGTTGTCATTTCAGGCAGGTGAGTGAGTGTGTTTGTCGTGCAAATGCAGCTCTTGGGGAAGCAGGGGCAGTTGGAGCCTTATTTTCAGCTCAGGCTGTTGGTGTACGGGCCAGGTTGAGAGATGCATGCCAACGTGTCATCTTATTGGCACCAGGTAGTCAAGCACGTCGCATGGAAGAGATACTGTGGCGCAAGGTTTACTATGAGCCATTAGCTTCGGCAAAGAAAATGAGAAAGGTAAATTTAATTTCTATATGGTATTTGCTGCACACATTGATTAAATGTTAGAAATATTTACAAGCATTCCAGTAGAACATCTCATTTGCATTTGGTAGTTTTTTGGCCTTCATTTTATACTGTTTGGTTAACCTTGTTTCTCACTTAAAAAATGTTAATTGTGAAAATGTTTGGCTTGGGAAAATGTTTAAATTTTGTGGCAGTTGGTTCCATTTTTTACTCAAACATTATTGGTTTGAAGATGTAATTGTCGGTTGACAGATAACTTTAATATAGCATACTGCAGTATTAAGTTGCATTGGAAAGAAAAGATTATTAAAGTAACGTAGCTTGAGCAATACCAAATTTTTTACTACCATTACCAAATCATTCACCATTTTTTCTGGAATACAAGAATATGGAACAATGCTCAATGTATTTGCTGATTTATGCATAGGTTCTTTACTTAAAATTGTTGAAACCTTTTCAATATACAGGGTACTACATGGTCAAGTAGTGAAGCATGCTGGGTATCCAACCACCTATGGTCAGGAGTAGCATATTATCATCAGTTGCTACATTCTGTAGTGCAATCCAGTGTCTGTCATTCCCAGTTGGCAGATTTGCTTCCCTATCCAAGTAAGAAAAGACTTGTGTATTTTGTTGCTTTGTATCAGGGTTTTAATTTTTATGTTGATCAATAGGCAGACCCTGGGTTACGTCAGACTCGGGTTACATCATTCCGAGTTAACGTCGCTAGTCAGATATATTCATAAAAAATTGGTTCTGGGTTACAGTGGATATTCCGAGGTTATGTCGTCGTCTTACACTGTGACAGAACAGTAAAAGCACATACAGTTACAATGTAAAGTAAGAATTTGTGTTTTTTTTTTTTTTTTTGCACACCACATCATAATGCATAATGCAAGTAAAATACTGTACAGGACACCCAGAGGATTAAAGGTAAGGCATTTCTCATTTTTATACATTTTTTTGCGACATTCCAGGTTACGTCATTGTGCGGGTTACAGCATGGCATCAGAACGAAACCCGTGACGTAACCTTGGGACAGCCTTTATCTTGTTGTAGAGATTATATCTTTCATGACAGAGGGTGTGAATATTTCAGCAGGTAGGGAACCAATTTAAAAAACCATCGGAATTTGAAACAAGTTTCACAGTAACTCCAAAAATTCAAATAAGATAAATTAATATTCGCTACTGTTTATTGAAAAAACGCAGAAAGAATCATTGTTAAAAACTGATAAGACAAAGGAATATGTTTCATTAATTAAGTAGCATTCAAAATTTCTTAAACTTAGGACTAAAGTAAAAGACATCTGGTAAAAGGTAGCACCTCAGAAGTTGGGTGCTGACATACTGTGAAATACATTGCATGTACTGGCTTGGGAACACAGAAAATGCAGTGGTAGAAGATACTTCACGAAGTAAGGCATGAAGGAGGTTGCCTGTGGAAGTACATATGTTTCTTTGGGAAAAGGGAAGCACCACTGTGAGCAGTTTTGTTTAAAAGAAAAAGTTACTGAATGATACTGACATGCAAACTAGTAAATGTTATTGTAAAAATAATGCATGGGTCATTAATTCAGTAGTGTGTAAATTTAGAATGCTTTATGAACAGTACCTGGAATGCCTTTCTTATTAGGAAATTGATTTTTGTTGTAAAGTGAGTAGAGTTAAAGGTAGCAAGTGTTGTCGATTATTCTGACTGTATATATTTGAGAATGGGAAAAAAATTCTTGAATTTACTGTAGTTCAGTCTCATATACCATTTTTAATTGATTTGGATTGAAGATGGTTAGTTACTTTATTTTGCTTTAGATGATTGCTAAAATTGCAGTAAGATTTGAATCTTCTGCATATACTGTATTATATATCTTGAACCCCAACATTCATGCCAGTGGTGAAGATGAAAAATAAAATTGAGCACTTCATTTGGAATACCAGGTGTGATAGATCTGTTAATGACAATGACACCATTAACAACTCAACTGCATCAGCAGGAAGAAATTTGAATACTGACTATTCCATTATGGATGTATACAATTTAGTGACCACTGTACTCTACTTTTATTTACTGAATATTTAGAAAGAATTTTACCCTCCCTAATCCTGTTATTATTACTGTGATATTAATATTATTATTATTACAGTATATTAAAAATTTAATGACCAGAGTCATATTCTTAAGACACTGATTGAGCAGGATCAAATAATTTCTTTAATGTGAGAGAAAAAAAAATTGACTAAGACAAGTTGATGATTTTGGACTGCTAGGTGAGAAAAGATCAGAAGAATGGATGAGAAGTGAACAGTTGCTGTTAAGAACCTCTAGTACAGTAATGTCTATTTTTCTCAGCAGTTTACAAGTACAGTAGTTTGTGGTTTTGAAAGTTTTCTATAAGTATCAATTTCTCAGAAAGCTAAATAAAATAAATTTTTCCATTCCGTGGATCTTATTGTAATTTATTTGATTAATTTGTTCATTCTCTAGGTGAAGATGACAATACAAAGATATCAGGTAGCAGTGAGAGTGGTGGAGAGTCCCTGCATAGATGTCTGACGTGCTTGGGAGATCTCACTCGTTACATGTTAGATTTACCTTCTTCACCACCTCATTCGCTGTCTGTACGCTATTATCTTCAGGTTAGTATTCACAGATCAGTTTGTTCAGTCTGCTGATATCAGTTTGAGAAGGCTTTCCCCTGAAAAGATTGTTAGTTAAAGTTTGGTGTTTAATATTGAAAACCAAGATGCTCTAAACTTACAGGACTAATTAGATGTATTTACCTTAGGCTCTCCATTACCAACCAGACAGTGGACTAACGCACAGTAATTTAGCAACTGTTTACTCAACAAATGATCAGCCTCTGCTTGCAGTTGCACATTATCTTCGAGCGTGAGTATTACATAAGAATTTCTCTTTAAGGTGGCATATTTATCTTTTATTTATTTTCCTAGAGTAATCTAGAGAATGTGTTAATGAGTTTCAGAATTTTTTTTACTTCCAAATGCTCTCTTGAGTGAGTTTAAAAAAATAAGCTTTGAATTTTAAGTAAGATAGGAGTCAAAATGCTCAAGATATCAGGAATGCTACTTAACCTGTTAAAGCGTCTACTGTAATATCGTTTACTGCGATCTACTCGTGGCGCCTTCAGCGAGATAATACGTTCAGGACTAACTCTGCTTTTCAAGCTGTCAGCCCCGTAATATCGTTTACTTGTATCGAAAATGTTGGAACATCATTTGGTAACACTCTCAGAACACGTAACCTGTAATTGATTGACTTATTTCCTCCCTGTAGCTCTTTTCAATTGGTAACTTGATGCCTAGATGACTATTTTTTCAATGCGGCAGGGCGTTTTCAGAACAACACGGTTTTGATGCCGTTCTCAATGAATGTCACAAAGGGAGCGTATGTCTTCCAGGTGAGATAAATCAAATCCTAGGCAGAGGGTGTCTGATACTGAACATATTTGATGATGAGCTCTAGTTCTGATCCTCCGCGGTAGGGATATTGAAGAAACAAACTTTCTTCCAATAGCGAGTGAAGATGACTTTCTCATTGCGGGTGACTGGACTCCGAGAGAGAGATCCCTTTACTTTTGTTGCTGATCGGCCAAATTTTCAGTTGAGGATAAAGAAAATCCATTAAATTTTTGAGAAATAATTTGATGAAATCATTGATTCTAAATGAAAAGAAACAAACAGATTTGCAAATCAGTTTCTAGATGAAATGTTGACATTTGTCTCCACAATCACGAGTACATAGATGGATTGTGTGTAGCCCCCTGCTTTAGAGA
The DNA here is from genome assembly GCF_040412425.1 of Macrobrachium rosenbergii. Lineage (NCBI taxonomy): Eukaryota > Metazoa > Arthropoda > Malacostraca > Decapoda > Palaemonidae > Macrobrachium > Macrobrachium rosenbergii. The sequence continues at coordinate 80,979,473 of NC_089795.1, forward strand.
TTGGCATACGAAGGAATAATAGTGCATGTATGTACGGCACTTTTCATTCAGTATTTTGTAGTCTTATGAAATAAAATAATAGTAGTAGTAATAGTTTTTATCTATCATTTAATAAAATTCCCTCTTAACTTCAGATATGAATTATAAGCATAAAAATCAATATTAACTTTTGAAAAAAACTATCATCAGTGATATGGCGCTAATTGCAGAAAAAGCGTGGATACGTTGCGTTTGCGGCTCATCCGGGGCGCTTAACAGGTTAGGGGATCGCTGATGCCATAAGGCCCCATTATAAAGTAAGTACTTGTTGCTACCGTATGATTGAAGGAATTTGCTTCAAATTTTTACCACTTATTCTACAATTAATAATGAAAATTCTCGTGGGGAAATTTAGAAATTCTACCTCTTAGGTTTTTTTTTTTTTTTTTTTTTTTTTTTTTTTCAGTTGAAAAAAATCATGTCACTTTTCAAAAATATGGAGAATAAAAACTTTCACTCAAAAATGAATTTGCTGACGACAAAATCAAGATACTGTATACTGGAAAAGTTTCATTGAATTTGGTTCAGTGTTCTTAGAGAAACAAGAATTTAATATTGAAAATAAGTTTTGAGAAAAGATTAAAAAAGATTATTGCTTATTTTGTACTAACTATGGAACTATGACAGAAAGCTGATTTTTGCACTAAAACTATTTTGTTATATAAGAAATATGCCCTGAAATTACAATATAATCAAATGATTAGAACTGTGCTCTCTCTTGGTTTATATGTTAGCTAAAATTTGCATTTATGGGGAGTACCAATGCCATAAGACCCCATTATAAAAGTAAATGACTGTTTCTACCTTACAATTGAAGGCGTTTGCTTCAAATTTTTACTACTTATTCTGCAACTAATACTGAATAAACACAAGTCTTGTTTCAGTCTTATTGGAGATTTAAGCATTTAGTTTTGAAAAAAAAAAAATTTTTTTCATGAAACGGCAAAAGAAGAATATTTATGGACGTTCAAGAATCTGGAAACAATCAGGAAATCTTGATAAAGGTATCTCTTATCATTACAACCCGTTTTCTCTATGATGCTACCACCAGAGAAAATGGGATATTTTCGTGGGTGACAATTATTTTTAAATCTTGTTAACACTTTTACATGCAAAGCAACTGTAACTGTTGAAGGATATCAACTGAAAGTCTGTATATTCAATATTTAGTATCAGATAATTGCAAAAAGAGCCAGTTAAAAATAAACAAAAAACTGGTGTTGATAAACATAGTACTGAATATTGGAGAAGTAATGAAATTATTCAGCAATGACTGACCAAGAGAAAAATTAACTCTATTCAAGCCAAGTCAGGATACAAAATGCATTGAAAAGCTTATGAATTATCATTACCTCCAACACCATGTGATGTAATGGGCTTCCTCATATTCACTCTCCAGTCTTTTAATTCCCATCTTAGTAGGTCTTGGTTTTTCAATTCTTCCAATGCAAACAGGACTCCAGCTGACACTTAGATGTTATTTTTGCTAGGATGGTGTAAAGTACTTGTCCAAGACATCTCCATCTCTCATTCATTATCATCTCGTACATGAACGTCTGTAATTCCCCTTATAGTATCACTGCTAATTTGATCCTGCCTTCTGACCTTGATGTTATTCTTAAAAATAATCTTAAATTGAAGAAATCTTGTAGACTGTATCATAGGCAGTTAACACACATCTCAGAATGTGAACAAAACTGTAGTTTGGTCAGACAGTGATCATGCAGTTCATATCTACTGGATAGCAATATTAAACATAGAGTCCATTCTTCTAAAATCTGGGTTCCTTATATGGTGGTAAGCTCAGCATTATGAAATGTCTTAATATACAAACCGCAGTAGTAAGTTTGATTTAAAAATGTTATTTTGTTTTAAAACTTGTTACCAAGTGTTAGCACTTAACAGCAGGCTTCAGGAATCATGTATGTCTATCTGGTATAATCATAAAGCTCTTTTTCAGGCTAACTTGTGAAAAAACTTTTGAAGGAGCCGAAGGTAACCTGAAGAGATTATTAGACAAGAGTCGTGCCATATATGAGAGTGGAACAGAAATAAGAGAAGTTGATAGTACACCCACTTACCACCACAAAATGTTCTTACACACTGTGTTAACACTTGTTTCACATCTGATAAACAATCGCAACTCTGAAGAGGTAGCGAGGGTAAGTTTTAACAATAGAGTATTATCTTGAAAGTCTCAACATCTGAAATATTTATTGTGGGAGATTTTTTCTATATGTAAGTACATTATGTATGTCCAGAAAATATTGTTTTGCATTGGTAGGTAAACATATCGGAAGATTTTTTGGTTTTCTTGAGTCCTTATCAGGGGATGGAGTGTCATTAACAAGTAGTCATTTTTAATTTTATACAATAATAGTTAAATCTTCCTTAATTTAGGACATGTACAAAATATAATAATTATATATATTTTTTCCAGTTGTGTCAAGATGTGCTTGTCCAGCTGGGAAAAGTGTTAGAAGCCGATGATGATGCTGATAATGAGGTATCTGAGACTTCCCCCACACCGGGTTCTCCACCTAATGGACATGTCCAAGACTACAACTTTCAATGGTCAAGATTCCCCTGAAGAGACCCCAGAGAAGAAAGTGATCCCTTTCAGCCTAACCCCTGAAGCAATGGTGGCTGTGTGTGCAGTGTTGTGTATTTGTACCCAAAGGCTCAAGAAACAAGGTAAACAAAGAGTTCTATGCAGTGTTCTTAAGCTGAAATCTGTGATCTTAATAATTACTCAATCTTCATAGAAAATGCAGAATTGCAATGTCAGTTTAGTAGGCAGAATGATTTGTTCCTGAATGAGAGGAAAAAATTGGAGTAAGTAATCTGAGGCAAACAGCTTATAGTGTTTCCAATCTTTTCATTGCTTTTCAGGTTTATCCCATACAAGCATGGCACAAGCTCTTCTAGTATCTGTGTTATTGACATTAATTACTCATGTAACAAGTCGACTAGAACAACGCATTTCCCTTGTTGACCCTTCTTTCCTAACTAGACTGCTGCCAGAACAAGAGAAGGTTAGTAATGTTGATCATGCCAAATACATTAAATGTCTTTCCTCGTGAAAATAACTCAGTCCATTCATCTTTATATTATGATATTTTCTGCTTCAGCAAACACCAGTAATAGGTTTCATACACAATAAATAAAGAAAAAAAAATTTAGCAAACCGTCCTTATTAGCTGCATCCCTGTCGTGCACTATTCTCATTTTTTAAACTTAGAAGCTTCTACATATTACTTGAAAGCCTTTTTTACACCAAATATTCCTTATAACTCCGTACCCTTTGTCTGCTCATAGTTATGAGGATTATGAAAAAATCAGAAGATAAAAGTGGTATACACTAGCCAAGTGCATTAATATAGTAGCATTTGTTCATTAATATAGTAGTGTGTTAACTTTCTTCGTGAATCTTGACAAATCCTTAGAAAGCCTGTGTTGGCACCAAAAGTTCTTGAAGGTACAAAAAAAAAAAAAAAAACACACACAAGCTAAAATTAGTATACTAGATTAACACTGGAACAGTTTTGTATGCAATTTGCAGTAAGCTTTCTCAAGTCACTAGAAAGCCTGTAAAAGCTAGATTTTTCAAGTACAGTAACCTATGCTATAGGGTTTGCTCAAACAAAAAAATTAGATAAAAATAGATGCTGAGTATTGTATTTTGATGGCATTAAAACCCCTGTTTTTTCCTGTAGTTCATTGTCTATTTTGTAAAAAAATCTCAGTTTATAGGCCATCTGTGGCATAATGAAACCAGGTTTATACACATTGTTTCATAACTCATATGGTATTGTGACAGTTGTGGATTATAAGTCCTTGCACCAACCAAACCTACTGTTTTCTAACTATTTGCTTTAATAGTTGAATTACCAGTATTATATCTTTTTATATTATGTACTTATCTTTGGTAGTCGTGTCATTAATTTTATCTATTAAACACATTATTTTCTTTGAAGGTGGAAGAAACTGAAGATAAGAATGGTGATTCCAAAGATATGAAAGATGGAAAAGGAATGGCTGATTCATTAATAGACAGTAATAGTGGCAAGAAAAAGATGAAAAATAAACGTAACAACAGGCTTGCAAACCTACGCAGGAGACGCAGATTGAGTGGTGAGGGCCTCAGCATAAGCGATGGTTAGTGTAACTTGACAATTGATGTTATTTCAGTCGTGCTATCAGGTGGTGGTGGTGCTACCTCAGTATTTCATTGATTGAGTCTCTCTCTCTCTCTCTCTCTCTCTCTCTCTCTCTCTCTCTCTCTCTCTCTCTCTCTCTCTCTCTGCATTGCTCTTACTCAGGCTGTAAATGGGGAGACAAAACTCGCTCTAATTAAACTTGGTGACATACAAGAAACCAGTTTTTCTGCTTTAAAAGCAGTCTTGGAAAGGTTACAGAATTTTCCTCAAACAACCTTTTGAAAGGTTAGTTTCTGCTCCATAGGTGAATGGCATCATTGCATTTGTGTGTTTATTACTTAGGTTGATTTTTGTTGTAATTTTCCTATACTTTGTTGATTTTTTTGTAATTTTCATAAGACATCAAATAATGACAGATTTTACTTTATACATTTAATTTTCTTTTCCCAAATGCAGAAGATGAAAGTGATTCAGAAGGTTCAGAAAATGATGATAAAGGAGACAAAGATGATGATGAAATAATCTCTAGTGATGAAGAGGAGGAAGAGGAGGAGTTAGACTTTTCTCAGCTATGTTGTTCAGAAGATGACGATGATGATGACACAGATGAGGTGAGAAACCTAGTCAGATGTAGTTATAGTAAATATTTTTTAGAGGAAAGCAGTTGGAAAATTGACTAAAAGCTACTAACTCATTTGATTGGCAGTACTGTATGTATATTCTAGTCAATTTTATTCTTTTCTGACTCAGCAGAATTTCGTAGATTTGAACACTTAAGGAATTTCCAAAGCAGAATTTTTAACCGAATTAGTATCAGTGTCTAAGGTCAAATTACATAATGTTCTTTATATATTACAACATTTTTCATTGAAATTTTAAAGATCCTCCATTTTTCTTTCTTGGTGTGACTGGAAATACTCATATACAGTATATATAGTTTGTAGTGCTTTTTTTTATTTTCCTGCTTCTAAATTTGATGTTGAGAATAAGGGGTTCAACTTTACTTTAGTAGTGTAATTCATTGGATATATTTACAGGATGTGAAAATTGAATCAGATCAGTGGGAAGGTCTCACTGCTGGGGAACACCTTCAGCTTATTGGTCAAGAAGGGATGTTGGCAGCAGTGTTTGTTGCTTGTGATTGGTTGAAACGCGAAGATGAGGTGATTCACCTGTGCATCAAAACTGCAGATTCAATGTGGACAGCTACTGCTAAACTTCTCAACCTCTTAAGAGTCGATTTAGAGCACCTAAAGAATTGTAAGCACTCTTTTGAGCCTGTTAATGTTGACCAGTTTAGTGCACTGTATTTTAATGTTTTCTGTTCTTGCACTCGAAATACTGTTGTCATTTGGAACAGTAGATGACACTGAAGACAGTTAAACCATTTGGAACAGTATTTGACACTGAAGACAGTTCACCTTGCCATGCCTAATAGGTTTGAGTACAGCTATACTTTTCAGTTTCAAAAAGCTGTTAAAAGCTGCGTACAGATTATAGGATATTTATCAGTCCAGCAGGATTTTCATGGAACCATGCACTATTCAATGCTTTTATTTTCATAATTTTGTTACGTATTAGGGTCATTGACTACTGCCATGCTAATTTTTTTCTAATGTCCATGTTTGATAAATTCTAGTATTTCATGGGTCTAACATTTCAGATTCACAGGGTGTTCGTGAAGAAGTGATTGATATAGTTCAAAATTCAGTTGAAGGGAAGACCAAGTGTCCAGATGCTATGGTGGAGTGCATGGAAAGTACACCATTACCAGAAGATCTCTTACTGCATACACTGATTCCTACTTACCATGCCAGCACACACAAGTCTCTAAATTTGAAATCTTCAGAATTGGTAAGAAATATCTCTCTCTGTCTGTGTAAATACTGTAGTAGCTTAGTATGTTTATGACCAGCAACAAAAGGTGGTGGGAGTGAGGATACACTATTTAGAAACATTGAGTTTCTGGTGTAAGACATTCTCTCTCTCTCTCTCTCTCTCTCTCTCTCTCTCTCTCTCTCTCTCTCTCTCTCTCTCTCTCTCTCTCTCTCTCTCTCTCATTGATATCATTTTGACAGCCAATCAAAAATTGCCAAAAATTTCTGTAAGCCTGCTTACAGGTATAAATATAGCATAAGTGTTTCCCTGACATCATTTGCCTTATGATAAATGGTAGAAAGTACTACCAAAACATCAAGGAATAAATTGACTTTGGACAGTTGTTATATATGATTTACCTGCTGCCACAAGACACTCATTTGAGGGATTGAGAAGCTGCAGTACAGATTCAATGGCATCCAGATGGCCATCTCTTTAATGAAATAATAATAATGGGTTGCAATACCGGAAGTAACATCTTGATATATTTCGACAAAAACCTTTGTCACATCCCATGAGAGTTAGGAATGTTAACTTAGTGGTTTGGTTAAACAGTATGCTACCCTCCCATCTTGTCAAGCTTGGTCAAGTTCTTTACACAGTAAAAGGTTAGATGTATAAGTTCTTTCCTTTCTCTTTTGTCTTCTGGACTTTTAAACTGGATTCCTCTTTGTCCTTTCTGTGGTTGTTTGGGCTGCCCTCCTATTGTTCATCCTGCTCCTCCCATATTTCTACTTCTCAGACAAACTGTTCATTTTCCTCATCACATTTTTTTTTTTTATTACTAGTATAACTGAGCTCGATACTTTTAATAAGTGTTTGATATGGAAAGCCACAAATCATTGAATGAATATAATCTTATTAAACATAAACAGTTTTTAGCCAGATTTCCTCCCCTTAATTTATTGTATGGAGTCGTATTAAACTCACTTGTGATAAATCAATCTATCTTGTTATCTTTAACATCTGCACTTTTGCTGTATTTTTTTGCATTATCTTTGTATCGTCTTAAATTTTCCATCATTAACAGGTACTCCTACGAGTAGAGAGGCTTTGCAAGTTTGGGAAAGAGATGAGCATTCGATCAGACACTCCTTTGTGGTGTGATGATGCTGGTGTATACAGTTTTTCCATGGAAGGAGTTGATAATGATAAAATCAAGAACAAAGAAAATGATCAGGTAAGAATTTGGTTTACACTCTGTTAGAACAAAATTGCTTTTTAGACTAGGAATGTGAATAATTCTCAAAATTTTGAGATCTGACTTTTATCTTTGGTTCAGAATAGAAGTTAACAAGTGCTTGAGTTTCAGTTTTTTCATTTTAAACAGTGGTGGAAACAGTTGTTTCAGTTTTTATTGATCTCTCTCTCTCTCTCTAGGAAGGAACAAGTCGTGAATCCTCAGCATCACCAACAGAAGAAGAGTTACTGTCTGTTCCTCCAGCAAAGAAAGAATCTAGACGTTTGGCTGGTATGCAGTCTCTTACTGCTCAATGGTTGCAGCACGAGGTGCGGAACTTGGAAGAACGTACAGCCCGCAGAGCCACTCTTGGGTTGTATCTGGTACCAGATGCTACAGTTCTCATTAACCACCTGACTGCTATTAAGATGTTGCTCTCAAAACCTACCCATATGATTATCATTCCTCAAACAGGTATCACTGCCATTTTTTACTTTTAAAATATTATGAAAAGTATTTCTTGAAAGGTGTATGTTATTATGGGGTCAGTAAATCCTCGGGAAAGGACTGTATATGCAGAATTTTGACAAAAGAGGGTAAAACCAAAATTTATGTAGTAAATACTTACCATTATTTTTCCTCAGTCATTGACCTGCTAGATCAACAAAAAAGGGAAAGTCTTGGTGCTCGAGATGCCATTCGTTGGCTGGAGATAAAATTTCGCCATGGATCAAGATTTATAAGAGCTCAACGGCCACACGAACGGACTCATTTACCACTTATCAAATATCCTAAACGTAAAGATAAGGAGGCATGGTAAGTGTATTGGTTGTACTTGCATAGCTCCTTATGAGTAGAGTGTCAGTTTTGTTTATCAAGTTTGTTGTGTGATGATTTTAATTTTAATAACTCACACTGGTGTAGTTAAGTGAAAATGTAGTAGTGAGAAACAGAGACAACAGTGCATAGTTGCATTGGATGTAATAATATCTCTCCAGCAACTGCACATAGTAAACTAGTCTCAATTTTTATTTTTTCCAAGTGCACATAGCCTGGGAACCTCTTACTCCTCCCTAAAATAAGCATGAACTTGTTAACCAAAATCTTGAAGAAAATTGTCTGAGACAGTCAAAGAATTTACAAAGTTGAATCGTAAATAATGTATAAAATATATTAAGGCAACACTGTTCATTATCATAGTAAAACTGAAATGGATACTCAGAGTCATTATCGGAAGATAAGAACTTTGATAAGTACATATTAGAAAAATTCACATTAAGTAAACCCCTTTTTTTTTACCTTGCTTATTCAGACTGGGGAGTTCCATGCACTGCACTTGCGCAACTAAAGCATTCATGAATGAATACCACCTCCTCCAATCCCCTCCACATTATTCTGTGTTTTTTCATGAATGCCACCCCTGCCTTCTCCACATAGTATGGATCTTTAAAGTTTTATCATGTAATAAAGGTGTATATTAATTTACCAGATAGTTACACAGACTTGACCACCCCACTACTTCCAACATCAGAGTAACAGACTACAGTAACATTCAGGTAGGATTGCCTACAGCTAACGGTAATTACATACTTCCATATTGGTAGCTTAAAGAAAATTGCAAAACATCAAATATAATGTCAACTTTACATTACCATACATAACCACATTAAATGAATGAAAGTATTAGAAAATTATTAACCAAAAGTTTCACTTCCATATCAAAGTTCAGCGTCAAGAATGTAAATTTTTTGTTTAAATTCATTCAGTAATTTGTTGAGCATTGAAGTTGGAAATCAATTTTGGAGAATAGTAATAAAAGTTGCTGCCATCTATATACACTGACAATCTACAGAACTGTGAGCAGATCACTCAAAAGTCATGACTGTTGGTGCTTTAAAAGAGGAAGGCCAGGAAATCCTAGAGTATCAAAATTACAGTCTTATCTTTCGTCTTTAGTTAAAAATTTATGCACGTACCTAAAAATGAGACATCTTTTATTATATAAAGTAGATGTTTAACTAATAATAGATTATTATGACATGGTACAGTAGTTACAACTTTAGACTTATTTTTTGTGTAGACACTCCTCTACTTACGAACGAGTTACGTTCTGAATGGCTTTTCATATCTTGATCTGTTCGTTAGTCCAATTTGACATACTCAGTCAATACAAGTGCTATATATGTTGTACTGTATTTTATAAAGTATTTTATTAATACAAATGATATTTAAAACCTAAATACATACATTAACTACATTAAGCAAATTATGATAATACAGTAAAATACAATTTTAATATACGGTCACGTTTGTTCGTAACTCTGAAAGTTCGTAAGTAGAGGAGTGTCTTATCAGTTGGGTTGGTAGATGATGAGTTATTCTATGCTGCATGGTATAGAGTTCTTGAAATCTCTAAAACACTAAAGAGGGCTCATTTTTAAATATTAATGTAGAAGTTAAAAATAATTAATTTTTGACAAACATGTATAAAAGTAAAACTCCTGATTTATATATGCATGTTTTTAAATGTTTCATAATTTGATTGATTTATTTATTCAGTTAAATATTTACTAGATTGTCAGGTTTAGAAATATTTTGCTTCAGTCTTCCAGGTGCCACCTAAATGAACCTCTGGGCATTAAAAGTAGGCATTTTGATGGATGGTTTTACTTGCCAGCCATGGTCTTGATAATGGAATACTATAAAATGGCTGACAGTAATACAAAAAACTGAGAGGAATGAAAAGAAAGGGAATACTAACCTTGATTTTTCCCTTTGTCAAGTTACTGTGAGGCTTAATAATACTCGGTTAACAATTAACTACATTTACTTGACAAATAATAACAATAATTCACAAAAGAGTTATGCAATTGGCACATGTTAATACATTATATGAAATGAAATTTTTAATATTCAGCGGTGCCGTAGAGGTAAAAATACCTTGTCTCATCACACGTGGAGCACAGAGGGTGACAGCGCACGAGCTGAGGTGATCCCATGCCACACACAATAAAAACATCCCTCTAAAAGAGAGGTGGCGAATTATTAACTATATGAAAGCATGAATTAAGGCCGTAAATATATATCATCGAGCTATCCTAGCTCACTACAGTATCACGCCCAGTCGTGAAGAGGTGCTCTAAACAATCGGGTGGTACGCCAGTTGTCACAGCCAGTCAAAAGACACTTTAGAACGGTCCTTATCTGAAACAACTGAGCATGCCAGGAGTGGGAGGAGGCTTTGGCGTTGAAGAAATTATAGGGTCTAAGGTGGGACATACGGTGACAAGGGAGAGAGATACATGTGAGAGGCCACGAGGCAATATGTTAAGTTTTCTTGATAAAAAGTAAGGAAAATGGACTGTTGAATCCCTGTGTAAGTTTTAGACTCACCCTGGGTATAAAAAATTACCACTCCTTCAAAAGATGGCACCGGCTGCACCCATAATCCGAAAAGCAGAGATTGGGTAGAAGGAGGAGTAATTGAGAGAGAGGAATGCTCGATTGGATGCCAATGCACTCCCATGGCACTGTTCGGCCATCTTACATGAATTTGGTTCCTAGGTTAAGCCCAGTGTCTGTAAGAATGGGAAAGGAATTATATACAATTACATGCCCATCTTTCTTGCATATAGTAGTCCCTCATGAACTTTTTTAATATACTCTCAAATATTACAAGGTAAGAGAGGTTGTAGCAGGGAAAATTGCTCAGCCTTAGTCTTCCAACCCACTACTTCGTCCTAATCTCAGCCTACTTATACAGTATTCATAATTTTCAGGACTTTTTTTTTTTCATTCTTTTGTACATTTTACTTGAGTTTTGTAATATATTGTCATTCATTTTAGTATACTTGCTTGCATTTTTTCCTCTTTCCATAATATATTTATATATTCAAGAGATGTATTTTCAGAAAATATATTCAAGAGATGTATTTTCAGAAAATCTTATGTTATATAACTATCTTCTGATACAGGGAATGGTATCAAATTTTAGAGTGTTGCCATTACTTAAGTGCTCAAGTACAACAGAATTCAAATGTCAAGTCTGCAACCGTTACCCTCCTGACAGGAGAAAGCCAGACTCCAACCACCAACTTCTCCCATTCGGGTCTTGCTAATGCTGCTGGTAAGTTCTTACTTCTTTATAAGAGTGCACTATAAGGATTTGCAAGTAACACTGTTAACACCTGCGAAAGGTCTGTTTCTTTATTTAAATGACCAAAATTGCTCATTTTTGTAGTTTTTTTTATTTTGAGGTTTGCAATGCAGTAACTTTAAAAGCACTGAGTAAACTGTGCAACAAAACTACTAACATTTTTACACTAATCTACAGTGTTAGCACATACAGTTTATTTAAATTATATTGTGTTGTATTATTTCCAGGTGCAGTTTTAGAAAACATTGAGGAGTTTATGCGCAAGTGGCAAAATTCTACAAAAGGGCACAGCTGAAGTCAACAGTTGAAATGAAAGGTAAGTACATTGAATAATCAGTTTACAATGTAGTACAGTAACAGCATTATTTCTGTAGATAGAGAGAAAATACAAGGGAAAGAAGAATGAATTACTAAAAGGATTAGGAAATGAAGCCAAAAAAAATATAACACTTGTTAAAGAACTATACAGTCTTTCTTACACACAAATATATAAATCAAAGGAAATCACACTTGCATACAGAAGTAAACTGATGCTAGGTAGTTTATAAGCTATACATCTCAGATACTGTATGTGTTGCTGCTGTATCTGTGAGGAACCAGGGTTTCCAGGTCATCAGGTCATTTGACATGAGAGACCCCAGGTTTGTTCCATGCATGATCAAAGCACAGATTTTAAAAATAATTTGTATTTTTCTTAACTAACAAACCTGTGGTCTTAACATTCAAGGCCCACCTCTAACCACCCCTCTGACAGTTTAACATGGGTTGGAAGAATACTGGTACTTCCCAGCTTGGGTCAGTGGTTGTTCCACCTAACTCATGACAGGACAGATGCCACCAGTTTCTTGAATATACAATTCTGTTGAATTTTTTACCAGTTCCAGCTGGCACTAGCAGATTTATCCTAATGTTAAGACTGCAGGTTTGTTTATGAAAAATGCAAATTACTTTGAAAATTTATGATTTTTGGTCCTGTAGAACTTAACATGTCTAAAGGTCTGGTCATTTTGTTGAGTATTCATGCTATAAAATGAATGGCACTAGCTGGTTATTTTTCAGCATGACCGTAATGAAAGTATTTGCATGGGTTTTGGGAAATTTACATTGTGTTGCAACTGTCTTTTCAAAGCATAGCTGTAATGATTGGAAAGAAGTACAGTACTACTGTATATATACACACATTTCTAGTTGATGAGAGTTTCACTTTTTTTTCCCCCTTTGCATTTGAAAATTAATGCAAATTTTTTTTACTTTTGAGTTAGACGTTAAACAATTATTTCCCAAGTAGCCAAATACTAAAAGGGTTTGGAAATTATACTGTATTACAAAAATTAAAACTAACACCAGAAACATTCACATCAAAATCTGTTAGGGAGCTGTTTATGTATGTAGGTTTCTTTCTCATGTATCCAGTAGACAGTGGTTAACCCATTACAGTCCACATTGTTTAATAATAGAGGAGAAAAATGGGAAACAGTTTTTGGGTTGGGGCAAAAATGAATATTTGTCGATTATAGGGGTGCTCACTAAACCTTAACCAGATTGCTGCAGCCTACCACACTGTTGTCCCCTTGCAACATAACTTGGCTTATAAATCACAAGAGAAACATTGTTTGCTTAAGTACCTTGGTTATACTCTCCAAAAGGAATGGGCACCCCTTTAAAAAAAAAAAAAAAAAAATATATATATATATATATATATATACATACATTACACCTTAATCCTTTTTCTATTCCTGTGTGAGTTGCAAAGCAAGATGAACAGATTAGTGTGTGTGTCATGTTTTCCAAGGTTTAGGCTTAAATTTATCTTGCCCTTTAATAAAAATGAACTGTGTATAAATGTTAGGTTTTTCTGGAATGAGGTTAATTGCTAAATTTGGAAGTTGATAAGCATTACTTAGTTCATAGCTTGTAGCCAAGTTGATACATTTTATGGTTTTAAGCACTTGTGAGGTAGACTGGCTTCCCCTTATATCAGGCAGTTTGACTTGCTTGGTGTATTAACTCTTTTAACATGAATAACTTCCATATATTAGTTTGTGAGTAGTATATTTATGCCCCTAAAAGTTGTGTAAACATGGTACTTGCTAAATCAGTTTTTTAACAGTAATTTTGCATATTCTGTTTTATGGAAAGAAACTAAAATATGAATTGTCCCCCCATTCTTACCTCTGGTGTTTTGTTATTACTGAAAACTTTCATGAGTTTTCCTGTTTACTTTTTCTTTTGCCAAAATGTAATCTGGTCTTTTCAGTATGATAAGAAATTAGGCTTTATTTGATCTCTGTTATTCAATTTTATACTTTAGGAGACATTTTAAAATTGACTGCAATCCTTTTGTTTCAGGACTACTCCTAATTCAGTCACCCCCTGAATGTTCCACATCAATAAAAAAAGGCCCTGGGCGCACTTCATTGGCTTATGCGTCTACCAGCGCCTCCTGTTCAGTCGTTTCAAGTGTATGAATTGACAGTGTGCATGACAGGAAACCACACACTATCTACAGCTCAGTGGCAGTGAAGATGGAGAACTATCTTACTGGTCATGAAGTGACTGGACAAGCCAGCAGTCATGGATTGTGTGGTATAGCCTAGTCCTCAACTAGAGCTGTGAATGTGTGTGTATTGGAAGGGAAAGATGGGGCTCTCTCCACCCCCAAAGGATCTTTGAACATCAAAAATATATTTTTTTTTTTTAATCTTGAATCTTCATGAAACAATTTTATTTTCCCATACAATAATTCAAATATCTGACATGTAAACTCATGTTTACACAACATTTTTGGACTAAGATTTAAGATATAGGTAGAACTTTATGCTCTAGCAAACTTTATCATAACCTGTTTTTTTTTTTTTTCTTCTTCATACTAGCAGTGGTAGCTTTTGAAATTAAACTCATAAGAGCCACAGGTGGACAGTATGATTCAAGTTTCTATTCACTGGGAACATTGACGTTGTAACTCTTGACATACAAAAATAAATTGACAAGTTGCATTTAGAAATTCAGTTTAGTTTGTTTTGACCTGCAATATTCCAATGCAAGTTCAATTTGGAAATTTTTGTGTATGGTGGTTAATTTATTTCAAAGTCTCCTTAAAAATATTTTTTTTTATGTTCTGCATAACTAAAAACAGGGGTCATAAAGATTTTCAGCAAAATTTAACTCTGTAAACTGATATTTTACCAGGAGTACATAATAAAGCAAGCATGTGTGCATCTAATGTGTTCATTTATTGCCTTTAAAAGTATAGCTCACTGGACATCAATCACATTCATTGCAATCTCAACCTGTGCTTGCAGGTGCTCTTGTACTGACATGCATAAACAATACAATGTTCTATAACTAAGCAAATGTGGTTGTCCCACATAATTTTAAAATACTGTAATATCCTTAAGTCACTATACAATGCAAAAGTTCATGAAATGTAACTAATATTATATGTTAAGTTTTTCAGTTGCCTGTGCAGCATACTCTACTACACAGAAATACATATTTATGCCAAATACTCTACTGCACAGAAATACAAATTTACTGTTAAATTTTGAAGACTAAACCTGGTAATTTGGAGCCAAAACTAACAATGAATAGTAAGATAACTGGTATAATTGTAAACAATACTGAATGTACTCTGCTCCTTTCTCCATCCTCATCAACATTCCAATCCTGTAGGTTTATTGGACTCAATGATCAGTCAACAGTAGGTACCAAGCCTGGCTATAATTGGGTGGGTTGAGTTTGTCATTAAGAGTATACAAAACATGGGAAAAAAAAAACATCTCCAGCTCCAAGACTGAATGAGTTGAAAGCAAAAATATGGCTCCAAGATACTTAGCAGCCTTTAAGCACTGAGGTCTTTTAAAAGAATCCCAAGAAAGATTAAAATATAAGCTCATTACAACAAATGAGCAATAGAACTGTGAAACAAAAGATGGGGAAAAGCACATGGTGAAAATGATAGATGACAATATATTTGTTGTGTTAAGCAGCTGTTTTTAGGTAGCTGGCACACAATCCATGGGTACCGACAGAGAAGTTGAATTCTGGGGGGAATGCCAGTGAAACGAGCAAAAAGGTGAGCATATTGTCAAGGAGTATATGGCTGAAGACAGTAGTTGGCCTAAAAAATAATCCATGGGTACTGACAGAGAAAGTTGAATTCTGGGGGAATGGCAGCGAGACAAGCAAAATAGATAAGCATATTGTCAAGGATTATATGGCTGAAGATACAAGTTGGCCTAATAAATACTGTCAAGGATTATATGGCTGAAGATACAAGTTGGCCTAATAAATAAATACAATGTTTTAAGATTGCCTTATAAAAGAAGGTAATGCATTTATTTTTGGTTTAACCGGTTACAATCTGAGGAGGAAAAGCATGACTCTGGGAAACACTAGAGGAAAAGCATGACTTTCTGGGAAACACTATCAGATGAAGGGCTAAAATGGTGTAGTCAGATCACATGCTGATGGGAAGAGATCTGAATTGCCACACTTGGTTTTGAGGAGGTACAGAGTAGAAACAGGTTAACTGGAAAGAGAGGCTTAATGAGTACAAAACAGCTTCATTGGAAAGATAGGCTGCATCAGAACATTGCCAAGAATTGACATACATGCTTTTTACGATGCAACATACACATAGCCTAGAAGAAGAAAAGGGAAGGGGGCAGGGAAGTTCCTTAACTATTTAAAAAGCCAAGAAGCCAACTTATGGTGAAACATGATAAGCAACAAAGAAAACATAGGGCTATTATATTGGGTGAAGCTTGCCTAACAAAACAGATTGCTGCAAGCTAAAGTGATAGTGAGGGATAGAAAGTTATGAAAGAGAGCTAGTCAAAAGAATGAAAACATGGAAAATCAAAAAGGAATAAAACACAACCAACAGCAAATTAAGCCTCAAGAAGTGGTCGGTGGCAATCGCTGAAAAAAGCATACAAAATGTTGCTGTAAAAGTATCCATAAGGCCATCTGAGAAGGGGTGCAGAGGGAGAGAGAGAGAGACTGATGCAATGAATACACAAGGCAACTGAAGAGACGAGGAAAGCATGGATTCATTTTTTAAAACTCATTCAAGTCTATATAGGTGTTATATTAAATGAGTCTATATAGGTGTTATATTTTTAAGTTCAATATGCCCTTACCAAGAAACTCAACCAGCCTAAAACGATACAAAGCTGAAAAGCAGGTGGCAAATGATAACAGCGACAACCAGTGGGTGGAGGAAAATCAATGGTGTCTTATCTAATAGAATGAAGATCATCTGTGGTATGAGAGATAATGGACAGAGATGCCTCTGATATCAAAGCTAAAGGTCTGAGCAATTTCTGAGGCATCAATGCTAAAGCAGTCTGAGTGGTACCCGTGGTATCAAAGCTTATATAATGAGGTGCATCTGGAGCCAAAGCTAGTCATCTGAGAGGCATCAAGGCTTGTGGACAAACATTATGTATCATAGATGGAAATGTTAGGTGGATCTTGTTATGGTAACAAACCTAGTAGACTTGGGTTAATAGGTAGGAGCAAAGCCGGAGAACTTTGGTGCATCAATGGTAGCAAAGCTAGAGGACTTTGAAACTTCAGTGGTAGCAAAGTTGGTGGACACCGGTGTATTGATGGCAGCAACAACGGAGGACACAGGTGTACTGACAGTAGCAAAGATGGAAGACACACGTGTGTTGATGGCAGTAAAAATGAGGGAGGATTCGGGTGAGGTGGTGAACACTGGTTCACTGAAGATAGTGAAGCGATTGGGCTCAGGTGTATTGATGGCAACAGAGCCGGTGGACTTGGGCAAGTCAGTAGTAGCAAAGTTGGTGGACTCAGGTTTGATAGTAGCAAAGCTGGTGAACTTGAGTGAGTCAGTGGTAGCAAAACTGGTGAATTTAGGTGAGTCAGTGGTAGCAAAGCTAGTGAATTTAGATGAATCAGTTATAGCAACGCTTGTGAACTTGGGTGAGTCAGTGGTAGAAAAACTGACAAATTTAGACGAGTCAGTGGTAGCAAAGCTGGTGGACTCTGATACATTGGTGATAGCAAAGAGGGTTGATTCTGATGCATCAGTGGTAGCCAGGCTAGTGAACTTGGGTGTGTTAGTGATAGCAATGCTGATGAACTCTGGTGCATCAGTGGTAGCCAAGCTGGTGGACTCGGGTGTGTCAGTGGTAGCAAAACTTGTGAATTTAGATAAGTCTGTGGTAGCAAAGCTAGTGGACTCTAATACATTGGTGATAGCAAAGAGGGTTGACTTCGATGCACCAGTGGTAGCCAGGCTGGTGAACTTGGATGTGTTGGTGATAGCAATGCTGGTGAACTCGGGCGATTCAATGGTAGCCAAGCTGGTGGACTCAAGTGCATTGGTGATGGTAGCAAAGCTGGTGGACTCAAGTGCATTGGTGATGGTAGCAAAGCTGGTGGACTCTGATGAATCAGAGATGGTAGCATGGCTGGTGGACTCGTGTGTGTCGGTGATAGCTAAGCTGGTGTAACTGGGCACACTAGTAGTAACAGAGGTACTGACCTGAAGTGCATCATTGGTGGTAACAAAGCTGATGGACTCAGGTGTATCAGTGGTAACAAAGCTGGTGGCTGCAGGTGTGTTGGTGGTGACAAAACTGGTGTACTTAGGTGTATTGGCAGTAGCAAAGCTGGTGGACTCAGGTGTGCTAGTGGTAGCAAAGCTGGTGGACTCAGATGTGTTGATGGTAGCAAAGCTGGTGGACTCAGGTGTGCTGGTGGTAGCAAAGCTGGTGGACTCAGGTGTGCTGGTGGTAGCAAAGCTGGTGGACTCAGATGTGCTGGTGGTAGCAAAGCTGGTGGACTCAGATGTGCTGGTGGTAGCAAAGCTGGTGGACTCAGGTGTGCTGGTGGTAGCAAAGCTGGTGGACTCAGGTGTGTCTGTGGTAACAAAGCTGATGTACTCGGGTGTGTTGGTGGTAACAAAGCTGGTGGACTCAGATGTGTCTGTGGTAACAAAGCTAGTGTACTCAGGTGTGTTGGTGGTAGCAAAGCTGGTGGACTCAGGTGTGTCTGTGGTAACAATGCTGGTGTACTCAGGTGTGTTGGTGGTAACAAAGCTGGTGGACTTGGATATGTCTATGGTAACAAAGCTGGTGTACTCAGGTGTGTTAGTGGTAACAAAGCTGGTGGACTCAGATGTGTCTGTAGTAACAAAGCTGGTATACTCAGGTGTGTTGGTGATAGCAAAGCTGGTGGATGCAAGTGTGTCTGTGGTAGCAAAGCTAGTGAATTCAGGTGTGTCTATGGTAGCAAAGCTGGTGTGCTCAGGTGTGTTGGAGGTAGAAAAGCTAGTGGAATCAGGTGTGTCTGTGGTAGCAGAGCTAGTGGACTCAGGTGTGTCTGTGGTAGCAAAGCTGGTGTACTCAGGTGTGTTGGTGGTAGCAATGCTGGTATACTTAGGTGTGTTGGTGGTAGCAAAGCTGGAACCAGGTGTGCTTGTGGCAACAAAGCTGGTGTACACAGGTGCATTGGTGGTAGCAAAGGTGGTAGACTCAGGTGTATCAGTGGTGGCAAAGCTGGTGTTCTCAGGTGTGTTGGTGGTAGCAAAGCTGGTGGACTCAGTAGGTGTGTCTGTGGTAGGAAAGCTGGTGTACTCAGGTGTGCTGGTGGTAGAAAATCTGGTGGACTTCGGTGTGTCTGTGGTAGCAAAGCTGGTGTACTTAGATGTGTTGGTGGTAGCAATGCTGGTGGACTCGGGTGCGTTGGTGGCCGCAGAACTGGTAGACTCAGGTGTGTCAATGGTGGCAAAGCTGGTGTACTCAGGTGCACTGGTGGTAGCAATGGTAGTGGATTCTGGTGTGCTAGTGGCAGTTGGAAAGCTGGTGGAATCTGTTGCAACAGTAGTGGTAGCAAAGTTGATGTGTGCAGATGTGTCAGTGACAGCAATGACAGTGGACTCAGGTGAGTCAGTGGTGGCAGCAAAGGTGCTGGACTCATTTGCATCAGTGGTGGTGGCAAAGCTAGTGGGCTCATGTGCATCAGAGGTAGAAAAGGTAGTGGACTCAGGTGCATCAGTGGTGCTAGTAAAGCTGTTGGATTCAGTGGTAGCAAAGATAGTAGACTCAGGTGTGTTTGTGGTAGCAAAGGCAGTAGACTCGGGTGCATCAACGGTGGCAAAAGTAGTAGGCTGAAGGGTATTGGTGGTCTGCATTTTTGTGGAATCTGATGCATCTGTGGTACCAAAGCTAGATGCCAGAGGTACTGAACAAATGACTATGTTAGATGGTCTACAAATTTTGAATACTGTTGCAGTTGGATTAGTACCAGCAACCGTGACACCCACAGTTTTTGTTACAAAAGTCAATAAACGAATTGGCCTCGGGCTATGAAGAGATCCTGCAAAAAGTGTACATGGATTTAAAATTACAAAATGTACATGGACTTAAAACTACAATCTCCATATACTGATGCTCTAACAGCAACAATATCTCAGGAGGGAATTATTCTCTTCTCCCTGGATAATTTATTGAACAAAATAATCCAAAGTATACCTCTGATGTCAAGAATATGTTGCTAATTTATATTTATAAAAAACTAACTTTTCTTTCTGTACACATTGGAATCTTGACATTACCAGTGACTGTTCATCATTCCACATTGTCAAACTGCTCGGTTAATATGATACAAAAACATAAGTTCTTGAAACTTAAAAGGGATCATGTAGTTTAAATGAACATGAGCAGGACTCTTGTGGATAACTAACTTTTGCAAGTGGGATGCAGAATGGCAAACTGCAAAGTTAATGGGACCTGGAATTTCTTGAGGCTTAAAAGGAATCATGCAGCTGGACTGGTTTCTTGTTAATAAAGCTATATTTTTTTTTTTTCTCTCTCTCTCTCTCTAAGACCTGGGCAAACAATATAATAAACTCACCCTTTTCTTAGTGCAGCTCCAAGTGACCCTGATACACAAGGATAAGAGTTATAAATAAAATGATGGAGACTAAGGGGGGTTACTCAACAAGAGCTGTTGATTACCTCCACAAAAAATTTACAACAGCTTTTATATCAGTGCTTCTCTTAAAGGTTATGGAAGACAAAATAGGCCAAATATCATGATCCCAGCTTGTAATCTTAGATGCCTGGGTCTAGGAGCGTTCCTGTATGCATCTAAAATCACCACTCTCAACCAAATAGATATATTTTCACAAAGGTTTGCATTTTTTATGGATATAAGAACTCAGTCTTCTATATGGATATCTCTGGTAACAGTTGGTCAGGCAGCAGACATTGTGGGTAACAACCCACATACTATTAGTCAGCACCACTTTTTCTAAACCACCGTCATTTGCAATGCCTATATTTTGCAGCTGAGAACTATATTTCAGCGGAGGTCTAAGTAAAAATAAATCCATAATTTCCTATGTGAAGGTAATTCACAGTTCAGGAGAAACTTACAAAGCTTTCAACTAGCTTACCTGTCAAAGAAGGACTATACCAAGCAGGGACTTGGAAAGATCTGAAAACTTTGTATCTGAAAATATGGACCAAAGTTAAAACAATTTCTCACATCTGTTTTGGCCCTGACTATCGAACAAAGTCCAATGGCACTTTAATCATGAATGGTATGCTGCTTTGTTTAATGAATGTGCAGACACATAAGTCCAAGATATAAAACAATGCCAAAATACCTGAAAGGGTTGTTCTTGTATGATTCCCATGCAAGCTTTCCTCCCAAACATCAATCCTCAAGTTCCTCCTTTCTGCATCCACTTGTCACAGAAAGCAGGCTAAGGACTCATTTAGCACCTTTCAGCAAAGGCAGAAAGCAACAGAGCTAAGGGCTATATTAAAACTATAATCCCTCCCACTTGATGTGGTTTTGATCAACGAATGAGGGTAGGCAAAATCACAAGCTGAGCGATTCACTGGACTGCTTACATACAAGGCAGTTTCTCCTGATTAACAAGTGGTTTGGCAATGGATGTACAAGAAAATAATCATTATGAATCTACTTCAGCTGCAGTTTCAGAAAGAACACTGGAGAGGAAGTGTTGTTTCTGTACGAGTACGAAAAAGGAAATCAGTAAATATATTTAACTGGTTCCAGCCAATAAAACACAAGAGGAGGTATTAGCTTTTCTATAACCCACGAATGGATGACATGATATTTTTCAGTTTTTTTTAGCCTTTGTCCACATTTGATGAACTGCTGTTCTGTCTGTAGGACAATACAGACTGTAGGCCTGGCTGTTAAAATAGAAACAGATGATTATTTGTTGCCACAGATAATTATATACTTATCTCCGAACTAAGTTTATCACGCCGCCTTGAAAATGAAGCGCTGCTCCTCCCTGAAATATCGTATTGTCAGGAGAATATCTTTAAAGAAAGAGACTACAGAGGATCGTCACCTGCCTAAGTCATCAATTATCATTTTTTCAATGTCATCAATTTTCCTTCATTTCCCTTTGACAGCAACTGAAATTTCATCTTCTGACTTTGACATGAAGCAGTACTTGTGGGCCATCAACTTCTTTGTTTTGTTTTGTTTTCCTTGGTGAAACTGGACTGTTTCTTAAAGAATGATGGTTTTTAAAAATTGACATAATTTTATCACTGACGTATTTCAAAGAAGTGTTCACTACAGCGTGTGTGTAAAGGCACACATATAGGTTCATATCGGTATATTTCCTTTCACTATTTTTCAAATGACCAGAAGATCACTCTATACAAAAACAAAATTTCACATGAAATTTGATGAGATTCTATTCAGGAAAATCATATGGTTGATAATGGAATAACGGGCTAAGCAGTCCTCCACTGTCCCACTTACTAAAGTCACAAGAAAAAATATAAATCTAGCGTTCCGCTCAAGTCCAGTGGGGCACTGCTAAAGCAAAGCAGTGACACCTGCATCGAAAATCACTTACCTTTGCTTACCGCTTTGTGTGAAAGCTACCATAGGTTTCTTAAATTAACTGGACTAAGCGAATGTTTCCCCTCATATCCAAGTGTAAAAACTGCTTGTGTAAGAGAAGCCTAAATGGTATCTACTGAGTAGTCTCTCCTGTGGGAACTCGCTTAACAATTCAATAGTTTTTGAAATTGTTCCATTTAAATCCCCCTAAAAATTCATATAAAAAAGGTCCAGTGAATGCAGTCACTTGAAACTTTAATAAAATACAGCTAAACCTAAAGCTAAAAGCATTTAACATTAGAAAGCCATTCCACAAACTCCATGACTACAAAACAATGCATCACCACACTATATTCTGACTGCATTAGATACTGCATGTTAAGAAAAATTCAGTTATTAAAACAATAATACTAAAACTCATGAGTAGCACAGGGTGCTTCCTTATTGTACTTAAGGCTAACACATACCTTCCAAATTTGCATCTACACTGTTTCCTGGTAACTGCAAGGCTGGTGTGGACAATACTTTCTCATTCATATCAACATTACGCCTGAAAATTAAAAGCAATGTCATGCTGAACAGTATAGCAAACAAAATAAGGCAAATGAAAAACCTATAGCAAATATTAAGCGCCATTCCAAAACCCATTTTTTCTATTAAGAATATGATACTGTATACAATCATTTAGGGACCCCAATGCATACAGGGGGGTGCCGTGCGCATCCCCCGCGAATACAGATTTTATTTGTGTTGACAAAATTTTCCCTAAATAAACACCTTTGTCTCAGAGGTGTCAGCTAACTACATTCCCTCTTCAGTAAGAATACCCTTTATTGTAATTTTAATAAATCTAAACATTTTCTTGTGATATCTCGAGCCTTTCTTGAACTTTCTTACTTTCCAACTTAAAAGTAAAGGGTTCTTAACATCTGTTACCTTTCAAGAAATTTTGTTTTTCCCAAACTTAGTGTAATAGTCATACCATGTTTATCCCTTCACATAGTTCCTTAATGTAGATTTAGCAATATTCCTAATGTTTTAGTGAAGCTATGCAAAATAATTTTAATAAAAATACTGTAGGGTATATCACCTACTCTAAAATCTATGTTGATAGTTCCTGACATACAAATCAATGTTTCCCACAAGCATGATTCTATAAACAGCATAATGAAAGGAATAAACCATCTAAAATAAGGCTAGGCTACACATATATAATCCAAGAGTTGCGCAGCAATGTTAGAGATGCTATCAGGTCACCAATGCTCCAAAAGTACTGTACAGTATTTCATAGCAAATACAGTTCAAAGGGCTGTTCAAGTATGAGGGTAAGAAAGCCTCAAAATATAAAATTACCTGGCACTTCAGGAGACAGCCATTCCAATGGAAAAACAATCATATTTCATAATACCATGAATAGTGCAGTAAAGCAGAAGGAAGGAAAATATGGAGTGTGTTGAATAGATGGGAGTTCAAACACCAGATAATCCACTGCCAGATAACAAAACATGGAAGACCACGAAAACCATGAACTGGAGAACCATGGGAAACTAAACCAAAGGTATTTGTATAACCAAGATATGGTCTTATGATCGCAAAATATTTTAACCATACCTAAATCTAACATCTAATGATATGAATATTATTTTCCTACTTGTGCTATATTATACATTCCTTAATTTGTGCACGTTTCCCAAAACGGAATGAAACACCTACTGATAGTGAACTTCTCTTATATATGTTCCAATACATATGCAAATTCCACACATATTTGAACACTATAATATCCCTGCCTTTACTTGTGCTGCTTTACTTCTTGACAAAATCAAGAAAAACGGCTCACCAAATTCTGTGCACTGAGTGCAGATACATCAGGGTGCTTTAAATTACAAGTTTACTCTGCAGACAAAAGAATTCAGAAATTACTGTTAACTAGATTTCAACTGTATCTATTCTGAGAACATCCTCCGCCAACACAACTAGATCATTGCAGCATATGATTTACAATGTTTCATTAAAGAGAAAAAAAGTTTGGGGAGAGCTTTAAATTGACCTGTACCTTGGAAAAGGTAGAAGTTTCATCAAATTCAGATAAATACAAAACTTTATCTTCAAACAGACCTGTGACCAAGCAGAAGTCCAGGGTAGAGAATAATCCGGGCAAATAAATCAACCTACTTGGAAAGTTTCATCAAACTCTGAGAGAAATAAAAGACTGAGAAATAAGTTTGGCCTTTAAAATGACCTGTAACCTTGAAAAATAAAGTCAAGAAGAATTTGGAAAATTAATCAACAATCTCCAAGATACCTGCCTACCATTTAATCAAAATTAGAGAAATTTAAATGCAGCCTTTAAATGCCCACTACTCTTGAAAAACAGGCCAGTGTCAAAGTACCTAAACCATCAATTTTCAGTACTGAACTAAAAACCATGGGCCTGTATCATAGTTTCTGCAATACAAAGGAAAAATATCTTTTTAATTTTAAACTTTTAAAATACCTTTGAATCTTGAAGGTAAAATTATTTGGGAAAATATAACACCGAAAACAATATCTAATGAAATAATCCAATGGTAATAAAGAGTGAAAGGAAGGGATGTATGTAATTGATTCATCTGCACAGTGCAAACAAAATTAAGTGATGCTATGACAGTTTCATTACTATCCATGAGTTACCAGAAAACACTGACGCTAGCTCCATTTCCCATTTCTATAACTTGGTTTATGATCTTGCTATGGTACTAACAGTATACCTAAGGTTTAGGTAAAACATTAGTTTTTGTATATGAACTG
The DNA here is from genome assembly GCF_040412425.1 of Macrobrachium rosenbergii. Classification (NCBI taxonomy): domain Eukaryota; kingdom Metazoa; phylum Arthropoda; class Malacostraca; order Decapoda; family Palaemonidae; genus Macrobrachium; species Macrobrachium rosenbergii. Next base: position 81,004,554 of record NC_089795.1, read on the forward strand.
AAAATTAAACTATTATTACCACAGTTTAAAGATACATGTAGGAACACAAGACCGTCCAGTTCCCACTTCTGAGCATAAACATCAATCCCTTTCGTTCATATGACCAGACAATAAAGTCATGTCATCCTCCAGCACATGAACTCATGCTCCAATTCCTTCTTTCCTCTATGTGGATATTTTTTGAAACAGTACCACAAAGAAATGTTCAAAATGCTGGACAGATACAGCACTACGTAAGAAAACATTACTTACTGTCCTTGAAAATACTCTGACAGAAGTAATCTTGTATGTGTCAAAGCCATTTCAGATGTTCTTGCCGGTTGACTTTCCACAACAGCTCTCCCTTGTTCAATACATACTGGAAGGTTTTCATTTTCAGGAACATAGCACAGTCCATTTGATATGTGTGTCCTGGTTACCTGTAATGTCCACAAATATTATTTAAGGTTGACAAATAAAAAGTCTGAAGTACAAATATGTTTTCAAATTAACACACATACTAAGCATGAAATAATTTCCTCTAATTCTGAAAGGGTCCCTTCTCAACTCACCTGAATTGTATGAGTGAAGAGATATGATGGAGTTGTAAAATAAGGAGCTACATCATCTATAACACTAGCAATTCCAGAGGATATACCTGATACCACTTTATCTCCTTTTTCCTTCACTAGATCTACAATTCCTTTGAGTTTATCTGCTTTTCCATATCGCGTCATCAATAAAGTGACGATAAGCAAAGCAACCTGAAATGCAGAAAAGCGACAGAGTTTACCAGTCAATTCTGTACAGTACTGGGAGCAGTATTACCAAGAGTTTGCATACATAATTAATAATGCATTTGGATCTGGAAAGTATAACCTCAATTCTTTAGGAAAACGTACGATATAAAAAATAACCTGAGTATACAGCATGAAGACAGCAATCAAAGGCAGGCAGAAAAGTACAGTTTGAATAAAGGAGTTTAGTGGTTCATGTCAAAAGAGTAACAGCTAGTATGTGTACTGAACAAAAACACTGAACAAATCCACAATACTACAGTACTAATTTTCTAATATCCAACAAGTAGCATCATCTATGTTGGGCAATTGTAACTTTGTTCTTTTAAAGTAGACAGTGTATTCTAAAATACAAGCAACAATGCAACACTTTATTGTAAAACTTACTCTGATGTTACCTTAGATGTTCTGTCCTATATTTCTTTTCATTCTTGACTTTCCTTTTTCTCTTCTGTAAATTTGGTTTGGAAGTTAGTGGCCTTGAGGGTTTTCCACAAGACTAATGAAACATTTCTCATTAGAAATCACTATATAAAATATCTCATTTTACAATTAAGAAATATGCAAATAATTTCTATGCAAAACAATAACGGCACACAAAAGCAGTAAAATTTACCTGTTCCAGCACAGTAGGTGAAAATAAGTTCTTTCTGTGGTATGTGATTTATATACCTGAATAATAAGGTTTTTTTTTTATTGATGAAACCATACTTAATACTACTGCACTTTGCAAGTCATGGTTGCATCTAATCAGTTTATTTTAATTTGGTGAAAGTCAATTTGTTTCTGGGTGGTGTTGGCCTTGATCACTGACTTCTTACGAAAAAATTAATTTTCTTAATGAAAAAAACTGGTATAGGGTCTGTGAACCTTCAACCAAAAATAAGAATAACTGTCTAACTTGGCCAATGTGCAATTCTTTGTTAAACAGTGTTCCAATGCACCAAAAATCTATGAGTCTTACTTTTAATGAAATTCTAAACAGTATTATCAAACATATAGTATTCAGACTAATTACTGATACTGTACTTGGCCAGAGAAAAAAATTACCCTGAATAGCTTTTTCTTTGGACTATATTGCTAGTCCCTGTATTCACTGTTTAATACAAAAGAGTAATTTTTCAAAATTACTTACATTAATATTTAGTGTAACACTAGTAGTACATGATAAAATAGTTTCCCTTGATAATAGAGAGAGTAAGAACATGCCAAAATCACAAATAACTTGGAGTTTAACATCCTTCTACAAAACCAGATACTGTATTAGATTTTAGCTCTGTCCATTTTCAAAAAAAAAAAATAAAATAAAATAAAAGACGTTATTAACCCACTGAACACAGCAGTCAGAAGCCGAGAAATCCATTACGTGAGTGTCTTGCCTACAAGGGTCATGCAGCCATAAGGAAAAAAGTTTGAAAGACATCTCCTGTTCCATATAACTCTCAAATAATGCATGATTTGAATTGTATGGATCATTTTCCTGCTCAAAAAACAACGAACAATTGACTAATGATCTCTAAATGAAAGGTGTTAGCGAGCCAGCGCCCTTTTCTTACTGTTATGCTATAACATACCTAAGAGAACCTCTTAAGTCTTCTTGCTTAAATCTAGAAGGCAAGCCACCATCAAATGGTTGGTGTTATTAATTGAATACTGTCATGTAACTAATGACAGCAGATTTTAGGGCTGACTTCACTGTTAACTTGACATCTCCATTGTGTTCCGTTCTGCTTCAAATCTTGACTGAACAAGTTTCTCAACTATGCGCAGCAATGATTTTCCACCAAATACTCATTTCTTCATTAGATTTCTTGTTTAAATACCCTGAGATCATGAAAAAATAACAGATCTGCTACAAAGAGCTTAGAATTCCTTCTGTAAAGACCATTTTCTTTATTCAATAATGTTAACACTGTTCTCATCCCAGCCTATTATGGATTCATGTTCTCAGGTGATATGTTTGTCTAATAATATAAAAAATGGGTGCCTGCTGTAATTCCTTGGTTCCTTAACAATTGTGACTACATTACATATGGTTTTCTCCATGAGTTATTGACAGTGCTTTCAGACAACCACAAACAGTAGTTTCTCACTAGCAATCACTTTGAGAATTTGAATTCCCTTACTCCTGTCAGACTGTACGGTTGATGCTTTGCTAGCAAAGTACTGTAACCACCATGATCACTACTTTTTAGTCAAGTCAACATATGACAATGGACTTCAGTTGCAATTCTGCTTCCACTTCTTAACTGAAGCAACAGTACTGCAGTCTCTCTTTCTAATATAATTCAAATATCTTTATTTGGTCACACTCAAACTCCCCTTTTTGTTAACAGAACTGGAAGCCATCAAAATAAGTTCTTCTCAAGGGGTACAGTCAGAATGCTTTTGAACTGTAGTGTATCCTTTATAAAAATAGCCCTTTTCAGATAATTTGAACATACAACAATTTTTTAAGAGTTCATTTACCTACATCATCTTTACAAAATATTTATCCATTAATCTGTCATCAATTTCACAGATATCTAATTTTCCTTTATCTCCTGATTCATTCCTGGCAACCATTTGATTTTGTGAAAGCTAGTAAGTAATTTTCTGTTAGTTACTGCACACTGTATAGACCAGAGTCAATATTATCTCACCACTTATTACAAGCCTTGTAGTTCAGCTTATAATAATAAAGTGATTTTTTTTTCAGTTAAAACTTTTACCCATGAAGAGGGAGTGGCTCAAAAACTGATTCCTTCCTGTTTTTAACCATACCATATATAAAAAGATGAGGTTTCTAGCCCTGTCCTTAGGCTAATTTACTGCACAGTACAGACTATATGCTTATGTATCTGGCTTTGCAAGACAGTCATTCAGAAACATAAAGACCAGACCTGATGTACAGAACATCAGTGATTGCATAACCAATGGCATAGTGAATTAAAATGTTACTGGATTATATCATGGTCTGTAATTCTCATATGTCTAATTTTTAATTTATAACAGTACCAGCAGATTTAAATTACTGGCTCCTTTAAAAGTCACGTCATATTAACCAAAATACCCTGCAACACTAACCTGCTATTAAGGAAAAGTCCCTAGTCCTATCAGGTATGACAGTGTCCCCTAGGTGAGGTCAGGTTAGGAGCATCCAATTCTTTCCCTTGTTTTTCCATTCCCCACATAAAACTTAACTTCCCAATGTGGTCCTGATTAATGTTAGATTTACAGTGCAGAAGGAGGGGGGGAGGGGGAGTTGTAATGGCATGTGTTGCCCGACCATTTTTGACAATGGGTGTCATTTTTGTAAAAATCATGCATAAAACTATCAATGAAATACATTATACATTTGTACTTGTTGGTAGGCTTGAAACTAAACGTCACCCATTTCATTTCATTGTACAAGACCAAAGGCTCATATACATTTAAAATAATTTCTTATGGGGTATTTATGGAAATTCATTTGGGTCTAAAATACATCCAAGCTTGAAGTCTATCCACCATGTAATATGCCAAAAGAGATATGCACATTGTTGTAATTATTAGGACATTATGGTAAACCCAATGGATGATATGCATGGGCCAAGCAGTAGAATTGGAAAAGTACATGCTTTTGTGCTTGGCAGAAATTTTGTCTTGCATTAGCCTAACCTCATTTTAATACAGAATTCCATACAGAACTGTAAAAGATCTTTGAAATATGACTACAATATGCTAAACAGACTATTAAATAAAAACTATCCTACGTCTGGCTACTGCATTGGGTACCTAAACACCGTTGCCTAGGCTATACCCGGCTAGCACACATCTTGAAACAAATCATTATAGTGCATACACACTAACACTATGCGGCTAACCGTAAATTTATGTATTTATGTATTTAACTATAGTCTGCTTAATTTTAGTACCTAATATAACATCTTTGACAGGTCATCCACACAACACGAGCAAATTGGTAGGCACTGAAACGTGACCCAACGACACACAAAGGGGATACGGACCCAAAGAATTTTGAGAAAATCGTCAATCTCTCAGATAATGTAGCTATTTTCACACAATGGCCTGTATTTTATTTTATATGTGATATGTAAAAAAAAATACAAATACCTGTCATATATCCAGTAGCGTAGACTGTCCACTTTGGAATTCTGAACATAAAAAGGCCGAACTACTTCACCGATTAATAACAAACAATTCAGTACTGATTCTCAGACGAGTTCAGAATGCTCGGCTAAGAAATTGTATAATTTTCTACTTATTATTAACAGGCGTCGACCGTGACATGTCCTAGAATTATACAGTGATCGTATAAGTTCTCTTGGGAGCAAAGGTTATATCACGTCTACAATCAACGTTTGGTAGGTTATAATCTCAAATTATTTTAGTCATCAATTTTAACTTCTTACATTGCAACATTATGGACCTTCGAAACTCTATGATGAACTCAGTCGGAATCGTGTTCCTTCGTAATTAGAAAACAATTTTTTGGTACTGGTTGTTATTAGTTCCAAAGTTTAGATGTTTACTCCGTTGAGCATACTACAGGACAAGTGACAGGTCTGTGCTCCTGTGGCAGTCAAAGGTAAGTAACAGCAAATTATCAAGTGAATTAGGCCGCCTACTTTAATTTTCAAAAAAGAATGGAACAGGAAAGTCGATAGAGTTGTGGAACCATCGTGTTATCTTTGAAAACAAAAATAACATAGAAAAATATATTTTATGCTGTATGTATGAGACTAGAGAGAACTGTGGGGCATTGCGTTCGCCATGGGATTGTCCAGCTTACCATGGGCATTGCCTGGCTTCCTGTATTCAGTGGTTATTTTCAAAGTCCCTTCGGTCCTGTTACCGCGGGTCGCGCTTTGCCTAAAAACAAATCATAGGTACTTCTAGAGGGATGCATTCTAACCTAATCTTCCACTAATCTAACCTATCTTAGTGCATCGTGCCCCGTGTTGGTAGGGAGGGTGGAGAGTTTGCCTCCATGACATACCCCTCAACGTTACATCGTGCATAGCAGAACGTGTTCACAACTATTCCGCAGTTTGCTCTTCTCTCACTAAGCTTCCCAAATTGAAATTGTTTGTTGTTTCAGTGTTCACTTCAAATTTTAGAACGAATCCTTCGCATTAGCCCCATTAATGTCTGCAAAATGATTCTTTAACCTGGTTAAATTAGAATAATAATGGGGCGTTGGGTCAACATTAAGATAATTCTGTATGTATGTAGCAATGCCACAAGAATATGTTAGGTTATTGCAAAAGAGACTACTGACGTAACATATGATAGGCTATATTACGTAGGGTCCGTAGGGATCACCTTTGGGGTAACTTAGTTTCAAGGGGCTATTGCCCTGTTTACTTGGGCTTGTATGATTAGTGTATGTAAATATGGAATAACAAGACTCCGGTCTTGTTATTTTTAATCATGTTTAATGACACTGATAAAAGAAGTTATTACATTATAGGTATAAAGGGACCTTTGGGGTAACTTAGGTCTTGTTTATTTTTAATTATGTTTAATGAATAACACTCCGGTCTTGTTATTTTTAATCATGTTTAATGACACTGATAAAAGAAGTTATTATGCTGCATTATAGGTAATGAGGATATTCTAGAGAAATAAATCAGAATTTACTGTCTTTATGACTGAGACGTGATCAGGAAAGGTAAAATGCGATGAAACAAGAGTAAAGGCAGTAGGGGAGAAACAAGAAAGATGAGAGGGGGGAAACGAACGTGGAGGGGGAAGTAGTAAAGTGAAAAGGGATATAAGAAGGGGAAAAGGAAGTATCAAGAAGAAAAACAAAAGGGCGAACTTAGATAATGATGGAATGGATCATGAGAAGAGAGAAACGTGGAGACAAGGAAAAATGCAGGCATTGCGACACGGAGGAAGACGTGGCAAATGAAGAGGAAGAATGGGCAATTATGAGATGGGAGGCACAGGAGAAAAGGGTAGAGAAGGAAAATGCAAAGATGGAGGAAGAAAGCAGAATGAGAAAAAGGGGGATAAGTGAGAAATGAAAGGGCATTAGAATGAAAGATAAGCATGATGATGAAATTTGAAGAAATGGAGAATAAAACTGAAGAAAAGTGGTAAAGGAAGAAGAGCATGCGAATTTTTAGCCGATTTTTAATGCGAGTTTGAGGGACAGCAAAGAAACTGAAAATTCAAATATCCATATTTCCCAAACCAATAAATGCAACCAAGGTTTAGTCTGCTTTTCAGAAGATATAAATTATGTCCTTTGTGAGGTTCAAGAAACATCAGAAGTGAAAGACTGAACCTTTATTGTGTCGTTGTTTTAGATTTAGCTGGCCTTGTGCCAGCACGGGCTCTTGCTCCTAGAGCAGCCCGTAACCCTTATTGTTTTTTTATTGAGCTGGCCTTATGCCAGCACGGGCTCTTGCTCATAGAGCAGCCCATAACGTGGCCTTTATTGTTCTCGACAGATGTTTGTAAGGCGGAAAGCGGACGGAAAGGTAGCGGACGTCCTGCGGCACCCCGCTGCGTCCATACAGAATTTGTTTTTGTTAACGGGCATTAAAGGACATATATAATGCGTTACAGAACATGTAAAGACAGATATATATATATATCGCCGGAGAGGCCGTACAATGATATATACAATGAGATACATGAAGAATCTGAAATAATAACAAGTAACATATATGATGTGATTAATGTACATATGAGGAGCGAAACACAAGAATGGAGAGGCGATTTGACGCCCCTACACCTTGTACCATATCAGTTTTACATAGAGCATTTAATGAAAGGTCACAGAATGGATTTTTGAGTTAAATTTGGTATATTAAACGTCCCCTAATTTCTGTGTTAAGAATTTCATAGACATTTCCCAGTTGGTCCACTTAAATTATTAACTAGCAATAATTCATTTTATGATAACCGACCCAGGAAGCAGTGAACTTGGAGAAAAGGGGCGGTATGAACCATGTAGATAATGCCAGAATGGATTGAATGGATAGTACGATTCATTGCAACAAAGTCGCTACATTATAATACTCAACATAATTTTTTCACATTTTTTAGTAGTAATATAAAGGTGCCTCATCTTGCCTAATTAGTGAAATGAAGTAATTTATAGGCAATTTTGTGAAACTTCGATTGGTGTGAGCCATATTTATTATGTTATCATTAAGTGATGAGTAATATTACTGAACTAGTCCGTGTGTTTTAAAATACTTATGGGAAAGAACAGTAGGCTAGAAAAAAATACTAAACAATCTAGTTTTAAATTATTGAAGATACCAGTACATTTGGAGCCATTGTGGTCCTCTTGAAGTCAGTACTATGAAAATGAGAGAGAAATGCATTCAAAAATAATGCTACATATAATTGATGGTCAACTTTTTAAAAGTTTTAAAGTTTTATTTTACTATTCTCATGTTGCATGGCATATCTCGTTACAGTGACATTCACTTTTGTTTGGTCTTGTCTAGATGAATGCTAAGCACAGCCCGAGACAGAAGCCATTTCACTTGAGAGAGGGTTTTATTGCTTGCTTACCAGATTTCGGCTAATACTGTTGGGCTCAACCAACAAACTATGAACCAGATACTTTCTATAAGTATTGGTTTACAAAAATTAACAGTAAGTGTTGACCGCTGCCTATGTATGGCCTACCTGACTGCTTCTGGATATACTGTATGAACCATGAAGGCCACTTATGGGGACGCAACTTATGTGACCCTCAAGTCTCCCTCAGAGGCATCTCCGAAAGGGAGAATGAGGTTTGCACAGATTCTCATGCAAACTTAGGCCTACTTGCGTCAAATGAGAGTTTGTAAGCTATTTGTAAATTAGTCTCCTTTTTTTTGTCTTGTACATTGAATGGCAGAGTCCAGGTCTTAGCATAAGTAACATATATTCCGAGAGAGAGAAAGACTGAAAATCTTAGCCAGAAGAACAAGTAACCAAGAAATGTAATTAGTGAAACAAGATTTTACATTAGCCAAGTAAAACAAGCAGACAAACCGCAACTTATACTACCTTCATTGTGGAGACTTGACGCTGAGTTAACACGGCTGCGTACCCAGGAAACGGAAAGCCGATTTTCAAACCCGTAAGTGGCTCGGTAACGCTTGAAGTAAAGGACTTGCCCGGTGCCTTATATATACAAGACCCTAGAGCGCAAAAGAACCCAGAGGTTTCCAGTTGTTCTGTTTCGTACTGGCAAAAACCGGCTCGAGATATCATGTTTAACTATTTCCATATCACACGGTGCACTTATTTGCCAACCAGTCTGATGCTTAGTACAGAAAAAAATTACCTTAAAAAGATATGACGTTCTCGATTTTTTTTTCACTCGTTCATTATTTTAATCGTCATTTAAGGTGGAAATGCAAGCTGAAGGTTCAATATAGAAAAGAATATTTTAACAACTTAATTATTGAAACCAAGAACAGATAGGTTTAATCCACATCTAATAATAATCGAGACCAGGGAATTGAACAGTAAAATACGAAACAAACAGTAGTGTGAGATAAGCATATGTCTTACTAATTCTCAGTTAGTTGTAGTTGCCAAGAAGTAGATTGCATCAAATGCGTAAGTTAATTACAAATATTACTTCTATAACTAGAAGTGAGAAAATTTTGCCAGTACATCTTTATAATCAACAGAAAGAATATACGCATTTCCAAGAGTCAGAGGGATCGAAAAGGTCAGGAGAAAGAGATTATTTGATTTAAAAGTGATTATTTAATTACACATTGGTAGATGTCAACAATAAATGGATTAGGCTGCCTAATAAGTGAAATATATTCAAATAGATCGGAAGAAATATATTAAAGAGAGAGAAAGAGGTGATGGGAACCGATTATGAAAGATTTAAGAGGGGAATATAGGACGGATGTAATTGTGAGAACGGGGGTGGCTGGAGATGCATCTGATCATCATTAGGTTGAAGCGAAAGTTCGGGTGGATGGAAATTGAGGTTGTAGAGGAAGAGGTAAAAATGTTGGGGTGAGCGTAATCTAGACAAATTAATTTGATAGAGAGGAAGTAAGGAGAGCATTTGAGGGGAAAACGGATGATAAATGTTGAAAGTTGTGTGTGTAAAGAGTTCCAGGATAAGGTATTAAAGTGAACATTATTATCACAATCGAGGTGATATAAGAAATATTTTCTTTGCTACATTTGGTTTTAGTAGAACACTTTATACAGCATCTTAACCAGCGTCTATACAAGGTTTGCGTTAATGATGATGTGGATAGCTATCGCAATTTAAAAAGAAAATGCCTCGACTACTGTTTAATAGATTAAACGTCTGTACTTGCAATAATTTATGTTGAATGAACTAAGTGAATCTGTGACATAAAGGCTTGCATGTGTCTCCATAGTTGTATTTATACTTACAGTATCGTTTTACGTATTTTGATAAATCAAAATCGCCCTAGTTATTGATCTCTTTAGAATAGATGAGTTGTTGAGGCGCTGTGTTGCATTCAAGGCTGTACAATAAATATTTTAGTATATTATTTGTTAATAAAGATGTTCTTTACTTTATATACTGGGCCACTGCGTGAGTCCCTTTTTCCCAGCAGGAGGCTTCTGTTCCTTGTGTGCCTTGTGTGGGGTAGTGCAGATATACCAAGGTTCTCTGCCTGGTCCTTTGAGCACCCACTTACGTTTCAGTTTTCATCTAACCGTTGGTCGTCCCTTAACACCAATGTCCAGCTGTCCAAGTTACTTGGCTCTGACTTCCACCAGTTTCATATTGAGTTTCCTCTTTGCTTGTATGTTTGTTTATATATACATGTTTTCTTTTGAGTACTATTTTCCCATTTTTGGTTATGTTAAGAACTTTTCTTACGGTATGTCTCTTAGTAGATGAATACGTTGGGCGTCTGTGGTTTTAGACTATAAAGTTAATCAAAGTAACTTCTTTATTACAGACACTGAGCGAGAGCTTCTGGAACTTTCATGGCAATCTGAAGTATAAAAATTCTACTGTTTTCTTTTTGTTTATTCTCAAACTTTAGTAATTGAGCAGTTGGTCAGTACTACATGATGTTTATGAATGAATACACATATGTCTGAGCAGTCTTAAGTTTATTCATTTTTATTTTTTCTTTTTGCTAAGTCTAAGGCTTATGACGTCACGTGTATATCAGTTATATTCATCTATATCTTTATGATTTTATCTTCTTATCATTTGTTATCATTGCTAATTAAAAATTAAATTATCAAATGGAACAAACGACAATTAGCAAGAAAGAGAGGAAAACTTGCGGATGAGATACGTTGACTAATTGAACTGGAAATCAGAACGGAAATATGAGCAGTTCTTAAACCATTGTCAGCCCTCTCTCTCTCTCTCTCTCTCTCTCTCTCTCTCTCTCTCTCTCTCTCTCTCTCTCTCTCTCTATATATATATATATATATATATATATATATATATACATACATACACACACATATATATGAGTGTATGTATGTATGTGTGTATGTGCGCGCAATTGAATCGACGAAACACGTGGAATAATAACAGGAATTTATCGATATTATGACAGCAATTATTGTATTGTATAGTACTGCATTAAGCTCACGCCCAGTTATGTTAATGAGAACTGTACACAGGGATAATGCCATAGTAAATCTAGTCAAAACAATAACGGAAAGAAATCGATAAACTGGGAATAAAGAACAAACCATCAGGTCTGAGTCTATTCCATAACTAGCGCGCAAAACTTGCTCTTTATCGACAGGTGTCAGTCTTATCACAAATAAGACTATATTATCCAGGTTAGTCCAAGGTTAGTACGTATTAATATCCGTTAACTTCAACTTTGACCTACTTTAGTACTTTTAGTCCTTTTCTCAAACGAGTAGGAAGAATTTTCGCTTATCTATCACTCCATTAGATACGTCCATAAGGCATCAAAGTGTCGCCCCAGCTCTCTAGTGACGATTTGATAAGTTAACTCTCTCCCTAGAAACGTCTCTTGTATTCTTCATTTCTTTTCTCCAAGCAGCAAAGGCGTAGGTCACTCTAGTCGCATTTCGGGTTTTCTCCGTTTTTGGCGGGGATGTTTTATGGCTTTGCATCAGTTTCTTCTGTCAACAAATCTTCTTCTTGCCTTTTCTCTGCTTGAAGCTTATCTCCCTGTCCAAAGACAGTGAGGCGAATCTTGCCAGCGTTACAGTTGGTGCAACGATTTTAGTTTGGTTCTTTGCTTACAGAGAGAGAGAGAGAGAGAGAGAGAGAGAGAGAGAGAGAGAGAGAGAGAGAGAGAGAGAGAGAGAGTATCCTTCAAATCCCAGCCCAAAAACCCCAGAACGTTGCGTTAATTATTAGAACCCTATAGAAATCATTCCTTCAGATCTGGGAAGTTACTAATAACATGTTTGGAAAGGTTGCTTGTTGATTAAATATTTTCTAAGCATCCCCTCAAAGCTGAATGCTAGTTACTCATCCTAGTGTGAAGTGTTGTCACCATAAGTGAAGTAACCTTTAATTTCGCTGTTCTTGTAGAGGTGAGTTAAAATCCGTTCATATATCAGCAACGCGGCTCGTATTCCAGCCACAGCTATTTCACCTTACCCTAAGTCTAATCAGCCGTGCTCTATTAGATTACCGTTCACCATCAAATTCCCTATTTAACTTAAGGACAAAAAAAAAAAAAAAGATATCCAAGTAAACTGTACATAGAAGGGCCAGTAAAGATCTAGATCGCTTTTGCTAATTTTTTTATAATAATTTCTTGAGCATTTTATATTGAAATTAGTATAGTGATTGGTTTTGATTTTGAAAAGTTGCAGACTGGTGAAAATGGTAATATACTAAGCCTATTTCAAAGGTAGAGTAATATAACTGTTTCAAATTGTATGAGTGCAAATAACAATAATTACGGGTCATTGTTCTCTGAGAGTGCTGAAAGTTAATTCATAAGGTACTATAGATATTGTGTCTTGAATTTATAGAATCTTGCATGCTCATGATAAACCGAGTTCATACAAGATAAAATTGGGTAGGTTACTTGCCAAACACTCTTAGTTCTAACCAAATACGTCTAATGCAACTTTACTATGGGTGTCAGTCAGCTTATTAATATCCAATTCATTAGTGTCTTGCTGGGCTGAAAATAACTTTTGCATGCACACTACGAATCTTACTAATCCGTATGTAATCGCATTTTATCTCTTTCTCAGAATTTACAAGTGAACAGCATATGAACTGCATCTATTATTTCGGGATGCTGTTCTGGAACTCTGCTGTTGTCTAGTCTTTGGCATCTTTGGAAAGAAGATTTTGTGACTGGAAAATAATGCAAAAGAAGGGACTTCTAGGCTTAACGACAAACCCTGCTAATCACTAATAGGTGTAGTCGCTGGGTATTAAGAAAACGTTATTGGTTAGCCGATCTCCTACCATGCTGCCACTCCATTATTCAATGTACTTTGACAATGCAATTTTAACAGTTCTGAATATTTGGCAAAATTTGGAGTTATATTTGACTTTAAACTTTCTTATTCTCAGGGGTCAAAACCATATCGATTGTTAATAGGAAACTAGGTATTTAGTTGATCTGCTGTTGGGTATGCATTTTGTCTGTCTTATATAGAATTTAAAGTTGTTTTCGTTTCCCCATGACTTTTACTGGACATTATAACTACTTAGGATTTTTTTTTATTTGGGCTGGAGGAGGGGAGTAGTTTTTTTTATTTAAAACTGCAGCAGTTGTTTTGGACAGTTCTTGTTTTATTCTCTCTTATGAACTGATGTCTTTTGAAGTTTCATTGCAGATGGTAAAATGTCTTCTGTAAAATTTAACATCGTGGTTCCTCGTGCACAACCGTTCAGCTTTAATGAGAACCTCACCGAACTGTAGGAGAGGCTGAAAACAACGACTCCTGTATACTCTGACTAACTGACTCCTGTGGCTTCGAGGGCCCCACTGTGACCCACTGCCTCTCACACCAGACATCCCAGGTCAGTTGTAAATTTCAACCCTTGATGTCTGGGATGAGATTGCTAGTCCCATGCTTCTGCCCTTGCCTAAGGTCACAGGAGTTAATGGGTTAGTGTTGTTTGGTATTCTTTGGTAGTCATGTCTAAATACTGACCAAACATTCTACACTGTGCAAAACCTCAACTCACTTGAATTCACTCAGCTGTCTGGTATCTTTTTGGCTTCTGTAGTATCTTACAATGTAAGTAGCCATCTTTCGGTTCGTTTTTTACGCAGTGTGGATGTTTCTTAGCAGCTTCCTTCCTCGCATTCGGTCATGTACCTCCTCTCCTGTAATTTTTTCTCCCTCAAATTGCTCCTGACACAGTTCATCCACCTCTGCTTGGGCTTCCTCTCTCCTCTCCCTTGCACCTCTGTCTACATCACACCTTCTCACATATTCTTCATCTGTTTTCATGATATGAACATTCCTCGTCAGCCCCTCTTGCTTTATCTTTTGTTTATATTTTTCATTACTGTTGTTCCACCAATTCTCGCAGTGCCCAGTCTCTTTGTTGATCAGTACACTACCTCAGTATCCTTATCTCAGTCACAAACCTGTGAATTCTCTATTGTCTGTATGTTATAAATCTAATTCTAACCTTTGCATTTATTATTTGACCATGCAGGACCCCAGATAAATGCTATTCATAATTTTCTGTCATGAATTTTTTGTCATTTCTGCATATAAGTTACCATCCTCTGTGGAAGTTGATCCCAGCTATTTGTACGTATCCATATTCACTTCTTCCTCCAAACTAACTTGGTCATCCCGATGTTTCTGATATTGATCTTCTTCAGCCCACTGTCCTCCACAACCATTTTCCCGCTCCTCTGATTTCCTCCCCACTTCCTCTCAACTGGTGCAGCAAAGCACAGCGTCATGCACCAGGGAATCTCATCTTCCGTCCCACGGGACATCCCATCCGTGACCAGACGAAATAGGCAAGGGTTCTCATCGAGGTTCAATCCAGCATCCTCTATGAATGTGTCTGGCCATGCCAGTACGACTTATAACCTATGCTTCTTGAATACACATCTTTTTCTCAAAACTTCATGCCGTGGCACTTTGTCCTATGCCTTCTCTAGGTTTTTAGAACCATATATATAGGACTGCGAGTTGTTCTAGATATTTTTTTCCCATCAGTTGTTTGATAAAGCTGCGTTTAGTCAAATGTTTTACTTCCGTGATTAACAAGAACTTATTAACTCTGGTCTCAGTAGCCTTTCAGATTCTATCTAATTCTTTACTTTGTTCCTCGATTAGAAAATATTCACTTGATTTTTAAAGTTTAAATTATTTATTGCTAAGTATGCCATTTCTCTGTCGTGACCTAGTGAATGAAACAGTATGAACTATTGTCATTCATACATATTTGGTCATGATAACCGCTACGGTCCGATTCCTTGGCGAGGACGCATTTCTTTCAAGCCCATCAGATCGCTGTGCAGAAAACTTCCACAATATTAGCTTCTTCATATGCATACACAGAAAGCTCATCAGCAGTGCACCGAACCCTCTTACACACACACACACACACACACACTATGTCACTAATCCCTAGCTTGCACGTACTCTATAGCTTCCTGGATTTTGAGATCCTTCCTTTTCAATGCCTCTTCTTGCATATGCCCAGGCCTTCTTCTCCTCCTCCCTCCAGATTTCTGAATCATACAGTCTTTTCACTAGCCTATCTTCTTCAGTTTTTTCCACTTTCCTTTTCCGGTATTTATCTCAACATTTCGTGCCCCTTTCTTTTCTTCTTACTCTGCATATACTAAGCAAACAATTCGTCTCATCACCTCCAACCATTTTCAAACATTCTCGTTTAACAAACAGATTTCACAACCTTAAATGGAAGTTAGCTTAACAACTCCTTCATACAATTCCACCATAGCTTTCGGAGGCGTTTCAAGTCTCTTCCCAGTCTTATGCACACACCCTGCTACCTTCCTTGCTTTACCCATTGTGTAATTTACTTCTTTTCTCATTCTACTATCATTCTTTATATCTACACCCAAGTACTTCTAAGAATACACTTCTTGCAGCCCTCTTCCATTCATGTTAACATTCATGGCTCATCCTTCCTGATTTCCATGTACCTTCGTATCTACACCCATTTCACGACACATTTGCTCATCCCACAACTGTCTCTGATTTCACGCATCACTCCATCTACAAAGATATCAAACAGGTTTTGAAACATAAGAGGCCCTAGACGCAGACCCACTCTAACACACGTTCCGCTTCCATCTTGAAAACTTTTAAGTGCTTTCAGCTACTTATCTCCTATACCATACCACTTCTGACTACACTCGAAAACTTATCCTCTGTACTGGTTATTCCCAGCAGACTGGTTTATGGAGTTATTCTCACAGTCGCCTCCATCATAATTACTTTTATACAATGAAAGCACTTATTCCTGTCATCCATTCCTTTGGAACCTTTCCCTTTGCAGACCCTGCTCAGCTACTCAGTCACGCTATCATCGAGGTATCGCTTATGTCTCTTGTAATTCCTTCAAATCCTGACGTCTTTCTATTTTTTATTTCTTAAGTGCCTTCCTTATATCCTAACCAGCATTCAAAGCTTGACACTTTTCCTTTCCACTCTTGTGTCATTCAACTTTTCCTGTCTTTTAAAAATCCGTAAAATAATTTGTCCATCATCGCGAAGGTCTGCGTTCACTTTAGACGGCATTACTCTGTATGTGCCACATATTCAGTTCGTTGCCCTTTCTCTCTACATTTAGGCTACTTCAATGTAGCTTAACTCTTTAGCCTCCCTAAAGCTCTTGCTCACCTTCTTCCCTCTATGTTTTTTACTTTCCCTCTTCTTCTCTCTCATATGCTTTTTGTTTACCTGTCTATCTTCCGCCCTGTATACCTGTACATAGCCTACTGTAATTTCTTCTACTATGGAACCGCACCTAAGTTAATCTTTTCTTCACTAAATGTCTCATATCTTTACCCAACCGATTACTGTTTTTATTTTGTCTTCCTACCCTCCTATACCCACAAACACTCCTTGCTAACTCTAGGACTCCGCCATGGGCAAAATGAAAACAATATATAAAATGAAAAATAATATATATATATATATATATATATATATATATATATATATATATATATATATATATATATATATATATTTTAAATAAATATATATTATATCTAGTTCTTGAAATCCTCATCGTGATTGGAGGATGAAACCAAAGTACACCATAACAATTTGAATAGATTTTTATTCAATTGAATCCAGAAATTTCGATCTTATAGGATCATTTTCAGTGGTATGAAAAACCTATCCAGTAATTTAACTCTTCATCTAAAAAAAAACCGGTATCTTGAGAAATCCTTCGAAGTATTTTGGAAACCATTCTATCCTAAGGAAATGTTTAAAGTAATTATTCGTTGTTTTTATATTATTCCACTATTTGGTCTTGAGCAAATGACTCCCATCTTAAACTGTTAGACTAAAAACTTGGCATAAATACCTTTTTGTTGAGCAGACAGTCGCGACTCTCACTCAATAGTTTATTTGTTATTTGTCTTATTTATTTAATTTTGTTATTTCTCTTATTTCTTTTTGTTTGCTATTTCTCTTTCATGGCTTCATATTTAACTCGCAGATACTGGGCTGCTTTCCATGTTGGGGACCCTGGGGCTTGTAGCATTCTGCTTTTCCAACCAGTTTGCGGCTTGGCTTTCACTGCTGCTATTGCCACTAATGCTGCAGTCAATAGTAATGATACTTTTTCATTTTCAAACACAACAACCATGAAAATTCTTACTTGTTTACAGCTTTTTTTCTCTCGAGTATTATATCCACCTTTATTAATCACTTCTCAGTTGTTTTTGGTTAAAAAATTTCCGTTGTACAGTACTTTATAGTGTTGTAGTAATGGTCAGGGCG
Organism: Macrobrachium rosenbergii; assembly: GCF_040412425.1. Classification (NCBI taxonomy): domain Eukaryota; kingdom Metazoa; phylum Arthropoda; class Malacostraca; order Decapoda; family Palaemonidae; genus Macrobrachium; species Macrobrachium rosenbergii. Next base: position 81,022,217 of record NC_089795.1, read on the forward strand.
GGTTTCACTTTAAAAGGGAAAAACAGTACCAAGGCTTTCGTAAGTTCTGACTGTTTCCTGTTTATTTTCTTAGCTTTGTGATTACAGCAGATTAGGCAATATATTGTCTTTGTTTATTTTTCTTTTTCCACTGCCTCGGAATTATGCTTTTTGGAGACTAATGCTTTGCAACCTTTCAGGATCGTTCCTTACCAATATTTGCACATTTGAATAATAATAATAATAATAATAATAATAATAATAATAATAATAATAATAATAATAATAATCGTGTAACTTAATTTTTTTCTTGTTGCCTCTTTCAAGCCTTGCTATTCAGTTGGCTACTTCTCAAGAACCTTGATGTAGGCCTAATCGGACGTCCATTTTTTCTAGGTGAATGTTTTTGACTTGAATGATGTGGTTGGTCTTTTTGTTTCAATTTTTTATTGCAACCGGTTTCTTCTCCGGTGGATTCCATTTGATTCTCATTTTTATTATTATTTGTGTGTTTCAGATATATATAAATGATGAGATGATTAACGTTAACATACTTTCCATAGGGTGTTTTAAAGGAACCGAAATTACGTCAACTCAGTGGTGTCCATGATGTATACGAGAACTTTCTTCTTCTTTGCCATTGAATAATGAATATGATAAGAGATCGAGATTCATTTTTTTATCTATTCAGTGGAACTTGCTGGACAGCATGAAGCTTTTGATTAGATGTTACAGAATGACAGAGAAAAGGTCGAACCTCAACGATAAACCTATAATTTTGATTGAGAATTGGCACATGTGGAACGGGGATGAGATGTGGCACATGTGGGAATGTTGACGTCAGTCAGCTGAGCGCGATCTGGGCGAGGAGAGTGATACTATACAGTGAGTTCTGAGTTGTTGCGTTGTTGATATCCCGTGCAGGTTTCTCCTACCAGACTTTATTTGTCTCTGCTGCGCAGGTTTATTTTGACCTTCAGGAAGGTTTCCGGGCGAGGATTGCTCTGGCCTAGGGGTGGAATACGTTGGTAAACGAGCCTGTCGGCTAAAGCCGACAGGAAAAGATGTGACTTTGTTTTTACTGACAGAAATTCTGGGGTGCCGAAGTGGGTGTTTGGGTTCACGTAGGCGGCGGCGCCCGTTTGTGGGCGGCGGCGCGGGCTGAAGCCGAAGGGAAAATGTGGAGTTTGCGGGCGGTCGTCGAGAGCGCTGTGGAGCACGGGCGGAGAGCCCTTCAACACGCCCAAAGGCGCAAAGTAACCCTAGTGCAGCAAGAGGCTCGAGCCCCTGAGGCCCGACACAAGCTGAGCAAGGTGGGTCCTACCCTAATTTTATTTCAGTAATTAAATTTAGGTCTATAATATTTTGGTGTGCAACCCAAGTCCTTCAGACTAGCTCTAACTTTGCCTGTCTAAGGTTAACAATACCTTAATTTCATGAGGCTGACCAAAGTAGCATTTAAATCATTGTATCCTGCCACCAGCAACAAGGCCAGGCCTAGACTTATTAGCCTAATCTTAGATTATCAGTTAAAAGTAAACTAAGACTTAGAATCTAGCATATGCCCGGTAAATATCAAGGAGACAGCTGCACAAAGCAATCATTTGTTATTGTAATTTTTTTTTACTAAACAGTATAGAAAAGTGTACTGAATATAGTACATGTGAGGTAATTTGAGAAATTTTATGAGGTAATGAGAAATATATTGTTTTTGTTTATTTTTTCTGTGTTCATCCCCGAGGGGCTGGTACTGGATATGAAAATAGCTCTGCGGGTCACAGTGTTCAATACCAGCCCTGCGGGTATGAACACAAAAACAACAGACATCAAATTTCCTGCTATCTCAGAAAATTTCCCAGATTATCTCACCAGTCCTGGGTTATGTACACCCTTATTATAGGCCTATTCAGTCAAGAAATTAGCCTATATTTAGCCAGATAGACGAATTCGTGCTACTATCATCTTTAAATTTACCCATACACCTAATTGTTATTGATTGGTAATGAGCCAGAGGATAGCAAACTAGCTTATGCTTTGTTTCTCAAGAACATGTCACAGGTTTCTCGTCAATTGTCATTTAATTGAGGCATGCCCAGCTTAAATCATGTGTGGAGGATGGAAAATCATGGTAGGTTATTTTATGAAAGGTTAGGTATTAGTTGAAAGGTAAATGCAGGCTGGTTCCTTCTAAGCAGAGCTAAGCATTATGTAACTTTGTTATCCTTGAAGTGTATTTTCTGGTAGGTTTAGCCTGTATAGGTCACCCTTTATAAGAAAGGGTATCATCAGGTAGGGAATTTTGAGATTTTGAAAGTTTTACTGTAAAGGTAAAATTTGAGATTTTAAAAATTTCAATATCAAGTTATGTCATTTTAATTCAACAGTTTTGCATATCCTATTGTGTGTCGAGGTAACTTGCATGTGTACCTTAATTTAAAATGTTGATAGGCCTAATTAGGCATTATTTTTTTAAAATTAAATATCCATAGAACTACTGAACTAGATCATGTGTTAGATAGCCAACCTATACTTATAGCCTGTAAGAAGTTTGTATTGTATGCCTAATCTGTGTTAAGATGCCTTAATCATTACCAAAAATCTATCAGACTGAACACTGAATTTGTAAAGAATACAAAGGAAGACAACCGCTCTATTGAAAATCTCCAGTCATGGTGAGGCTTAAGATCTCAAAAGAGAGGCTACTAACAAACAGGATCCCTAGAATAAACTGCACTCCTGTGAAAGTTTGCACCTAAGAAGCAAGCATAGGCAATAGTGTGTTTAGGAGAATTTTCCATATTTAGTCTGGGAGATGTGATTTGATTGGAATTGTCTTTGACATCTACATAGTACCATAGTATTTATGAAAGTAATCAGATTGTTGCAGACTATAAAAATGGAACTTCCTAATGAAAAATAAACTACTGAATAAGTAAACTCATTATTCTGTTAATAAGCACTAGTAAAAAAAAGCTAATGTTTTAATAAAATTTGGCAGTTTTTTAACGTAATAGTGCTGTTAGATGTTTGGAGTATATTAAACAGTTAGTTGCAATGGTTGAATGGTAGAGTTCTCAAAGGATAATGTAATGCTTTAAAATGTGGAAAATGCAGTCAAAAATATTTACAAATAAGGAAATGGAGATAATATATTGCCTGTGCCATTTTGTGTCTATAGCTACCGTACTCTTTCAGGGCTGAGACAGGAATTGATTTTCTGTGGGAAGGTTAGCTTATTTTGGAAGTGTTCAGTCGAAGTGTATAAAAGAATAAAATTAATGACCTTGTCGTAATGTCACTCAAACGATTCTCACATAACCTGACGCAAAGTCAATGATTCTGTAATCATTGACTTTGCGTCAGGTTATGTGAGTGATTTTCTTTTTCGTTGTTACTACACACATTTGTCTTAAACAATCTTACTTAGGGACTTTATGTAAATGTGTATATGTAGCCTTATAGCAACCCAAGGCCAGGTTATGTAGCCTATATAGGTTTTCCTTTGCAAGGTTGGAGATAAAATTAGTTCTCTACTTTTTTCTGTCTTGTACATCTTCTGCCTCAGTTTTCAGGTCTTCATTTATGTCTTTTTCCAAGTTTTTATAGGCCTTTGTACTAGTTTTTGTTATCATATTTCCATATCTACAAGTTTTCTTGCTAACTTTAAATCATCCCCTTTCACATACTGAAATGATCACAGCCTTTTGAGGTAACTTTGTTTAACAGTCTCTGAACACCACATTTCATTGCAACTTCCTCATTCGTAACATGATCTTCTCACCACACTTTAATCATGATACTTAGCATTCTGTAGTCATACCTTATCAGAATATCTTCTGTTTTCTGTGTCAGTACCCATGTCTCTTTCTGCTTCATCTTGGTTGATGTTACTCTTTCTTACAGCCCTCACAGTTACTCCTTCAAAAATCCAGTGTGTCCCCAAGTTGTATAATAAGGTTTTACCTCTTCTAAGACTATCTCCCCCCCTACATCATTGTGCTCCATCTCCCTCGCTTCCTCATTTTTTCATACATTTTGGTTATAAAAAAATCTTGGTCCATATATGTTCTTCAGTTCTTAGTTAATCTTGTGACGCCATCTACAACATTCTTTGCACAGTTTAAAGTTTACCTCAATACCTTTCCCTGCAGCATACACGTTCTTCTTTCCTAACCATACTTCTTCCTTTGTATCCTTTGCAGTCACTGTAAACATTGTTCTTGGTGGCTTAGAGTTTAAAATAATCTGGTTCATGTAATATATGTAAGCATTTAGCAGCAGGATTCTATAACTGAAGGGCTGTCAGTTGACTATTTAAATACATTAGGTCCTTGTTATAGCTACTCTCCTCTAATTTAACACTGTCTCAAAATAAGCCTGTGACCTAAAAAGGTATCATTACTTGAATTTTTTTTAGATTCATTGTAGTTGTATCCTTGATGTGTCTTTGTATTATGACAGGTTCTTGCCCAGTGCTTTTAATCTCTATTCCCCTTGTTAGGAGCAAGTTGATAGGAGAAATTTTGGAATGAGCTTTAGTGAATTTTTAATGTTAAGCTCAAAGAATTTAAGCAATGGTAGTGGAGTAATGGATCCCTTTAAATTTCTGCTACCCAGATTCATGTTAGGTAGATGATAAAACCACTTTGCGTTGTAGAACATTTTTTATAATGAATCATTTCCTTTTCAGTGCATCCTTCTCAAATTTTAATGTTCTGTTTGTTACTTTTGCAGTGGCAGAGTGAAGGGGGTCCTGGGGTGGGTGCTCAGGGGGCAGGGAATGGCAGTCAGAGTTGTGGGGAGCTGAGCAGTAGTTCTTCATTAGGAGCAAGTGGTGTTGTGAATCGCCTTCGTCCAGCAACTACTCGATTAGTTCAGGGGTTGGTCCGTAAAGTTTCATCTCCACTTTGGACTGAAGCTAAGAAACGGGCAACCAAACGTCTTGTGTTTGGTGAGTCTGCCCCCTATTTTGCCTTAGTGGGGGTGACCTTGGTGTCTGGATCACAACAGGGACTTGTTACCAAAGAAGATGAATTGGAGTCCCTGTGCTGCAATATCAGGGTGAGTACATACTCTACGTTTTCTTATATGCACATAGAAGTTTTGGAAGGCTGTAAATGCATGTGTTGTTTTTGCTTAAAGTTGCTTATTATAGTTAAATGAATGAGTAATTTCCTTACAGTATGTATTGCTTTTCATGTACAGTACAGTATTAGTAAAAATACTAGTGAAAAATGCTAGTAAAAGTACTTTGAAATCATATTTTTACTAGCATTGTCAATAGATGTTAAACTAATGCAACATGAATGAAATTAGAACTCAGTGAGTTTCATTTTAGAGATTGTAGACTTGGGGTATTGTTACACCAACTTGAACTAGTAATGTCTGTCCATGTTTTGATGGAGGATCCACCCTTGGCAGAAATTGCATATACTCACATCCCTTTTCAAACATCGCATTCTTTCTTTGTGGGAGACAGTGCTGCAGGTAGATATTAAAAGACAGCCGGATTTTAATTGATGGATATTTTGTTTCTTATCACCCAAGATATTTTGTCAGAATAATCATACTAACTGGGCACATTTATCACTTATTACACATTTATCTGATAACTGAGCATATTATTTCTTGTAGCCTGCTGTACCTGGTTACTTCAGTTACTTGCTGATTAATTTCTTCCCAGTGTACCTCTTACAAAATTAATGTCATTACTGAATTTATATCAGATGCTGTCAGAAAGTGCTTGTTCATATACGTATATTAAATTGTTAATTCAAGGCATAAGAAAGTACAAATCCTTGGTAAACTCTTCTGTTTGCTGTTAGTAGTTTCACACTATAATGTCCTTCGGATCCAATAATAGGTTACCTCTGCTTATTTCGAAACTGCAAGTACCTAGTGGATTGTTGTTGTCTTTTTCTGTCAGTGATTTTAATGGCATAATTTTGTCAGCATGCAGGCACTGGGGAATGTTAGCTAATTTTCCTTCCGCAATTTTGTTAACTTTTAATGTTGGCAACTTCAGAGTAGGTACTGATAATCTGTGATTCTTTTTGTCAAAAAGAAATTGAGAGGTCAATTGTCAATTCGGGTGGCCATGCGTTACGTTTTGTTTTCATTCTTAATTTACTTACTTTATGCACGTCTACCTTATCTTACCTTAGAGGTTGCTGATTATGACTTCATTTAAAAGTAGTTGGAACTTCACTGGTAGACTCAGTGTAGAGAGAGAGAAAGAGGGAGAGAGAGAATTTCAGAGGCCCGTAATTCTTCTTAACGCACAGTGTGGATATTGAAAAGTTTACAGTGCCAGTTTTTACTAAAAATACTCCATAATCTAAATCTTTTTGTTGTTCATGATTGATGTTGCCAGCCAAAGATAAACTGTGGGGTATTCAGTCGCTTAGAAAAGGAAGAGGAAAGAAATAAAGGCTCTGTTGCTTCTGTGCATGTGTGCGAGTGTTTCGGTGAAATAAAAATAGACTGGCAGTGTGCCACCTTCTTGTGCCATTCAGCCATTATTTATCATTGCTTCATGTTTCCTTATTTTCCTCATGTGTACATCTGTTGATTTGCTAGATTTATTACACCAGCCTGCAATAAGTGAATTAAAAGTAAGTAAATGTGAGTGAGCAAATGCTCCAGGAATATATAACTCGAGATAATATTAATTGGCCCTCAGTATCGATTTTATATATTTTGCCCTCATTATCGATCTTGTTACAGCTGTATCCTGCTACTTTCTTAAGGTGTGTGTGTGTGTGAAGTTGGTGCGCAGCTGTAGTTAAATATTAGTGAAATTTTATTTTAGAACAAATATCTTTCTATATAAAGATGTAGATAGCTGCAATACTTTGTAATGAAGTCTGGTTGATCCTACTAGGGGACCTGTGCTCCTTTTGACTTGAGGTACGAACTAGATCCCCGGAATAGCGACCAGGATTTTCTCGAGATATCAGGTAGCCATAAACCGCAAGCGCGGTAATGAACTACGTTGAGCTATCGTGTGGTTGAAAACCCTCAGATTGCAATTCTTCAGCATGGAAACTGAGACATATTCAAGGCTAGGGATATACGATATTAGTCTGAAGGCGTGTCAATTGTTAATTCCCTACAGGATGCTTGCATTTGGGTATCAGTAATATAATTGATTAATGGAGGGATATATTTTCACATTTTGTATGTTCAAGATATTTGACCTTTTGTGACAGCGTGTTTGGAAAGCGGACTGGATGAACTCAATTCGTCTGGGAATCAATCTCACTTTTCCTCTATCATTTGTAGTCATTTATAAATGACCTAATTGTTTTAACGCATACAAAAACATTGCTATCACGTATTCTGCTCTCCTTATCGATATCAGGATTCAAAGAACCAAGCTCAGAAGGGCTTGGTCGCGATGTTGCCGATCGAAGGTCACGTGTTCACTTTGCAAAGCTGTGGCCGCCGAGCGTCAATTTACAACAGTAAAACTAATTTTTTTTACCGATTTTGCTAACGTTTGTTGGGATCTAGGCTGGAAATGGTCTAAATCTTAGTGGTATGTATTACGGCATTTGAAGTTTACGTAAGGTGAGGATTTTCTGAAGCCTCAAAGTAGTCACTGATAGTCAGGAGTTGCTGCTGAATTTAATTTGCCCTTGGTATAGTTACTGCTATAATATTTGGGCGGGCTGGGGGTTAGGATGCTGTTCACGTTAAACGAATAGGTTGAATATTACACCACGTCCCATTTTGGACTTAGCGTTAGTGAGATGACGTCATTTCCTGGTTATTTTGGTTTTGTAGTTAACATATCGTAGCGTGCTTCATGCTCTTGTGTAAGGCACAGGATAATTTATATTCAAATAGAACGTCTTTCGTAATCGTCCCTATATTTGAAACCGAACAGTTATCGTAACATCCCCAGAGTCACTGTGACCTTCATATGAAACACCGCAAGATCCAGAGAAGCCGGAGAGATATACTTGCCCGATGTATTCTGAGAATGCACGTATTATTGTGCTAATGAATAGGTGTGCTCAAGGTTGTTCATGGAGCTCCCAAGATTTTTTGTTTGTAACTTCATGAAGATAAGAAAAAAAACTTTTTTTTGTAGCATGAAAGGTGGAGTGAGGTGTACTTGAATAACATTTTGTAATACAATTTTGCTACTACTGTTTTTTTTTTACTTTTGTAAATACCCATGTAGATTGTGATTGAGGATTTGCACCTTTAGTCAGCGGTCCGGTGGCCACTTAGCTCCGCTTCCTTTTCATCATGCAGGACACATGAGGGACAAATACGTTATGCGCCGTTATCTCTCTCTCTCTCTCTCTCTCTCTCTCTCTCTCTCTCTCTCTCTCCTCTTATGTCTGGGATTAAACTATCTTGTCGTTTATCACGGAGACTTTACAGTTTGATCTTTGCTTTAAAAGTTGACATTGAAGAAGAGGGTTGTTGTTCAAGAGGTAGTAAATATTCATGTATTGTAACATACCTTACCATTAACAATTCGTACGTAATAACTTATGTGATTGCGTTCTCCTTTATAAAAAAGATTAAACAGCAGACTTTAGTCACTAGGTCAATGAGGAAATTCTTCTTGCGGTGTGTTATGCTCACCATTTCACTGACAGTTAACAAAGCGATGAAGAATTACGGTAAACGAGAGAAGAATTTGAAATAGAACTGAAAATATGGCTTCCAAAAATATCCGAATAACGATTATGATAATGAAATGTGTCTTGGGAAAGTCTTGAGGAAGATTGCATATCTCAAGCACGTTATTGCATCATCATTGTGAAGCTTGGTATTTTCATATGCAAGGGCGTTAAGAGTAGGTTCTATCTTCTTGTCACCGGTCTTGGGGCCTGTAGTTTGTATGGATACGTTTGTAGGGACTTTCAGTGAACATTATCCTTAGGTGATTCTGTTAATAATTTGAGAACTTTCAATGAACATTATCCTTAGGTCATTCTGTCAATAATTTGAGAAAAGTTTGTGTGTGAACTTTTTCTTAGAGAATGCATCAGCCTACAGTGTGTCGAAGCGTTTCCTTGTAGTGTGTAAGCAGTTACGTTGGCCTATTCACAGCAATTTTTTGATTAGCGAGTTTTTTTTTTTATTTGTTCTTTGGCGCAGTCTGATGGGTCTGGCAATTAAAGAAAGGAAGGAAAAAAGATCGGGCCCAACTTCAGTGAGAACAATAGACCCGGAATCATGGGAAATAATTGTTGAGAAAAGAGTTCCAGCGTTGTTTGTTCTCAGGCTGTTACTCTGGTGAATATATATGAATATATATATATATATATATATATATATATATATATATATATATATATATATATATATATATATATTATATATATATATATATATATATATTATATATATTATATATAATATATATATATATATATATATATATATATATATATATATATATATATATATATGTTATATATATATATGTTATATATGTTATATATATATATATATATATATATATATATATATACATATGTACGTATATATATATATATATATATTTATATTGTGTATGTATGTACGTATATTTGGTTTGTGTGGAATTTCCAGCCGGAAAATTATCCGAAGTGTACAGTTCTACACATGAATTTTTAAAAGGAGTAATGTGTGGTAAAGAAAAAAAAAGAACCTTAAAGAAGTAGCGGATATTCTCTATTTGACAGTAAATATCTTTTACGTTATCCTAAAATTAGGATTAGTCACTGTGGGAGTGTATAGGTGTACCAGTATAATTTATAATAATTAAAATGTTTCATTTATGTAATGAAAATTTTTAGTTATAGTCTATGCTAAGATATATTCCGTTTACGTATCATGAGCAGATTTCGTATGTACACTAGAAACCATTGATTATTAATCATGTTAATAGCCGCAATATCTATCGAATTAGCCTGTTAGTCTTTTATATTGCCACACTTTGAGGGGATTGGTCAGGAACATGTTATATTCAATAATGTTTATTCCGTTGAATTTATGAATATGGTATGTTGGTGATAATTTTTGACGTGTAGAAATTATAATTCCTTTGCCATTCTTATGATCAGAAAAAGAAGCTGGACCAAAACTGGTGCTTTTCATTTAGACCCAGATCACAAGAATTGTGCAAATTTAGCTTGATGTTATGGATGATTTCTTTTCCACGCAGTTTTTTCTGACAACACTGGTGAATTGAAAGGTGTTGCCTTCCACCGTTGACTGGATTTTCATAGCTAAAGTTATTTTTTCTCAGGAATGATTCTGAAATATTTGTAAAATTGAAGATTCAGTGAAAAACGACAGGTACAGGTTCATATGTACTATTGGTAAAAATATCTTTAATGTAGCTCGATTTTTTTTTTCAGAAGCCACGCCTTTCATAAAAAAAGGTGTTTTGGAAAAACTAGTAGTCATGAAACAGTTGCAGTACTGTGTAGCTCTCTCCATCTACTTGGGTTAGGTTGAAGTCTGTAAAAACAACAGCTGAGGCAGAGTTTGAGTGAGAACATAATGGTCTAGGCAGCACTTGTAGCTGCTGTGCCAATGGAATGTGTAATAGTCTGTTTAGGCTTATACTGGCAAGTGGTAGTGTGTTTGGATTTAGTTGAGGGCTTGTTCCATTTTTGCTACCTTACTTCCGCTACATATGTTAAACGGCATTGTATGGTTATGTTTAAACAACAGTGATAAATTCGGTAGATAGTTCTTTATAACCTCTACAGCATTACTGAAATCGTGTATTGTTGTGTTACTGTTTTGAATCGAAATTTTGCGGTATTGTCTGTGGAAAGACATGTAAAGCTTATACTTAAAGGCATATACAGGGCGTGTAATGTGTTTACAAAGTTACAAATTAATAAATACGAGTGCTAAGTACGCATTTACAATGGAATTATGTGATAAAACCGGCGCCAGTCTTATCTTAAGAATATAATGTACAGTTTTTTTAGTCTGTTGTGTGCTATGTTTTCTATACATATCGTATGTTGTTTATATTTGAAATTTTCTTTCTAATAATTATAGGTGGTAATTGAAGTTTAACCTTTACAAAGGTAAATGTTATTTGTTAAATGTCATTCCATTTATGCAGAATTATTTAAAACATGGAATTTATACACAAATTTCCCTAACTCAGAGATTTTAATGTATTAACAAAGAAGACAACAAAACCTGTATCGTTCGTTTACGCAGAATGATCTATGAAGCTAGAGACTAATTTTCAACTAATAAACTGGAATAATATCGGATTTACAGAGAATCTCATTTATAGTAATATGGGAATATTTTCATGTATATTGGATTTTACAGAAATTCACTTTTCCTGCACATTTTTTTACTACTTGAATTTGTGCAATTGAACATCATTGAGAGCGTGATCTTGAATCCAAGGGCTGAGTTTCTGGCCAGAAGCTCGAGTCCAAAGGTAGGTTAGCTATTGTATTTAACAACGGGTATCAGAGCCAACGTATTTTGCAGTTGTTGGTGTCTCTCTCTTAGTGCCCAGGGCACTTTACCATTCTTAATGGCCACCTTTGGGCTGTCATAAGGCAGTCTATTCTCAACCATCCAACCTGGGAGTGGGGTTTGAGTGGGGTTGGGGGAGATATCTTCCGTGATTAGCCTATGTGAAAGCGTCACTCATTCACTCACCACTGCTGGTTCGGGACCCTTAGCAACTTCTTGTGGGATGTTATCGTGTTTTACTTTAACCTTCCTTGGAAAAAAATATATAAATATCATATACAAATATATATAATTTTGTTTGTATGTATGTATGTATATGTATATAAAGGCGGGCATTTGTATATCCGGAAAAAATGGAAATTATCTTCAAAATTTACTGTTTTTAAATAATTGTCTAAGGACTTTATTGTGGAAAGATGTCAGCAGTTTATTCTGGCTTGCTTACAAAAACTGAAGTGCTCTAGATTTACAATAGATATTTCTAGATATCACTGATATACAGTATCTACTTAACTGCAGGAACAGTACCACAAAGTTATGTACTGTATATACTTAAACACTTACATGCAGTTGGTGTGTTTTATATAACTGATAAGACCTATCTTTTAATCGCTTAGGTAACAATGTACAATACAGCAAATTATCGGTATCAAATCTCAGCCGATGTCTGAGTAGGACTAAGTACACTCCTTAAATGGTAATCACTATCATATTTAGTGCTGCAGACAAATTAGGTTACATGCCTTTCCAGTCCTTTCAGGAAGGTGAAATCATTAAATATCTTTTGTTAGCTGCACACCCTGGGGGTCTCTGTTCTTTGATTAGTTATAGTCATTTTATGTATGTATGATGCTCTGTAAGATTCGTTATATAATCGTTAAAAGTTGTCCGTTCATTGCTTGTTCTTATTGCTAGGCGTTTGGCAATTCCATAATTTTGTTTATCATTATCCTTTTCTGTCTCGGATATGGATAAACATTTTGCTTATTTTATGAATTTGCATTAAAACAGTATAATTATATTTTATGTATTTTTTTTACGAATATGTTATGCAGCATTGTGGGAAATTGCTCTTTTTTAAAGTGTAATGTAGCCAAGCTTTATCACATTTTACGTCAGTTGTTATCAAATGTATTTGAGGATTTGTTTCATTCAGTAGCTGTAAAGTATTTTAGTAGGGCTAACGTAAATCTCTCTAGCTGTCAAGTTCGTCCCAAAGGAGAAACACCAACAGCCCCTGGCGGAAGTCTTGTCAGGTGCATGAGAGTTTCTAAAAGTCTGTTTTTAGCTCGTAAAACCGGCCAAGTGGCGTGCACACAATCCCTTTGCTTACTTTGTTTACTGTAGGTTGCAAGGCTGATCGTGCCTTAGGCCACGTGCCTCTTCACCCAAGAAGGATTACTGGACAGTTTGTTGTGGGCCTAAATTGGAAATAGTGACGGAATTGGATGTAAAAGCAGTACTTGGCATCTTTCCCTCCCATGATTCGCAGCTTCGTGCGGCGCTCATCGGGTTTTTGGGGGTATTTGTGGCGGTGTCGTCATGTTCCCTTCTTCCATGGGTCTTGTGGCATACCCACACCCCGCCCCCTCTCCCCGGTTCCTGTTGTCCCTGCTACGGGATAACCTTTGTGCGACCTGCCAACTTTATCGTGGTATTCCTGATATGACATGGTTACTTAGGAAATGAGAATTGTATATATCTCGTTACTTTTACTGGGTGTTGCTTATTGTCTCGTTTAGTAAATTTTCTGTTTCCAAGTTTCTGAGTTACATTAAAAGTTAATCATTGTTCAAAGTAACCTAATTTCATTTCTCACTTCATAAGAGATTAGTTGAGATTGTGTTATTGTCTTTAGAATATAAAAATAAAAATTACGCATTTTACCATTGAATACGGATGTTGTACCTGGATATTTGCACTGCTAGGGAAGTGTTGCTTGTATACATGATGTCAGGCTTCAGAATATCTTTTGCAGTCATTGCCTGGTCACTTTTGTACACATCGTCCCCGCACAAACCCTTATGTATATATATGTATATATATATATTATATATATATATATATATATATATATATATATATATATATTATTTAGTGTGTAATAGGAACATTAAAGTATTTGAATTAATGGCCGCATTATTTGTGGGCGGGAAATAGTACAGAATAATACTGTTACAAACTTGTTGAATTCATTAAGGTTGCACTATTTGATTTCGTCATGATTTTGAAAATAACCCTCTGGTCAGTTTTATAAGTATTGTAGAATAGATTTGACCTCTCTCATGCTGGAAAAGAGAACTGGATGAACTTTTGTGCGACAACTCATCGAAGACTATCTCCGTTACTAAGGATTACTAAGGTAGAATAAGTTCTGTTTTGCCCTTGGATAACGATTATCGGGTTATATAGGATTTCAACTCCTAGAAAATGCTGTCACGAAAGTTATTTTTTTATGGCTTCCAGGGGGAATAATTCAAGCGTTTTGAGAATCTCTCTCTCTCTCTCTCTCTCTCTCTCTCTCTCTCTCTCTCTCCGTTGGGAACGGTCAGCTGCGTTAATGTGGTGCATTGTAATGTATTCAGTAATATGATTGAGAAAGACAAGACAGAGTTTTGAATGACATGAATGAGAAGAAAGCTTAATAGGTCACGTATCAAAAGCTGTGAGAAGAAAGGCTGATGCGGAGTGTCATAAGCATTCGAGACAGGAGGAGAAACGGTTTGGTCTAAAACCGTGACGAATTTATCAATCAGTCAAAAGGGAGAAATGAGTTTAGATGAACTTGAACAATATTAACTTAAGATAGGAAAATCAGAATATCTGTGGTTGTGATAATGGCTCGGAGGAAAATAATTTGATGTGAATATTTGTATTGGCAGTAAGTCTCGCCGTTTGTACATGTTGACTTTGTGCGTGCATGTATTGTGATTCCATAAATACGTTGATTTCTTTAGTCCAAAGAGGATTTATTTAGTGATCAGGATGTATTTTGATTTTCGTTTCCTCTATTAATTATGTTATTTATTTACTGCATTGTTCTTTCACTTGACCTTACAATATATATATACACACACACACACACACACACACACACACATATATATATATATATATATATATATATATGTATGTATGTATATTTACACAATGATCAAGAGCCCGATCTCTCACGTTTTGAACAGTAGGAGGAAGCCAGGTTTGGCATTAACAAAGGCTTCTTTACATCTTGATGCCTGCATGCTGTCATTCAGTAAAAAGCAGCTGTGCTTTGGATGAATAACAAGTGCAGGAAGACGACATTGCTTGTGCAGTCAGGCTGTCGATCTATATTGTAGCGTTTAATTACACTCATGTCTCTGGCAGTTCGTTGGGTACCTAACTATATGGAACATGTTCCTCGTTGATGATGTTGTAATTGTTATATATTGTCAGTATACTAAGCTTTTTAGTGTTTTTTTTTTAGTTTTCTGTAAAAGAAAACTATTGTGCCGGCTTTGTCTGTCCGTCCGCACTTTTTTCTGTTCGCCCTCAGATCTTAAAAACTACTGAGGCTAGAGGGCTGCAAATTGGTGTTGATCATCCACCCTCCAATCATCAAACGTACTAAATTGCAGCCCTCTAACCTCAGTAGTTTTTACTTTATTTAAGGTTGAAGTTAGTCATAATCGTGCTTTTGGCAACCATATGGCTTAGGCCACCACTGGGCCGTGGCTAAAGAGTCATGGGCCGCTGCTCATGCAGCATTATACAGAGATCACCGAAAGATAGATCTGTTTTCGGTGGCCTTGATTGTACGCTGTAGCGGCTGTACAGAAAACTCGATTGCGCCGAAGAAACTTCGGCGCATTTTTTACTTGTTTAATATGGTTATGGGTGGTGCCATGTTTTGTTTTATCATGGAAGTTGTAAGTGTTAATGGTTACAGATCAGAATGCAATGTCTCATGTTGTCTGTGAATAATGGTTTATCTCTCAGACTGATTTCCTAAAGATTTTTACATTTCGTTTCTGCGCACTGCATCTGATATTAATATTAGATTACGTGTCAGAATATTTTTTATTTTTTATATTGAGGTTTTGACAGCGTAGAAATAAACTTCTTTTTAAAAATGTCTAACAGGAACTTTTCAAAATAAATTCCATAGTTTAATGACGACAGAATATTCTTAGCTTTACAAAACAGTGATGTACCGAAAAGAATAGAACTAAATGCTTCATGTTCTTTGATCAACGAGACAAAACTCGGCTTCACACCTGCTGCTGCGCCCTTTCCCATCACACTATAGAGTTGGCATCTTGCGAAGAGCATACCCTGGGCATACCGAAGGGGAGTAGTTAAAGGGTGTATACATTCTGAAGAACCGTCGCTTATTCTCAAACTGTCATGACATGCCCATGTATATTTTGGCAACGTTCCAGGGTGGACGTATAATTGAAAGGTATCAGAATGATAGTATGTATTGTCATGGAGAGTCCATCTTCGTCATTTAATTTTAATGCGTATTTGGAAGGGGTTGTTGTTTTATATATTGTATATATACTTAGTTTTTATTGAGTTTGTCTCTGTTGTTATTATTTTGCTCTTCACATATAGCTATTTTATTCTGTGGAAGCTTGCTTTGCAAGTGATTGACCTGTTCGGCGTGTCCCATTTTGAATGTTCGCTCATAGAATGGTGTTCTGTCATGCTGAATAATAATAATTATATCATTTTATTCTCATTATGTCCAAGCTCCCCTGTTTTCATTATCTTAAAGGATTTCTGGTGTAGATAACACGACATGTTTTAAAGTTATGTCGGATAATTATTGTTAAAATTTTACGCCTAAAACTACCCAGAAACTACCGGAAACAAAAGCACTAGCTTACTCGTATTTTTCTTGACAAAGTCATATCAAGCAGCTTGCAACAAGATCGAGCAGGCTCTTTCGCCTTTCTACAGGTCGAACCCGTCCCCAAGAACTAGGGAGGGTAACAAGGGGAGGGGTGGGGGTGTCTAATTGCCAACGGAGATCAAGTCTAGTTGGCAAGGGATTGCCAAATAAAAGAAGACCGTGCACCGTGACTAGGATCGCATCGGGTTGTTTGCCAATAATAGTAGGATACAATATAAGGTTACGTCAGAACTGCTTTTATGTTTTCAGTGGTTGGTTAGGTTATTTATGTTGCTTTTTTGATCTGTCAACAGTATATGCTTTTTTTCATCATAGCAGTTTATATTATAGTCTATGAATGAAAGCAGATCGATTCTGTAAGACAGGTTTTGCCAGTCTACTTATATTCTAGGACCCAAGTCACAGTCTATCCGACCTAGAATCAGGCATTTACTTAGGGTTGGTGGCACGTGTTGTCAATGTTGAACAGCTTATCTTTCTTTATTCTTTCAGGGGATGGGTCTTGGGAGCTCCTTCGTTGGCGGTGATTTTGACACCTGCTTAGAATGCAGTAACCACTGAACTTTCAACATTTTGCAATTGGGCTTAGACGTTTGCTGTTCAGGTTTTGGCTTGTGCGAAGCCTCTTGGCGGTAGAATTTTATTTTTTTAATTTTTAGTGTAGAACGTGTTTTAAAAGTATCTGTAGAATATTCTTGGGTTGAGCGAATGTTTCTATAAAATTTTTCTAGAATTAATTTCTATTTTTACCACAAATTTCTTTTGACGAAAAGGGTATTTTTGACGCCTATGTCCATAGTCGTGTTAGAGTAGAGCCTGTTTGAAAAAATATTTTAGTCATTTAGATTGTTTATTTTTAGTTTTAGTGTATGTAAGTGAGCGCGCGAATATGTGAATTCATTCTATAATTTTATTGTAATAACTTTTTATCACAGTGTTACGAATAGAATATTTACTTATTACGTTTACCAAGATGTATAATTTTTTCAATTCTATACTCTTCTATGACTGTTCCTATTTTATTTATACCGCAAGTGCTTCCAGCTCTCTTACCCCCACCCCCCACCCCCACTTCCACTTAATATATCCCTGGTTAACATTCGTTAGGCCTTCTTGAAAATGAAGTGGAATGGTCCATTCATACGAATCGGGTAGGTCACCCTTAAATAATGTAGACGGATCCTCAGTCCTCGGGCGTAGTCTTTAATCGGCTACCGGAGGCTGTGGATATTTCTCTCTCTCTCTCTCTCTCTCTCTCAGCTCTCAGCTCTTAAATAGGCAACCAAACATCAGGAGATCAATCGGGTATTAAGCTCGACATGCCATTCAAGTTCAGACCCAATGTACATACGCTTGCAACATAGAACACTATTTTTTTTTTATCTAGATCCCGGTAATAAAACTAGATAATTAACAGAGAGAGAGAGAGAGAGAGAGAGAGAGAGAGAGAGAGAGAGAGAGAGAGAGAGAGAGAGAGAGAATATGTAGAATTCACATTTCTGCCGTCTTGGTGATGATGCCCTGTGAATGGACTCAATTGACATTGCATGTCTGCCAGTTTTGTAAAGCTGTTCTTTTAAAAGGAATTTTAGGTTTCATGTGTGCTTTTTTTCTTTTTTGCGACTCCATATGCAGTGGTGCGTAGTCGCTGCTTGAGATAAGAATTTCTTTCATAATCTTGTGTTAAAGAATTTCCATCCTTGCTGTGGGAAACCTTAATGGTTATTGTCCGTACCCCAATTATGGCTGCATGGCTGCACATCCGGTTCTCCTATTGATCTGCTGCTTGTTAAGGCTCTGGTAACATGTGCTTTTGTTTGTTTAGAAGTCCAGATTTACGTTGCAAGCACGGTATAATACATTGGCCTCTGTGTAAACAGCGATGTGTAGGTTATGATTCTTAAGCTCTTCCGCAATTTTTGAGGTAGAAGTGTATATTGGGAAGGTAGCCCTGATGAAGCCTTATGCACGCACACTGGCATGACCAATAAATCAGTAATTCATGGTAGGTGTGTTTTCTTTACTAAGGTAATGGGTTAAGGACGGTAGATTTTCCAGATGCCAGTGATGTTTGATTGTTAGTCCAAAATTGCAGCCACGTTCACAAAACTGCCAAGTATTATATGCAATAAATAGTCCTTCTTCTTCTTCTTCTTCTTCTTCTTCTTCTTCTTCTCTTCTTCTTCTTCTTCTTCTTCTTCTTCTTCTTCTTCTTCTTCATAGCTTAATCCGTACTCGTGGTCACAATTTTCATTTAATAAATAGTCCTCATTGATGAAAATTTACTCACAGTGATATTTTTCCTGGAATCGTGGGTAGTCTTGTCAGTAAAGCGGGACAAGGACACAAGAAACCCATTTTCATTGGCAGAAGCTGCCGTACCTGAACAAGTGCTGTTACATAACAACATATACTTTTATTTCTCTCTCCCTGACTTGTAAAATTAAAGTGCTTGAAATATCTTTGTGTTTTGAAGTCATATTATCGTGTTTGTAATCGTAGGCTACAATGTTATGCACTTGACAATACAATTCATAATTCGTTTATAAAATTCGACAGTTGCATGATCAAAGGTTGCGCAGCAGCCATGTCATTGCTAGAAGTTGCCTGGAAATCATGTCTCACGTGCATTATTTCTATTGGCAAACGGGTTCTCATGCAACGTAGGCCTGATTGATCTTATCAGGAAGACACGCATGACTCACTCACCCTGCGGGAAGCCATTAATACCATCATAACACCTGCTGGGAGTGATTTGATAAAAGGAAACACGTCACTGCTCTTGATTCTTATCTCGGAGAAAGTTCAGGCATTCTTCTGACGTACGTAATTCTCACATTTGGATCCTTGTTCATGATGTTAAGAGCCAGATTCTTTTGCAATTTACTGGTGTTGCAAAACTGATGGTTTATATGTGTTATGACTTGTCGAAATAGTGTAACCGTTCTTTCTTTTTTTACGATTTGGGTCTATCGCAGTCTCTTGTTTCAACCAGTTTTCATTTGTTTGTTTGTTTCGATAAGGCCTAAAGTTTATTATTGGGCTCGTTTTGTCGACCTTAACATGAAGATCACCGTAGGGTAGTGCTGTCAGTGCACCTCACGCAGTGCACTGTAGGTATTACTTAAGGTTGTTTGCAGCATCCCATCGGCCCCTAGCTGTAACCCCTTTCATTCCTTTCACTGTACCTCCATTCATATTCTCTTTCCTCCATCTTACTTTCCACCCTCTCCTAACAATTGTTTCTTAGTGCAACTGCTAGGTTTTCTTCCTATGACACTTTTCAAACCCTTTTACTCTCAATTTCTCCTTCGGTACTGAATGACTTCATAGGGCTCAGCGCTTGGCCTTTGGCCTAAATTTTAGATTCCATTCTATTCCACACGGAGATGCCATGTTTAGGCTAGACTTGAAGATCATTTATGTATGACAGACCTGCATTTATGAATGACAGACCTGGTGTTGATTCTACTGTCATCTCTCCTTCTTCGTGGTGTCCAACTGTCCCTCAATGAATCTGGGATGAGTTTGTTGCTATTGTTGGTGTCCCTTAAATTTGCAGAAGAGTTTGTTTAACTTTTTGGAGGTCATTTTTTTACAAGTGTTGACTTTCTTTCAGTAAAATTAGTTTTCATTGTGTATTTTATACTTATTTCGTGTTGCTTCTTTTTTTGCGTAGTTTCATGACATTTGTATTTGTCATATACCTTGATTTTTTTTATAGGTGACTTTAAAGTTCATTTGATTTTCGAGACATTTCTGATATCTTTGCGATGGGCTTTCGTATTTTTTAATTTGTATATATATATATATATATATATATATATATATATATATATATATATATATATATATATATATATATATATTAATTAATTTCGTTTTGTTAAGAGTCGTCATACAGTTAGATTTTTGTTTGACTGATTAATCGAGTCTTTCGAAGTTTTGAAAACTTTGCGGAAGATTCAAGTTTCTTGAAACCTATACATAAATTATACATTTACTGTTAGTTGGTAATTTACGGTTATTTAGCTTCCTACATAATGGATATTTGTCTTGTCGCTTGTATAGGCTTTGCAAGATTTTGTCTTGTCTCCAGTCTAGTATTTTGACAATAACGTCTCCAGTCTAGTATTTTGACAAATTTATTGTAAGTTCCGTCAGAACAACGAGCTATACTCTACCGTAATACCAGCTAAGAACATTCAGTAGCTTGGTCTGCCGTAAAGGAAACTCTTTTCTGTTATCAACCTCTGAGATGCACCTTTCAAAACCCATTCCATAGTGCAAGAGGAATATTATTGCCCTCCATTTGGAAAGTTTCGTGTTTTACCATGACTTTGCGTGTTACGTTGGATCATCGTTTGATTTTTACTTGATGACATTTTAGAGCGAAGGCGAGAGTCGAATTCAAGGTTAGTGAGTGAAGAGAAAGATGGCTAGTATTTTGATCATTTGTAGGCTCTTTGCTTGGTTTGGTAATTTCACATTTATACTGTTTTTTTATCTACAGATTGAATGTGTGCAGTTTAAACATGTTTATAAGTTTATTTTTTTATAATGTTACTTTTTAAGTAATACTGAAATATTCGGGCCTCATTCAGTGCCGTTTATTATGCTAAGGCTGGCAGCAGTTGTTTTAGGCTATCGAAGAGAATTTGGCTCAGCAGAATGTTCACAATCCAAAAGGAAAACTCGAGTATCTGCGCTGCCTTCTTTATGGTGCTGTGCGATGGCATAGAGATAAACAAGCTCAGGACATACGTAGGGAAATTCAAACTCCATTTATTCTCATGTGAATGGGAAGAGACTTCGTGGGGTAGGTCCGTTTTAAAGAGTGGATAACTGTCTAATTCCAAAGTAAATGAAGTTTGGGGGAATAAAAGAAGGAGAAAAGTTGAAAGCGTTCTTTTGTGCTACTGCTTAGACTCTGTGCAGTGAGATCAATATCAGTGTTAAATAAATGACTTTGGGAGACAGGGAGGTCTGAACCGGCATGTCTGGAAACAGGATCAGAGACTTGTAGGGGGTGGCTTCAGAGACGGCATTTTGTTGATGAGGAATGGCAGTAGTATTAGACGGTTTATAAAATCAAGGATAATAAAAAATAGATGTATACTAATAAAATTTTATATGGGTAACTACAGAAAAAATGTTAACAGTGAAATACATAGATTATTTGTAAAAATAAATATTTGTCAACCCAAATGTTACGATAAAATTATATTTGTTTTTGGTAAAGTTAAGTTAGCTTTGATTAAGTTCTGATTGTAATGCTATTAAAAATGTAAAATATCGTATATTTTCTCTAATGAAAGATAAAAAAAATGGCAGTAGTGGTACGTGTTGGGGGAGGGGGGCGGTGTAGCATGACAGAACATGCACACGTCGTGAGCAGTAATCTTCGATGGAACCATTCATTCATTACATTCGTTTAGGCGTCAGTGCATATCGTAAAAGTTTCTTGTTATATTTGCGAGGGGTCTTTACTTTAAATATTTTGTAGCTTTTATTGTATGTATGATATATATACAGTATGTATGTATATATATTAAAGGAACATTTTCCTTCAAGATTTTCAGGTAAAAGTTATTGCCTTTTCTAAATTGAGTAAACAGTATTACAAAACAATTAAAAGGTCAGGTGTTATCCTTAACATATTAGGGAAAAGTGATGGTTTTATCCTGTGAATATTGTCAGAAGTTAGGTTGGGGTTTTCCACATTGAAAAGGAATAATGTCTTTTTTATCAGAAGATATTTTATATATTTCATTTTCAACATCATTAAAAGGAGTGTTTTCTGTAGTAAACTTGCTTTCGTGTGCTGGAAGTGTTTTGATTTAAAGAAAAATGCATATTTCGTTATTCTTGTAAGTTTCGATTTGCAGTCAATAGTTTAAAACGTAGAGCAACAGCCAACGCTATTTAGAATAATTGCCATCAGCGTTTTCATGGCGTGGAAGCGCTTTCCATCGCGCAAGGTGAAAGACTAAAACCATGGAATTTGTGAAAGCGTCTTGTTTCCGCTCATTGTTATATGCATCGCGGTGTCTCCTTAGGAAGTGTGGTTGCGCTTTCGAAGTCGTCGTATTGAAATTGCGGTTATTTTCATGTATTTTTTTTAAATTCTATTTCTGAAGTTGAGGGAATGAGTTACGCATGCATTTAAATATATGTTATTGGGTTATATCTTCGGTGAATCCGTATCCCAAAGGAGAGGAAAAGAAACTTAGATTAGGCCTATATCCGCACAAAACGCTAGGACAATTATTATTAACATATTTTATATCATCTCCCAGATTTTACATATACTAAGTCATCTCTCATACGGTTCTCACAGTGGATCCTCAAAACATGAGTCACAACACTTGACTTTTTTAAATGAGTGTAACTGGTATTCGTAAACTTAAACATTGAGTCAAGATTGCAGAAACGTGATGGTAGTGATGGTAGGGGAAGCTTGGCATTTAGATGCCATTAAACACTGTCTTCATAGGCACTCCTGTAACGTGAGGATGGGTGTGCCCAATATATATTTACTTGAATGAAATGATGAATTGAATAAAATTGTTGTTCGTTATCTTGCAGTATTTCATATAAGCCTTTTGCGGAAAAGGCTTATATGAATCAGTATGTATTACTGGTTATTTATAAATTGGTTAACATGCTTACTTGCAGTTTATATGTTTTTAAACACATATATATATACTTATATATATATATACATTGTGCACCAAACAATTGTATTTCAGTTTGTGTAAACTAGTTGTCAGGTACTTACAGTTGTTTTCAAGGCCATTTATTGATTCCACACATTTTTCTTTGCATAATCAGAATATCTCGGAAAGTGTAATGAAGGACGAAGACTGACAAAAATAATATAGTAATAACAGTGCTGATAAAAATTAGGTGGATGATGATTATACCCCCCCTCACCACTCCCCCGTGGTCCTTCTAGTCATTTCGCATTGAAGACGTTTTCTGCCGGCGAGGTCTCCTTGGTTTAAATGGCAACGGAAGTCTTGAATAGGTAGATAGACACATCGATCCTTCTTTGAGGTCGTATCGGGCGTTTTATCGATCGCCTGACGGTAACCTCCAACACAGCTGGTTGGCAGGAAAGGTGCTGTAGTGTTCGGGGTGTAGTTCGATGTGTTGGTAGGGCGGGTCTTGGGTCAGTCCTGGCCCTGGGGTGGTAGAACGGGTGGGGTTGTTGGTCGTTAACCGGTTACTTCACGTGGATAAGCTTCACGGAGAAAGGACAAAGCTTTGGTGTCATTTTTTTTTCTTTTACTCTCTTGCTAAGCAACGTTGAAACCTTAGAAAATGGTAGTCGGTTAGTGGCCGATACGGAAGCACTTTTACAAGTGGGAATGTTGGCGGTGGAGGAGAAAAGATGATGTTGACACACGCATAGTTACAAGCAGTACTAGAATAGCCTGAGTCAGCGTGGCATTTATAAATTATATATATCTATAGTCGTACCCTCGGAGATAGCCTTATAGCAATTCCTGGGAATCTTAAGTTTTATTGGATGTGTACCTTTATATTGTTGTTTCTAGCATTATATATTCCTGAAAATGAATTGTTTTATTTTTGATTTGCAACTCTAGTCCGACTTTCTTGTCGCTATGTCGCTTAGCGTGATTATGCAAGAAAGCAAGCCCATATATTTTACCGTGGAGTAGAAGTTGTGTAACTTTCTTCACGTCTTGCTACCTTTAAAATGGTCGTTATTTGTGTTATCTCTATACCCCTGTGTCCGGAACTATGTTTATGTTTTCACCCTTGGTTGTGTTTGCATATTTGTTAGCATATATCTCAAGAACGTGTTGAAAGATTTTTAAGAATTTTATTGATAACACTATTACAGCAATCCTTCCGTTTTACAGTGTGCGCTATTTACAAAACTTGCAGACTTGCCTGTAAAGAAGGTGTTCATCTTACAGCATCTTGATATGACGTGAAAAATTCAAGTTTACATTTAATAATATTTATTCTACCGTGTATATTGAAATTATGATCCTTGCTTACCTAAACTGGATTAACATACTGTACTCAATAACCAAAAAGGGTGTAGTTTTTCTTTGTTTCCTAGTTCTGAAATGAAAGTCTGACATTAAGGTTTTGTTTGGTTGGTCACATGTACAACTATTATTATTTTTCAAAAGATCCTTAAACCACCTTCACACTGGTTTTGATGATGAATGAACAGAAGTTCATGACGTCCAGTTTGATATTCACTCACCATCTTCAGTCTTTATTTTGTGGATGATGAATATCAAACGAGACGAACTAGGTGAATATTGACGTGTATATTCATTAGGTAATCTTTAAATGATTATTTTTTGGAAGCAATTCTTTCTGGTTTGCTATGGAAGCCTTGTGAGCCCAGAGCTAATATCTCCAAAGATCCCCTGCTAATTAAATCTTCCACGTTTGAGCTACGATTTCCTGCTCTTGAACACATGCGCAGAGATTAGTATTTTCTGCAGTTTAAATGCCAACATAACGTTATTCGAGTAACTCTGCCAGAGATGCACTCGCTTTGTAAAGTGATTGTTTATGTTAAATGCTGTTTATGCTGACGCTGGTACAGTGATAGTTTCAAGATTTTAAATTCCTTCAGTGTTATGCCATGTGAAGTACAGTAAGGAATTTTAGTACTGAGTCTAGTTATAGCAACCCTGCAAGAACCCGTCATTAAAAGTATGTGCCATAGGCTAGGTTATTGGAGAGGATTGTATTGTCCATTGCTGTAGAAATATCCTAATTAGCCCAATAAGTTCAAAGACAATTTTAGTGAGTTTGTAGAGACAATCCCAGTGAGTTTGTAGTAACACAAAAAGGTGTGTTGTTTTTTGCCGTAGACTGGAATTTGTGGGTTAGGATTTCTCAGATTAATTAATTTTGCTCATTATCAAATTCGCATGGTTCTCATTTTTCAAAGAAAGCTAAGAATTACGGCACAGTTCTGTCTGACAAAGCCAAATTTTTGTGGCCCTTGAAATGCAGATGTCTTTTGCATGTAGGTTAAGTTTTGGTAATAATTACGGCAGAAAAAGTTTGTTAGTTTGTATGAATTATTTTTGAGAGAGAGAGAGAGAGAGATTTTCCACTTAAACCTGTAAATATATTACCTTATTGTTGTTAGATTAATATTTATCCATATGTTTTACCAGCATTGAATATTTTAACTTGTTTGCATAACTGTACAGTTTACATTACAAGGCATTCCACAGATTGATTGAGACTTAACCGAACAAAGCCATTAAATATTAATTTACTTTTTACTGCTGCCAATGAATGTAGGAGGTTATCTGTTCCCCCATATTTTGTTTGTTCATCAAATCAGCTAAATAGTTTTGAATGCAAATATGGTTAAGGATCCAAGATTTTTCTTTAGTCTTTCAAGGAAATCTTTGCAGAGGTTGACATTCGGCTAAGGAAGAGTTAGTTAGATATTTAAAAGGATCCAGATTTGTATGCAAATGTATGATTTTTAAAGATATCATTAGGAATGAAAAATTGCATGGTTTTAATTTTTCTAAAAATTAAATTTTTCATAATCATTGTGATATCTTGCATTTGAGAAGAGCCATTCTCGGCAGTATGTGCTCTTGAAATTTAGCCTTAGTGGATTTGTGTATAAATGTTTCCGGTATTTTGTTTTTGATTTTAGTTTGTTGAGTTTGTTGAAATGAATTTTTGTTGATGACCTATGTGCATAAGTACCTTCAAACTATAAGTGCCCTAATAATAAAACTTCATTACATATCTCCACGTTTCATTAAGAAATATTATAATTCTTATTTGGCTTTGATTGTTTCATTTTCTATTATTTCAGGAAGCCATTTCCCGTGCTGGATGGCTGCATAATCCTGAATTTTGGCAGCACAGGTCCTTTGGGGAAGAGGATGATGACTTTGAAATCATTGAAAAAGAACACATTTATTCCTTGTCTGACTTTAAACTGGGCTCCATAATAGATAAAGGATGTAATGCTGTTGTATATTCTGCCCAGTGGAATACAGGTAAGTTATAATTAGCAAAATGAAATGAAAGTTTTTACACATTGTTTCTGTCATGTGTGCATTTCATGTATATCAGGGCTTGGAGAAAAATTGTGAATTGTAGATTCTCAGGCCTGATTTGGAAATGGGTTTTATGGCCAGTATTATACGTTGACTGTACTACTAGTGCTTCTGTACTTGTTTAGAAGAGCTGACTTCAAAACTTTGCATGTCTTTAAAGTAATTTCATAAGACATGTTGAAAGTTGTGAATTAAACACTTTTGTGATTTTGATTGCTCATTTAACATCAAATGAAAAAACGCTTTTCAGTTAAAGAAGAATCCCAGGATCCACCTTCGAAGCGTCAGAGGTCTGAATCTCCTGTTCAGTCGGAGGAGGAACCAAGACTTCTAGAGGACCAGGCCACAGTTGGGGAAGACGTTGACTATGAAGAAATATCACAGCCCATTGCAGAGTTCCTGGAGGAGATGACTCGGGAGTTTGGTCCACAAGCCTCAGAATCCCCAGATGATGTGGGTGGATCAAGAATGAGTTTGGATGTTGATAAGTTGGTGTTGAGCAGTGGCTTTGATCAGCCACAACATGCAAAGAGAGTCAAATTCAAAGTTGTTGAAGACAAAGAGAGTGCTGGGATGAAAAGGCCTCTGCAGATGGTTGAAGATGAAGGTGAAGAGAGCAGCGAAGCTTCCGATCAAGATTATGATGGTAAAAAGAATACTTTAAGTACTTTTAAGTTAATTTATAGTATTAAGGTTTTTGGATTGTTTAGGTGTTCATATCTGACTTAGCATGTTTCTTCCGACATTCAGTCATTTATATTTTCAAGTCCAGAATGCTTATGGAAGTGTTACTAGTGTCTTCAGTGTATCGTGGAAGTGGTGCATTGAATGCACATTCACTTTTCATAATAAGGGTACAGATGTAAGGTATCCAGTTGGTGAACAGCTGTAGCTCATTTTTTAGGTGGATTTTTCATATAACTACTTGTAACATTACTGTTTATGTTTGGAATACTCTGTATTCTGTATTTTATTTATTTATTACTTTAAAATATTTTGCTGCAAATGCTGAGTTTAATGAAATTAGGCCTAAAATACATTTATACTGTATTAGGCAGTAGGAAAATTTGTTAATCATATTAATATATATCTAAAATACTAAAGCATGAATTTTAAAAGAGCTGATATTAAGTATGAAACCTTTTAAGATAGAAGATGCTAGGAGAATTAAGGTAAAGAATTTTTATTATACAATGTATTAGTGATGAGAAAAGTATTGCTTTTAGTTGAAGATTTGGGTAAGTATGCTTATACAGTACAGTGTCGTTCTTGGTAATACGAATGGTTTCATCAATGTTATCTTATCCGCACTACAGACGATGCTGACAGAGACCTAACGGACATGGAGAAGTATCCTTTAGCTGTTAAAATGATGTTTAATTATGAGGCTGAATCAAATGCACCCGCAATATTGAGGGCAATGTACAAGGAAATGCTACCAGCCAGGAATTTGCAGTTGGATGAAGAACAACTTGAACTTCAGGAAAGGTGATCGTTACTTTGAAATTTTTCCTTGTTGACATGTCCCCAATAGTTTACTAAGGATTAAATGTTCATATTCAGTACTTATATTGTTTAGCATATTTTAATGCTTAGTTCTTAAATTTTATTTTCACTTGTTTCAGTTTTTACGTGTTATTTGGATTCCATATTTTTACATTTTTTATTTTGTGTTAATGCCAAAGTTGTATTTTTGGGTAGAATTAGAAACTTGAAATGCAAGGGTTTATCTTTTTTTTTTTTATTAGAAAAAGAGCATTCTTGAACTAAATACAGTATTGAGATTTATCCCTCATGTTAGTTTTCCATCTACTATGAACTGCATATTATGGGTATTGCAATATGACCTAGTTAATTAATTATTACATATTTAACTTCTTGGATATGAATATTAATCTGCATTTTTTTCATGCTATTAGGTTTTGTAACAAAGTAATTAGGATACCTACCCATCCCAACATCGTAGAGATGCCGTGTGTTTTTGTTGATCGGATTCCTCTTTTAGAGGATTCAATGAAGTTGTATCCAGATGCATTGCCTTCTAGACTGAACCCCAGAGGCTATGGAAGAAACATGAGTATGTTCTGTGTCATGAAGAGGTAGGTATATAAAGTATATTGCAAAAAAAAAAAGTGGGCCAAAGCCTTTTGGCAGATATGAATGATTGTAGTAGGTGATAAGACTACATATAAAGAATTCTAATGTTCCAATGGTTTTACGTTTGCTGTTTGACATAAAAATGTGGTGTGGATAATTTTTTACTATTAATTCATTGGAACTGAATTTTTATTTTTCTTGTTCCTTGATGTGATGTTAGGTACGACACGAGCCTAAGGGATTATGTCAAAAAGAACGAGATGCCAAGTCACACTTCCCTTCTCTTACTGACACAGTTGCTGGAAGCCATTCTTCACATAAATTCAAATAAAGTTGTTCACAGGTAAATTCTTCATTGTTTACAAATGAAAAAACTCACGAATTTTGTTGTTTGTGAATTTATTGATAATTGTTAATACATTTCACCAGATAGTATACATGGAGATGAAAAGGCAGTCCATTATTTACACTGCTCTTTCATAGCCTGTATTTTCTTTAAACTGCTGATGAAGTTTAAAAAAAAAAAAGGTTTGTATGTTTTAAAACATTTAAAAGCTCATTCAAGAATTCAGGGCATTGTTCATATATGCAAGTTCTATATCAAGATTTTGTTAATTTTTTAAATAGTATCTTTTTGTGGACGAAAGCTTTTGTTTCATATTACCAGCATCTTTTTAAAGGTTATCCCTGTCTACTGATATGCTTACTTGGAAGTCTGGATAACTTTTATTATTACTGTCAAAGTAATTTAACAAGACCACTGAATCAAATTTACTGTTATTCATAGAGCCTGCCCAATGGCTTTGTTAAGAAGTGAAAATTGAAGCAAAGTAGTGTGAAACTTTTTTAACAGTCAAGTTGGCAGACACCAAAAGGAACATATGAAAAATACAAGGCACTATACACTTTGAATCTTGTACTGTAAGCTGTTGGTCATTATAGAGATTACATAATTTTTCTTATTATGATATGGATTATTCTTTATTTCAGGGATCTGAAATCTGATAACATTTTGATATCACTTCATGACGGATGGCAGTATCCATTATTAGTCTTGACAGACTTTGGATGTAGTTTGGTGGCTGAGAATTCAAGTATGACTGTTCCTTTTACATCTAGAGAAGCAGATCCAAGGCAAGGGAATCCTGCCCTTATGGCCCCAGAGGTAAATTGATTATTCTAGGTTCAGTTTATAGATTAATGTACAGTAATGCAGATTACAGTATACATTATAATTTCCTTTAGAATAAGGATTTTTACATTACAGTACTTGGAACAAAGAGAAGACACTGGAATTTGTCAGTATTTTTGGGGGATATCCCCGATGAGGATACCTCTTTACGGAAAATTTTCCCATTAATAGGGGCAATTTTGCCCAACGAAGATAACACAAGATATATGAATAAAATTCGCAAATGATTGGAACTGCTACATTTAACAACTGCGAATAGTGTTTTAAAATCACTATACTCGCATCTTGATGATTGAGATCATTGTATCTACCAGTTAACTGAAGATAGGACCATACATCCAAGTTATGTATCAGTGGGATGCTGGAAAATGAATGTGTTTTTCAGGAGCTAGTCCTCTGTTCTGTGACATATCTTCTGAGGTTTCTTGTTTGCATTTCCTCACAAGCTGAGCAGAACAGAACTGGTTGAAGCAGGAAAAAACGTTATTGCAGACAATCCAGAATTGTCACAGATAACCAAAATATTTCAAAGTAGGACTATTTATGAAAACTGACAATTGACAAAGGTTTTCCCAACTGTTATTGGACATAATGAAGTTCTTATTGACAAAGCAATGCAGAAGAAGCTAGGTACAGTATTTAGCAGGAATAATTGTATGTGCTATATGGTAGTGTTTATTCTATTATTTGTTTGTACATTTTTTAATTGAGCTGTTAGGAGCATTTTTATGTAAAGTGCAATATCTTGTCATTATTTCTTTGGAGTTGGTAAATATGTATTATCTTTTCCTTTAATATCTATATATGCTTGACTTGAAATGGTTTAGATTAGGCATGTTCTTTCAGTGATCATGTAGTATATGTGATTAAGGAACAGGTAAGTGCTTAGTTGTACTGTACATAATTTTGTAACATTAACAACATTAACTCTAATTTTCTTCCATTTTATATATATTTTACTGGTTTTGCAACAGCTTGGTCATTTTTGACAGAGATCCTGTAATTTTATTTCTTGGTACAGGAGTAGGAAGAAAGTTGGAATGTTAATAGGTTGGTAGTTGGCATTTTGACAGATGACTTTATGTATGTGGTGATGTCACTACATTTTACAGCTGACTGGCAGCAGCCTATAAAGTTGAGTTGTATTAGATTTTAAAGCTGAAGTAATGGCATAGAAAACAGTAAAACCACATTAACCATTTATTGCTAGTACAAAGTCTTTGTATTAAAGAAGTGTCCAGAAAAAACTGTACATATTTTTCATTCTATTGAATTACTGCATTGTAAACATTTGGTAACTGGAGTCAGGTTCTGAGAAATTTCTAACAGCAGGTACTAAGGAGAATTGAAGCTGATAGCCTATCCTAGAATTTCACTGTAGTAAAGCTGTATGATGTGTTCTGTTCTTAGCATCAAGAGACTTTTATTTGAGATAATGTGTGGTTAAGGTCTCTTCTTACGTATTTGAACTACGTAATATGTATTTTATTACATATGCTCTATACTTGCAGGTAAAATTGGCTGTACCAGGGCTTTTACGGTACATCAACTATTCACAGTCTGACCTATGGGCAGCAGGTGCCATTGCATATGAGATATATGGTTTAGAGAATCCATTTTTTCCATCTCAAAGAGGGACGAAGCAAAAATTGTTGGATTCAGCCTCTTACAGAGAGTCTCAGCTACCACGTCTTCCCAAGAGTGTTCCAACATCAGTAAAGCATTTGATCCATGATCTCTTGCGCCGAAATCCACGAAATGTAAGTCTCCTGGAGTTTTCAGGACTTTTCAGTTTTCTAATGTACTGTTATTTTAGCATGGATCACTAGGCAGTATGTTAATAGTGTGGAGTTATCTTTGTATTCTTGTTGGCATTTTTAACTGCACTTACATCTAGAATCTGGGAATAGCGCCCTATGTCTGGATAATGATTCAGGCAGTGTTATGGTTACAATAAATGAAGTTTTTATACAAAGCCATCCAATATAAACTCTCATGCCTTCTTTCCCTCCCTACTCACTGAAATGGAGAGTGGCACAGTAAAATAATGCGCTAAATAGGTACATCATGTAATAAATTTTTATCATTGTTAAACAAACAGACCACTAAGTCAAAATGCTCCTAATAAGGCTGGCACATGGGTGTAATGACAGAATGTAAATGCAATATTATCAATTAACTTACAGTTGTTTAAAAAAAATAGATTATTGGATAAACGGAAAACGATGCATATTCAGACAAAATTTCCATAATTGATTTATTTCCAAAATGTGACGTTCACTATTGGTTGAAATTTGAACATTCTCTCAAGATACCTATAACTGTTGATGTGGACTTACGGTGGTAACAGAATCGTTGTTAGGCAAGGAAAATTTGCCTTTTTTTGGGTGTTATGGCTGTAAATCCCATGCCTGACAAAGGTTGAGATCATTAGTGTACATTGCATTAATGTCTGGTATGTTCTGCTGCTTGTTGTTTATGATGTTCTGGGGTACACAAATAGTGTTTACATAAATATTTTAAAAGTGTGCAAAGTTCTTATCCTATGCTGTGGTTAAAAGGGGAGGTAGTTATTTTATTGGAGGAAATTTCATGTTTATATTTGTTGACTCATATAGTCTGTTGGCAGTAATTGGGAAAGGTGCAGTGTGTGTGTTTATAAATATATCTTTTTAATCAGAAAGATTTTCTTTGTAGATGAATTAGTTGTTTTTCTTGTGGTTTTCATCACTATGCAATGATGAGTTATAGGTGGTTCACCACTTTCAACTTGGGTAGAAGAGTTTGGGGGAAATTTATGGAATTTGATCTAGACTTTTCAGGTGTATGTAAGGCTGATGAACTGTATAATTGACATCCATAGCCTAGAATAGATATAATCTTGCTTTATACAACAGTGCCAAGGTTGTTCTGTCAACTCCCCAGTTTGTGAGATACTGTAATTTCTTTATTGAATTTAAATGCATTTTGCTTGTTTATAGGCTAAATGGGCTTTGCAGTTCAGATGTGTCAAAGATTAAGCCTAAGAACATTGCTGTTTGAATATTGGTATATGACGATTTCTAATCCTTTAGTCAGTCTCTTCATTTTCTTAACTATATTTTCATAGGACATAACTGCTGTGGTTTTTTGTGCAGAGAATTGGAAACCTACTATTGCATTGTTGATGATACATCCATCATGCTTATTTTTACACTGTAGTCATGGCAAAATTGTACATGTAAATGTTATTTTCCTTTTACTGTCTAAAGAAAACCTAACATCCCTCTTCTTTCTTTCTAGCGGCCAAGTGCAAATGTGGCTGCAACTTTATGTCAGCTAGTACTTTGGGCACCAAGCAAGTGGTTATGCAGACATGCTCTGACACTTCCTTCTCACTCTGAGGTAAGTATGGATGCATTGCTCTTAAAGTATTAACCTTGTATTTCATAAATATGGTAACTGATACCATTCAAAGTTAAGAACTTTGAAGGTAAGAAAAGCAGGCAAGTGATGCATCTTATTGTCCTACAGCTACCTGTCCAAATTGCTGAAGTACATTCAAGAGAAAGAGATATGATATTTGTACACTATAATAATTCATTATTGTTTTTCCTTTGGACTGAGGTTAGCTTGGCAACAAATGAGACTCCACCTCAGTAATGAAGGCCGAAAATGAGATACTGTAATGGTAATCATTGTTGGATTACCTTTGGCGTAACACTCTAAAAGCAAGATTTCCGAAATGTTTAGTAGGTGGTTTAGTTATCAGGTTGCGTGGAGATGAGATTCAGATATGATATTAGCTGAGCAACAGTTGGATAAGAGAGATAGTGGTCAGTTTCATTGGATTCATGTGCTGCATTTGACATGATACAAAACTGGCAATACTGTGTCTCTTCTATTTGTATTGTTGAACTAGTCAAAACGTGACCCATGCTACTCTGCCTCCAGAATCAGTAACCAGTCCTGGGGCGAATGAACAATTAGTAAGAAATTTGAACTATAAAGTCAGGCACTGGGGTAATTTCAGCCATTCATTGCTTTAGGATGGAGAAAATATTGACAATGCTGCAAACCAAGATGCCAGAAAATGTAAAATACTGCATCTCAAGTTATTGTATTAGGCAGAGAATCAAAGTGGTTTCTTGTATCAGGCAACTTTAATTACAGGCTGTAATTTTGTTTTGCTTTGGACACCAGCCACAAACTAAAATGTTACAAGCTAAAACAGTACAGTTTTTTGCCTTTGTCTTTAACACACTGAGTACTAATTAATAGGTTATCCTTTTTAGCTTTATTAATGGCTTTGCCAAGTGTATATATTTTTATTACTTTTCTTCTGTGGATTTCATTTTCAAACTGGTAAATATGTAATTGGTACTTCAGTCATTGCATTTCCATCATTGTAATACTCTGTTGGTCAAGACATAATTAAAACTTTAATCATGGCATTTCCATCACTGTCTGCAGTTCTCTTCGCTTTAAAGGGTACAGATCAGCTGTCATTTATTAGTGCTTTGACAACAATCTTTGCAAAACTTTCCGAGTAGTGGAACATGGTACGTGCTTTGTCCACTCTCAGTACTTTCATGCTACTATATTTCTTACTAGAGATGCTGATCCTATAGTGATAGTAATAAAGTTCCACTGAATAGCACAATGGTGCTGCTGTATCTCAGAATGGAATCGTATATATCTGCAGATTCCTTTGGTTGAAAGAGGAGTCCTAGTACAGATACTTTTACCAGGTTTAGGGTTAAAGTTGTATGTCAATTTTTGTCATGTTACCTGAGGAACATGGCCCATAGATACTTAATCACAGGAAGTCCAGTGTATTGTCTTGTTGTTAATGTACTTTGAAGTTTATTAATAGGTTGCTTAGGCAGACTGCCATCAAAACACTTGTGCTTTTAGCTAACTTGAGCAAAAGTAAGTTATCTTGTCAATCACATGGTTGAAAAAATTATGTACTAAATAAAGTCTTATATCCTGTCAGCATCCATTTTCAGTAATCATCGTTGTTTTTTGCCTTTGACAGTTGTTATATCTTGCCTTTCTGTTGTTACTTGAAAATATCAGAGAATTTTGAGTTTCCTTTCTTAGCAAGGTACAGATAAATAGGCATCTCCTTGTCTCTTATGCTATTGAGCTATTTGTGAAATATGACAATGGTTACCAAGTGGTACAATGGTTATTCAAGTAGGAACAATTGCTTTCTCTCTTCAATACATATACCATTCTTTTGTGTTACTAAAGGTGGTTTTACTAGACGTTGCAAATTTAAATTACCAAAGATTGAAAAATCCCATGACCATGGAGTTTCATATGCACAGTGAGGATATCAGTTTCCAAGATAGCTAACTCTGTTGGCTCGAGGTGAGTGAGCTGCCAGTTACGTTAGTTCAGTCACAATTCAAGTTTTTATTGTTGGTAAGGTGACAGCATTTGTATAATTATGCTGGTATATTTAACTGCCTACTTATTTTTTTGGTAAACCTGGACTTTAATTTAAACAAAATGTGATGTAAGCACACAGTCTAACTGAGCATTAGTTGAAATAAGAGTCAGGTTATTATTTATGTATTGTACAGCCATGCTCAGATGTGATGCAACATGATTCTTTTTGTATTGTCCAAAATCTCAGATGCAACAGAAAATGCTGTGTGGTAGCAAAGTAGTGGTAAACTTTATTATTCCAATGTGATGTATGTTGAAAAATATGTGAATTCACAGCCAGTAGCTTCCCTATGGATTAATAGATAGGATATCCTTTACCCCCTAATATCATTCATAATTTATGTGAAATTAATTAAATATATACTGTATACTTTTTTTTCCACTGCTTAGCTCAAACCACAGTTACAAGGTTGGCAATGCTGCCAAAGCCAACTCACTCAACTTTCTATAAGAAATAGCCATCATAACTACCTCTACAGCATATATCGATAGACCTAATAGGCTCAACAGTCTTAACAAAATTTTTGAAATAGAAATGTGGAGTACAAAAAACTCTTTGAAATTTGGAGTCTCAGGCTATGTTCAAAGTGCCCATATGCTGCACTGATGTATAGGCCCAATAAAAAAACCTAAGGCTTCTGAGACGCAATCTAATTTACAAGGATTTATTTCTAGACACCACCTGTTCTTGCAATGAATGACGATTCTTTAAATTGTATCCAAAAGATAGTTATTGATTTAAAGTTGTTAGTATTAACATCAAGCCCTATGCAACAGATTCTTTTTTAAACTTACAATGTTATTTTTTAAATGTCCAGCTTGAAGTGCGAGAATATGCAGGTAACTTCTTATGCTTTGCCACCACAAATTTTTAGTACAGAGATGTAAATGTTACGAGTAATGTGTTTTTAACAAGTAAAGAAATTTAATGAACCTAGGCCTAGGAACAAAACCTTGGTGTGGGATGACGTTGCGGTCTCGTGATGATGCTTAGTGGGTGAGCGGGTGGGTGTCCTTGGTTACGGCTTTGAAACGGCACACCCAATTTGGGAATTTGAGAATAGAGATCTATTGACTAAGGCCTGTGATAGTGGAATTCGCTCACCCCTAGTGTATACCGACACCGATTATAGGTGTTTGATCCGGGGTGGTAACCCTGGCATTCTAGATAGCTTTTTCTCTGGTATATGTAAAATACTTATACCTAGAGATGAGTGCTAAATGGAACCATTTCACTGGGTGACACAGGTCTTCCCCCAGAAATAGATTTTTCCTTTGTCAAAATCCCTTTTCTAAGGCGAATATTTGCTTGTCAACTATTATTTTTGAAGTACTTAAGAAGTATAACAAACAAATTTTATCTTTTTATGAAAATACAAATATTCCTATAACAAATATAGAATAAATATTTTAAAGATTTGTCCTGACACACTGTAGACCTATGTTCCAACTGGTTCATGTAGCTGGCCCCCTATTGGTTATGGCACAGGCCATGCCCACCCACTGATTTCGGTGGATGAGTTTTAGCTACAGTAATACTTTTGTATTTATTTATAGTATTTTCAGTATTGAGGAGTAAAAACTTCATGGTTTTGCATTAAAAGCCAATACCATAATGTTATGGTAAATTTTTTTTTTATTTTTCTTATTTTAACGTTTGAACCTAGGCTTGTTAAAGACATTTTTTTGTCGAACACTTTGGTGCCGAGTGAATGAAAGTTTTGGAAATGTTCCATTACAGTTTTTCTAAAATTTGGCTACATGTAATATTTCCTTACAGTTTTGGTATACAGACAGGTTTTACTCTTGTGAAACATATAGCCTTATTTTGTAAAATAATTGTGTTTTCGCATTGAAATAAAAGAATAATGTGCAGCATGTTAGGTTTTAGTTAAGTGAATTTTGAATGAAATCCTATGCAGCCATGTAGCATGACTTAGAGCACAGCTGTACAGTAAATTACACTGTATTGCATTTTTGTATATTTTAATGCATCAGATTTGGCAAATATAGTTCTTGCATGGGGACAAAGGCATGTAATGTTATTTGTTAAGATTAGCACAATATCTAATTTCTTACACTTTCCAGATAATGCAGTGGCTTCTGTGTCTTGCAACAAAGGTTCTTTGTGAAGCTCGGCTTTCACGTCCTCAGCACAAAGGAGGGAAAAAACATACTGAAGTGAAAAGAGGTAATGACAGGCAAGGAGGACAATTGGAGTATGAACTAGTATCAACGTTCCTGTCAAGAGTGCACTACATGGATATCATTCAGGCACTTAAATGGAATAGAGCATTTTGAGTGGCAAAACCTGTAGAAAATAATTATATTTTTTCTTAGACTTATGTAATGCATACTTTTTTTCAAATTAATAGCAACTTAAGTTTGCCTATAGATTAATAAGCACTAAATTGCAAACAAAGCATGTATGGAACATTATAAAAACAGTAAATTGATATTGTAATTGTTATAGTATCTGATGTCATCAGGTAAGCACAAAACTACAGCGTGCAGATACTGAAGAAGTCTAAAATCCTTAAAGGATTCTACTCAGATTGCTAAATTTTTCATTTCCATGGTTACCAGATGTAACCGTGGAAATGTAAACCCATTAGGATTATTTTCATTTTCTTATGTTCTGCCTGCTTTAAAATCTCAAACCCTGTAATCTGATTTTTATTTTATAGGTTTTGTTGCTTATAAGGTTCTTCATGTAAACAAAGTTTCTTTACCATTTTACAGCAAAGCCTACTTTAGTGTAGATGAAGTAGCGCTCTTGGCTAAGCTAGCTTGTAAGCAGTGTAAGTAGAATGCTTGAGAGATTAACTAAAAAATAATTGATTAAATTGTAAAAGTGCCTTTCCCTTTAGATTGCTTCTTTTGTAAAAAAAAAATATATAAAACACCCAAAAACACTAATGTCAAACAGGTCAATGTGAAATTGATCCGCAAATTGAAGACCAACAATATATTTAGAACACTGAAAAGCAAGTATCAGTTTTGCTTTTATATAAAAATATATATGAAAAGGTGAAACTATAGTGTATTAGTATTTAGTACTGAAATGCTTTCTTATGAAAGTCACAATTGAAGCAAGGTGCAAAAGTTCTAGTAGTACAAGAATATCTAGTATTGGACACCTTTATAAAGGAAAATTGGAGCACGAAATTTTTAATCGGTAAATTGCACCTTTCAAACCCCTCCTGTGATGGATACTTTATGTACAATGTGATAAAATATATGTATATTTCGGTAGTAATATACTGTATCAATAAACTTTTATATTATGATAGTTTCTCTCTTCCTAAAAAATACTTTTTGACTTAAAAACAGTAAATACAGGTTAAAATTACTTTACAGTATTAAAGAAACAGTTCCCCAGTTATGTATATGTAAATATATTTAAAGATAAAACTGTACAGAAAGCTTTCCAGAAACTATTCAATTCCCGTTTTCAGAGATTGAAGAGGGGAATCGAACAGTTAACAGAAAACTTCTGTACAGTTTACCTTTAAATATATATACATATAACTGTTAATTTGTTTCTCCATTTCAAGACTCATGCTACTATGAGTTTTTTTTAATTACTGGTAATCCTTAAACATTAAATTAACTGAATGGCTCCAAAAACATTACCTTACCTGTTTGGAGCAGATATTTAGACAAGAAATAACAGTGTAAACTAAGTTTGTGAATATTGCTAACATACACTTTCTTTGAATGATAATGGGCTTAAGTGTGTCTTAGCTTAAAAACCATCACTGTAATCATAATTTAAAGGAATGTGCTTCAAGAGGCAACACCTGCTGGAGTGAACCCTGTAGTAAATTCCTAATTTAACAAGCAAAATTAAACCTTACTTATTCAAAGGGACACATTACCCTTACACTGCATGAAGCCAGATCGGAAAGAACAAACTCATATATATGAGGGACTTATAAACTGCTTCTATTGGTCACTTTTTACCAGATATGTAGGTAATTGTAATAACCACAACACCTTAAACTCTTCACAGTAGTTCAAGATAGCTATTATTCAAATCCCTCAGTTTCATCAAAATAAGAAGACGTATACCTTTCATGCTTGCATAAACTTTGTCTGCATCCTTACTCTGCTTGCAAGCCCACACAATTCTTGAATAACAACAGTGTGCCTAAACAGCTAAGTCAGGTCGGAGATGACAAAATTAAACGTACAAGAGCTGGTTTTGTCGAAGGGCCTTTTCAAGCTTTAAAGAACTGGGTTTCTCTATTATAATGGGTACAATCTAATGCTCAAATTACATTTCAGTTTATTCATTTATTGGAAAGAGAACAATGTAAAGTGATGGAAATGCCGTACACATTTCACACCTCTAAAGAAAGATTGCTTTCTCTTGGTAGAGAAAAATAAAACGAAAAGAGTTGAATAAAAATAATGAAATGTGAATCACAACATTGCCAAGTTTATTCACAATATTGCTTTTATAGCAGTTAAATCACAGCCCCTGGTTACACTTGGGCAACCATTGCTCTCAGGCAAGTAAACAAATTTACTTGGATAGTTTGAAACTCATTCACATCTGAGTAAAGAGCACAGCAATTAAAGCATTTAATCTACATAAAAGAAAAAATAAAACATACTTATCTTAAATATTACCGCTTAAATCACAAACATTCCATTTCAGAAAAGTAGGTAATCACTGTACTAGTGTTTTACAAAACTGGACTGTATATGTCATTATCAAAATCACGAACCCCTGTACACTTTGACAAACTTTTATGCCTAAATTCTGATATACACAATTATTGGATAAAGCTCATATACTTACAAGAGACAGTCACTGACTTCAACCATTTTTTGTCTTTGTATCTTGACATAAAAAATATATATATACTAGAACTAGAGGTCATAGTGAAAAAACATGAAATACAATAATAGCCAAGCAAGTTTGTTGAGTGCACAAAGATATGCATCACATTACTATTTACTGTATTTTGGGATGAACGTACAGAAATATTTCTATGACATCAATAGCACAGGAATGAATGAAAAACTCAGGCAATAGTGATCCATGAAGATGCAAATTCTGTTTAATTAGCAAATCACAACCTGGTATAATGAATTAAGAAATTAAAAGGAAACAGTATGTTTCTCAATACAACAAACTTTGTAAGTAAAAGCAATCAGTGAACTTTTGCATCACAATACACTAACAAACTAAAATCTTTAGTGGTACCTTCAAAGATAACTACTGCCTCATTTCTTTGGCTCAGCAATACAAGTAAGCAAAGCTTTATCAACAAGGTAAACACCTTAATTTGTACATTTAGGCAATATGAGAAGTATATGCTATTTGCTACCTAGTACCTTCTGATTCAGGCTTTGAAATCTTAAAAAATCTGAAAATAACTATTTTCCTACAGAATGGCTGGACTATGCAGACATACTAAACCTAAATCAAGACTGCACATTATCAATCTGCAGGTATTAATCTATACAAACAATAGTTCCAAATTTTCTGAGAAAACATTCAATTTAGATTTTCTGATCCCCACTATTGGTTAATCCTTTGAGACTGTAATGAAAGCACGCAAAAACTTTTCAGAACACCATTCATAGTGATAAAAAGCTACAAAGCATAAATGTTACAGCATAAACTTCTTTACAGTGCTTTCCCTAGGCTAATAAACAAAATGATATAACAGATGCTACAATCAAAAAATGGTTTCATAAACACACAAAGGTTGAGAGTAGTTATATTTTATGTAAAGAACTACAGTACTCAAGCTCCTGTGTTCAATATGTAATATCCTACTGGGTAATATTTACATAAAATGCTGGTTCAGATTTCTTTAAATTTATAGAGTTTTTTTACTTTTTATTAAAACTATATGTACTTAGGGGAGTTGGAAGAATAAGACCGAAAGTCACTCCACCAAAAGCACACCAGTAAATCAAATGGTTGCAAAGTACTTGACAACACAGGCAAGATTGGATGGAAAGTAAGAGACAGAAAGTAATGAATATAGGATTTAAAAAGATGCTGCAACAAACTTTCATAATACCTAAGCAAGAATTAACCCAATTTAGGTCCAATTTTTGTTCATAATTAATAAGAGAATACAATGGACCTGCATCATGAGAGCAACCTTTTGATTTGATGATTTGGTTAAAGTAATTCATAAGCTCCTTGTAAGGAGCAATAACATTATTAACTAATAGCAACAACATTAATATACTGGTATTCTTATTTCCAAATACAGATCTTACAAGGAGAAACATTTCCTGCAAACATACAAGAAGCACACTGTCTTTATCTAACAACTAAGATAGCTGGCATAGAACCTGATATGGTACCAAGTGAATTTGCCAGAAATTTTAGTCAACAAATTAAGTACTGCCATGTAATTTGACCATTATGATTTTCTTGCTTTTCCAAAATGTTCACTGAAAAATATTACCTTATCCCAGGCTCTACTCTTGTATAAAATAAAAATACATACAAAAGACATCCCATTTTTTCCATAACAATGTTTATCCTTGAACTTTCATTATCTGACGTGGAAAATACTTGAGTAGCATCCTGTAAACCATTTTATACCTTACCTTATGCATATTCCAAAATATTTTAAAAATGAATTATCAGTTTCATAACTTGATTCTATCTGTGGCTTGAAATATGAAGGACAAGACAAGAGTGTGGCACTGTAAATAGAATATGCTCTATACCAACATTTATGCCAAAGAGATAGCACTTACTACAGCCATTCGGTTAGAGACAACGGCTCTGTTCAATCTTTTCTTCCTACTGTGTACAGAAAACTATAGTTACCATTATGAACTAGTCCTGCCATAGTAGTACTGGAAGCATTTCCAACATATTCAAGAGATATTCATAATATAATGAAAGAAAATGGACCCTTGGCTGTTTTACACTACAGCATCTACAATGACAAAGCACCCAAACCACACACTGAAAACTTTATTCATCTTGCATCAGCAAGCTTTTTCTCCTTATTTCCATGTATATCATCAGCATTGTGCACCTTTTACTTCAAATTATTCAAAAAGAAAGCTAGTGACAGAGTTAATACATTGAGCTTACCAGGACTTTCTACATGAACACACTTAACCTGCATTAATCAACAGGAAAGTTACCAAGATCTACAATTAACACAAATTATGGTAATACTATTCGGCAAAATAACTGCATAATGCTGCTTCATCTTCCGTGCAGGACTACATATTGGAAATATATAAAAATAAATGTTTAACTCAAAATCATAAACATGACAATAAAAAAAAACACAGATCACAAATAAAACAAGCACATTGTAAGACAAAACCTTATATATATTCTAACAAACATTAACATAGTCAAGTTGTGCAATGGATAGACTGATAAGCTAAATTTTTTTAGTCTATATTTCTTGCAAAAAATTCTCTGAATCATAAAAAATGTTAATATCAGGACAACAGTACAATACACTATACTGTTCATGGGTTTTGTCCCCATATATACATGACTTCATATCCAATTTCTCTTTAAGAAACCTGTTTATACAGAAAAAAAAAAGCTAAAGAGCCTACAACTTGAGAAAATTTCTATACCCCACTTCAAATGCAATGTACATCATAAGTGATCCATCTACATGACAATACATTTTTGCCTAATTATTTACAATAAAATCATTACAGTGCTCTACTTTCTCTAACAACTGCATATAGGAAAATAATGTGCTGATCCTTATTTTATTTCCAAGTATGAATACAAGAAGTTTGGGCTCTAAAATGGCAAAGCATAGAAATCTACACATGACTGCTCAGAAAAAGGCTCAAGTTCAGGGTTTGTGTGTCTATGAGTAAGAATACAGAAAAGAAATAACAAAAGTAAAAACCTAGAATAAGGCAGGTGTCACTGGCAGTCAGTTATATGACTGATCAAGAAAAATTTAACCTCACATTTAAACTTCAACACAGAGTTCAAGATATTTAAATGCTGTATGGAAGAAGACAATACAATAACCAAAAAACATGTACTATCCAAGCAATCATACAGACTGAATGGAAACACAAGTTTTTTATTCGGAGAAAATAGTTATATTGAACTTAAATGATTTAGCACTGCCAATCATCAAGTGCTTATTAGTGGAATAAGAGATTAACCTTGACTATGTACCACACCACAGACCCAATGTTATTCCTGTTAGTAAGTAAGAATTAAATTGGCCGAAAGGCCAAAAATGAGGAACACTGTATCTACTCTGTGTCTTCATTTATTGAATATTTTTACCACATGGAAAAAGAAAGAATAGAAACCTAAGTAACTGCAAGATTAAAAACTATTCACCTTGATAAAGCCTCCTCTATGAAGTCTATTAAGTATTCATAATATGAAATTACGTGAACTTGCATAAATTAGGATAAAATAATTAAGAGCATAAAATTTAAATTACTTCTAATGAGCTTTAATGAAACTTTGAGACTGATAATGTAACTCATTTCCAAAGTAAAAAGGCAACCTTTGCTTTGGATATCTCTTATTAACCTTTTTACTGGAAACAATATCAAATTTTATAAATTCCTGATTTTCATAACCTTGTGGAAAAAAAGATGGAATCCTCTGGCTTATAAACTTTTGGAACAGGAGGTCATAAAAACTTATGCTGCAATTTTAAATCCTCTTATAAAGAGTAGTCTTACTTGCAGACAAAAATGGCTACCCATTACCCAGTTTACAATTTCTAATCATGACCCAAATTTATAAAATACTTGCCTAGCATAAATCATGGTCTT
The DNA here is from genome assembly GCF_040412425.1 of Macrobrachium rosenbergii. Lineage (NCBI taxonomy): Eukaryota > Metazoa > Arthropoda > Malacostraca > Decapoda > Palaemonidae > Macrobrachium > Macrobrachium rosenbergii. The sequence goes on from NC_089795.1 coordinate 81,066,162, forward strand.
TCTTTCCTATGCCACTACAAATTAAACAGTTACAAGATAACACTTTCCAAACGTGAACTAACTTAAAAAAAAGATATTACATTTATAATAGACAGCCAAAGGGACAAAAAATATGAATTGCTATTAAGTAAAAGCAACAATTACCAATCTATTAGATACTATAGAGTACAAATTGTATGATGTAATTTAGCATACAAAAGGAAAAGAATAAACTAATAATGATACAAAACAAACTATTAAAAAAAGGTTAAAGCCAAATATAATTTAGCCACCCTATGTATACAAAGTTCACCTTTTGAAATGTAAAACATTACCTACCAAAACACCCAACAGTTTTAAAGATGATGGACGGACGCTTGTAACAGATTGGCTGATTTATCGAGAGTTTGGTGCACAGGACCATTAGATTACATATATTCAGTGCACTTGAAAAAGACAACAGCAAGAAGATAGTGGACAGTTATGTAGAAATACAATTTTTGGAACCGGAAAAAAAGAAAGTTTCATGTTGAAAAGACAAACAGCACTGAAGTATTGACAATTACTTGCACATGCAATCCTACCACTATGCAACTTTAGGAAGCCAAAAGGGCATTTGCTAAAAGCCCTTCAGTTCTGACTTTGACTGTATCCTTGTGGTGAGATATAAAAATGGAAAAGAAATACCTAAGAAGCTACTAAGTTCTGCTGCAAGCATAGAATACTTAAACATTTTAGTCATATATCAAACTTTAAACTCTTTCCTGCCAGTTTGGTTTAAGCTAACATACAACTGGTCCACTTTTGCCCTATCAAAACAAGGCAAAACCTTACCATGTTTTAGGTGTAAGCAGAAATATTTCCCACATACAAAATGGAATGACAACAAAAAAAGCATGACTTGTAAAACCAAATTCCAAATATTACAGGAAAAATACTTCAGACTGGCAGGACATTCTTATAAATAAAAAAAAAATTGGATGAAGGAGCTGAATGAATACTACATCAAACATTTACACAATCCTCATACCATCAATAAAACTTCAAGAAATATTAAATAACCAATAGATTGCAAATGCACCTTAAAAGAATGAAAATTTAGACAGTGGATTTCAAGTAGTAGTAGTAGTAGTAGTAGTAGTAGTAGTAGTAGTAGTAGTAGTAGAATTGAAAGTTACTGAGACTACAATGAAATGTTGATACATAATCTATCATATTTACAGCTATTCTGGTTTTACATAATGCATTACAAAGAGACGTATTACCTTGTATATAAAGACAAGATATGTAATATCAACTATTTACAAGTTATGTGAATGTATATCAAAAGCTTTTATTACTATTGATGCTAAATGGCGGAATTCAAGTTCTGCAGGAACTCAAAATACGTTTCAATAAACAGCATTCCATTAATTAGTTCAAAATATAAAGATATGCACAGTGAAAGAAATGAAATATATTTCATGATTTCAAGGTAGAAAAACTGTTACCTTGAGAAAAAAACCTAAAAATTAAAATTAACTATGAGACATGCAGGTAGTTGGTAAACTCTTTGCCAACACTTAAAATACCCACTTCAAAATGCCTTATCCCTTCAATTAAAGTTATATGTGCTAAATATCACTTATGTAACAAAAGATAGAAAATTACTACGGTATAAGCTCATTTTAACTTGGGCCAATGCCCTGGACGAAGCACATGTACTACTTCCACTACAAATAACATGGCTTATCACTCAGAATGGTCAATCCATAACAAAGGTTATACACTTTCAAAGATCTAAACAATTTGAACTGCAGGCAATTAATGTTACTAACTACTACTAAACTGTATACTCGATACTCGGTGCAACCAAACCTATACGCTAAATTTCTTTTCATCAAGACCTAAGCAATAAAGTGCACATGTTTGGAAGAGTTGCTAAAAAAAAAAATCATGAGACATTTTCCTTCTATTACAGAATAATTAATGGTTTTGATAATTAATCAACTCCACATTAAGACTGTAAGTTTCAAGGGAAATAAAAAAAAGTGACCCTTACCAATTCTTTCAGGCGAGTTACTCAAAGAGCCCACAGAACAAAGTGTAAAAAGGAAAAGTACCTTCCCAGAAAATATGAGGTCTACATACAGTGTGGGGTTAAGTGACAAATTAACTTTTCCTTGTATCATGTAACAACTGCATCCAAGATTTACAGCATATAGATTATAACAATCACACAAGGTCTAAGCCAACTTCTACCACTCTCTTACTTTTCAGCAACCGATTGTTGAAACTCAATTTGATCTACACTTATTTTTCTTTGGTTGTTACATTTGCTTAATTACAGCTTAACTGTGCTCTCTACTGCCAATAATGTAAAATTCCCTTTTTTTATCATTTTACATGACTACTTTTTGGATAATGTCATATGTTGGCATTTTTACTCGGCTCTAATCATTGGGGAGATAGGAGTTTCTGTAGTTGCCCAAGTCAACTTCAAAATAATACATAAATTAAAATATGATCCAGTTCCATAATTCCAATTTTTATGGGTTATTTCTAAAACTATTTAAAAATAATGCTACCAATACAACAAAAATTATGGGCTACATTGTATTTTCTAAGAATCATTATCACTGTAAAAATCCTACTCAGAAACACAAAATAAAAAGCAACATCACTGTCCAGGCAATGTGAAAGTCTTCCGTAAAGAAATAACACTTTTTAACTCAGACGTAAATAGCATTCAAACAGCATCAGGAATTAACTGGAACACAATTAAACCCTTTACCTAACAAAATGTTTAATTCTCAAAACTTTGTATCTTTCTTTGGACTAAGAGGGAGTGGTCTCATAATTATGGGCTGAACTTCCTAAGCTTATGAGTTTTTGAAATTTCTCCCCACCTGCCTTCTTCACCTTGATTTCCTTTGGAGGCTGTGTAAATGTGAACAAATTTCCTGTATAACTTTTAGCACTATTCTCTTCCAATCATGGACACTTCAACAGCTTTAAGATCTCCAGTTCATTTGTTTACAATGCCATATAAACTGTACAGTAATCATTATATAAATGAGCCTTACATTTATGTAAATAAAAATACTGGTACCATAACAACTTACTTTGCTAAATTAAAGCAGGTGTCCTTTAATAACATGCATCAGTTTGTAGTGAAGAGAAGCCCCATGAATTTTTGGATTGCAATGCACACTGGGAATGTACATCAACATGTTTTCAATATTCTCAATTTTGGTTTAGAAAATACTAATAGTCCCCTACATGTCCAACTTACAAGTGAAAAAATTAAAGAAACTTAAACTTTGAAATACATACACAATGGTCTTTTACTAATATAACATAGATTCAAACATTACTAAGCAACAAAGTAATTCAACCTCAGTGTATAGAAATGCTAAGCTTTATATACTTCTAAGTACAAATGCAAAATTGACAACAATTTTGTAAGCCAGCATGATCAGTTCACGCCAGTAACTATGCATATGTATTATGCAGACACTACAAGTTCTTTCTAGTTATTATATACAAAGATGAAAAGTAATGTCATATATGGGAAAAATTATCTACATACATACTTAGTACTTTTAACATTAATATGAATCTGAACTACTGTATTCGACCCTTAACTATTCTTATTAGTTTATTTCTATTTTCCTTGACATTATGATTTGTTGAACAAGAATAAACTTTAGCACAACTTACCTTAGACATTATTTCCCAAAAAACTGAAGCACCCAAAATATCCATTGAAAAAAGCCTTATCTATCTTTTACTTTAGCAAAACTTAAAACAAATGAGCACAAACATTTGCAAAACTTTTTTGTTATGCATGGATGTTAATATTCAAGCACTACAAACAACGAAAAACGAGCATAAGCCACACACGCTAGCAAAAATCTTAAACAACGAACAGTATTCATTTAATGTTTTTTCAAATGTATCCCTTCCACTGGATACATTTAAGCTGATCATGGTACACTTTACTGATATTCCAAATAATGTATTAGTGCCAATCAACTTGGAGTATTTTCAAGAGAGTAATCTTGATATATTTGATCAGTGGCCTTGTATACTATTTAACAAATTTTTCTATTAATATGACCGGAAATATACAAATATGGGGCTGAATTCAAATACTCAGAAAAAAGTTATATTACCTCTGAGTGCCATATGCAGAAGAAAATATTACATATTGTAAACCAAATGAACCTCTCAATTTTTATATGATAAAGTTATTCACACTTCAACAATTTAGGTAGGTGCAGTATTCAACTACCTGACTGACATCACAATTAATTTTAATGGCATTATTACCACCTACCTTTGGCAAGAATGAACTTAGGATATCAACAATTCAATTATATGAACAAATAGAGCACTTGCACAAGCACATATAAAATAAGTATAACTATTTTGTGTCTTCTCTTCAATCAGATACCATCTGAGTGTTATCTAACAGCATACTTTAACTACAGCTAAAAGTAATATAACTGTGTACGTATATTAACATTTTGGGTACCCAAAGATTGATATAGCTTAAAACACTCAAAAGTCATACCAAGAAAACTGTAAGGAATACAGTATCGAGGCCGAGGAACAGTGAAAACAAAGTCAAGTACCAGTAGCTACCAATCACCTAGTAAGAAAAATATCTTCAGTATATTGATTTAGACGGAAACATTCACTTCTTTCTTGAGCTAAGGTAAATTAAGAGGTTTGTATACACATTTAACTTAAAATTTTTCATGTTTTCAAGATATGCAATTTTCTGAATGTGATTAACTACTGTACTCTTAAAATACTTCTCAACACCACAAACAACCTTAAATTAAATACAGTAAGGCTCATACTCTAGCTACCATATGAATTAATTGAAACACGTCTGAAACATGACCTGCATGAAAACCAAGTGTGGATTCTATCAAAATAAAAAAATTTACATATACTACATGTTCACTAAGAGAAAAAGGTTACTTGAACTACCTTCACAGCTCTGAATGTAAATGCTTAAAATTGAGATTCACATCTCATACATATAAATAAAAGAAATGACAAACTTACAATAAGTCATGGGCTTTGATGACTGACCAATGAAGTTGTGAGATTATGTACAAAATGGGATTCATGTGCAGTGCATTCAATAATAGCGTTACTTCACAAGTAAGAACCCTCTGACATTTGCAATAAACTTTTCAAAATTATCTCTGAACTTGATGCGGTTGATTCGATCAGCAGATAATTCAACATTGGTGGTCAGCTGAGTAAATGACTCAGCTAATCGTTGACCAATTGTTTGATCTGTCTGACTCTGAAGCAATGCCTGCACTAGTTCTTGATATTCAACCTGCAACAACAAGTAATTCATGTAACTATATGCCTGTCTATATATCAATACTGGTATAAAATTACTAACCTAAGATCTGCGTGGTATGTGACTACCCAAACTTCATAGTATGATTTGTTAGCACACACTTTCCTTTACTTGATACAGTCCCTATTGTACTAACTTGAAAATATTTGAATGAACAAAAGTCCAATGTCCAATAAAATGACACTTCTCATACCTCTTTGAGAACCCTTTGGAACTGAAAGTGTCCTAAGCTCCCAAATTCAAGAGTTTTCTATTATCATGCTGTGCCATTCACTTCATTCTTACGTAATTTTATTGTGCATATTTACATTCAGTAGTATTCTGAAGTACTAGTTCTGTTCTAAAGCTTAAACTTTAGTTTGTTATAAAGTGCAGTCCAGCACTGTAGTTAGCTTACAGCATATAGCACAGAATGATAATAAAGTTTTCTTATTAAGACAATTTGGTCTTTGTATTAGAAATAATTTTATAAAATAAACTAAACTCTGTTATCTTCTTTGGAAAAGTGGCAATGAAATACAGGAAATATAAGTTTACAGTATATCTCCCGAAACAGCCAGTCACTGTCTTTCACCAGCGGACGATCTTCCTCCCCAAAATCCTCAACCCCTAGCATTTACACATATATTTGTACAGAAATAATGCTTTTGAGTGTTATTGTATTTTTTATTGATTTTGGATGCATTTTAACAAACAACTTTTTTTTTTATTTCCCTTGTTTTCCATCAACTTATCTCATACTTCACTGTTACTGAGCCATTCAGAATATGCACATCTTCCTATTTGTACAGACAACCAACAAATGAGAGGTTTTCAACTGTTTTCTGTCAGTCAACCTTGTTGTTTACCATTTTTCACTATCAACATGCACTCCTTTCTCATATATGTAAAAAAATTCTTTGTAAATTACCGGAAAGTCAGAAAAAATTCTTGTAAGAATGTCACTGCTTTTCTGAAATTGATTTTGGGTGTATTTTAACAACAAACAACGAAGTTAAAATTAACAAAAAAATTATTTTCACAAAGCATGCAATCCAGCATGTCACTAAGGGGCACACAAACATTCATGTTTGTTGCTGTGTAGTAATTCTTGCCAATGCTTAGTCTTTAAATAAGAGTTGCATCACTCAGTGTATTTTAATTTGCAAAGTTGACAGGAATGGTTGCCTTGTAAACAGTACTTTGGCTTTTACTTTCCCCTCATTTGTGCTAACCTTCGGGGAATAATGTTACCTTAATCACACATCAATGGTTTCATTTAGCAGAAAAGATTCAATTTCTTTTGGGTTCCCTTTGCATGCACCCTCATGTTTGGTACTTCTGGCCTCTTGCTCTTCAGAAGTGGAGTGGTGTAATCTTTGTCTTTCAAGTCTTGACCCTTCATTCACATGTTGCCTCCTTAGAATCTTCTTGTCATTGGTAGGAAGGCAGGGAAGGATTTTCTGGTTTCTTACAGTGGCAATGTGTTTACTCCATAACATATTAGGCCAGCAATCAATCTCCAAACTGAACAACCTTGAAACTACTGGATGCATTTCACCTTTCAACATAGTTTTTTCCCTTTCAAGCCAGTAGGCATTCTGTCAAGACACGCTTGGCATCCAGGTTACCTCTTCTCTCTCTTTGCTCTCTGGAACTTTGCAACTGGGCACTCCTCCTGCTCCATCTACGGTCTAGCAGCTAGTGACCGTAATTACTGCTTCTTTGATGTGTTTTGAGGCCCCATAACTGGATTTTCAATGTCTGCCACTTCTCCTGCTTCCATCTTCACAAGTCCTTAAGCCCAATGGGCATTAATGATTGTTCTGCTTCTTGATTACTTGCATGCACTCATCTATATGTGTACTCAGCCTTGCTCATGTACCAATTTGTTCTCAACTGATCCTTGGTGCTCAGCTGCCCATGTCCTTTTGTTTTTTTTACGCCTGCCACTGCTTGGTACGGTGACATGGTATAATTTTTTAATTCTGACATACTTTAGTGCACTCTGCTGCACTGGTGTCCTAATTATTACCCATGGAGGTGGCCTTAATCTTCATTCTGGGCTTTATCCTGGTTCATGGAGCTGCATCATGGGGTGGGGTATCTTTTTTTGTTTGGTTCAGTTCCTCATGTCTTGGAATAAAACTCACTCAACCTCTTCAGTATTGATGTGCCTCACAATGCCTCCCCGAGTCTATTCAGTCCTTGTAATCTCATTGTTCTTCTACCACTTCTATTCAGCTTTCTTTGACACCTGTTACCATGAATTGTGGTGGTCCCTGTTTGTTTCCTCTTCTAACATGTCTCACGTGATTCCTCTCCTACTCATTTATGTTGACTGCCCGCCCATCCTTCATCAAGTGCTCCTTGTATGTGGCTTTTTTTTTCTCTCAGCCCTCCTTGATTTGGTCCTAAATCTTGTTTTTCTTTGGTCTCCTTGCAGCCAATGTTGTCTTTTTTATTTTTTTGAGAAACCAGATACAAACACTTTAATAAGTGGACCTTTTGCCCAGGAATTAATGGAGCTGCATTATGGGGTACCTTCCATTCAGTTCCTCTTGTGCCTTGTACAATTGATCGTTTGGGCAGTGTAACAGGCTTGGAAATTTTGGATGAAACCATGGCTCAAACAACTAATTGCCCTCCTCTTTAGCATACACAGAAATGAGGTTTTTCTGAAGTACTTGCCCTTATGCCTCAGGTGCTTGTACCACCACATCCACTACTTATAAAGCTACCTGCATCCCTAAGGTCACTGGTGACTGGATTTCCTGCATAGGAACCAACCATTCTTCCCAGAGCCTCATTTGCTTTGTCCTTCTACATAAATTGTGATTCAGGCTAATCCCCATTTTTATTTTTTACATTAAATAACAAATTTTTAACTAATTTGTATTTTTCATAGCTAACAAACCTACAGTCTTAACATGAGGATAAAATCTTCTAGCGCCAGCTGGAAATCGGTAAAAAACATATATAATTGTAGAACAAGGTATTGGTGGCAACGGGTTTCGGGCAATCGGATGAGAGAGGAGGCATCAGCCGACCTTGCTCGTTCCTGTGACGATGAAGAAACCCCCAAAACAGTATTCGTCGTCATATGTTGTTCCAACTGGTAGATCCTTTTGAGTTTCTAACAACTTTGCCTTTTCTTAGATTGGACAAGATTTCATCCCTTCGTGTCTCTTACCCTGTCAGGGAAGTTCCTTCCACAGTCGGATATCTTCCTTGGGAACAGTTCCTGGGTGCCTTTCATCGTTGGATTTGCAGCAAAAGTCATGTCATCTCTTTGTCATTTGTGTCTCCTATTAGTATAGCTAGGTTGTCTTCATCAGCCAGGAAGGATGAGCAGCCATGCTTGGCTTAACACGTCTGTACAACATGACACATCTGTTGCTTGCTTCGAAGGAATACCATGTTGCTCCTCCTTTCAGGACTGAGTTCTTTGTAGCTGTGTGTCATAGCCGCAAGAGCTACTTCACCCCCCCAACTAGTTCTCACACGGATGCCAGGGTTTCTTCGCCTTTGGATTTGCAGTGGAAGTAGAGCCTTCTCTTCCCTGGCAGTTCTTTCGGGAACAATGCCAGGTTGCTGTGTTCAATGCCTGTCAGTGTACCACAGACGTACACATAAGTGCATTGACACGTCTGTGTCTGTTTGGAAGGATTATACGTACGTGCAACGAATCACATCTGTGTTGGCAACGACGTCGCTGCAGTTTCCAAATGCCCTCCAAAACTATGTTCTCCGAGGAGAATTATAAGTGCATGCCGTGTGACACAGATGTACACATGTACATGCAATGCCACATCTGTGTCCGCTTGTAATTAATACATACGTGCAACGAATCACGTGTGTCGGATTCGAAAACACTCCATTATTCATAGTCTTTCTGGTCCCCTCTCCTCCAGAAGGAGGTTGGCAAAGAGGAACAAGACAGAATGGTATGGCTTTTCTTAATTCAACTCTTGTTAAGTTAGTGTGGCTGTGACCATTTCCCATAAAGTAAAAGCTAATTGTGATTACCAAGTTTGTACAAAAGTGAATTTCACACAATACTGTAATTAACAACACTTAAACTGGATCAACTTGATGATGATCTGTAGCATAACCTTCTACTGAATACATATTTTAATCTAAAATGAAAACAACAGTAGCACTAGTTTAAGATTAACAATGAAACAATTCTCAAATCAGCAAACTGTAAATAAAATGTAATAAACTTTCATATATATTTTACTTATGACCTTACCTGGAAACAGCAAATTAATGTGTACAAGGCTGCTGATGCTGCCTGCAGAAGATCTGAATTGATTTGTTGGGACAGGATCAGATCGAGAACAAGCTGTTGGAAGATAAGAGCAGAAAGCTATAACTAGAAGCTTAATATTTAAACTCCAACAGGGATCACTGTAACCACTTTAAATCCAAGACTCAACTATTGGATGGTCCAAATGTGGACCACATCTTTTTCTGGCAATACCAATCACCCCAGGTATTCTGATTTCTGTGCATACATTTATATGTGCATTTAAAGGAAATAATAAACAGTATAAACAGTATTTACTCAAGAATATATGGCAACATTTTACTTCATAGTTCCAATAGTCACAGTTGTGTACAGCAATGGTGCAAAGTGTTTAGATAAATTGCATTTCATTCTTGTAACTTTTGTTTATTGTCTGTTTGTACATATATGCACAATACTCTATACCATATAAACTCTGAGATCAGAAAACATGCCATGCTTTGACAAGCAGTTTTTACAAGTTTTTTGTTGCTTTTTATCTCCTACATGGAAAAAAAAATAGTAGTAATGGTTCTATTTTAAGGTATACTTGTGAAATACTACACAGTAACATACTGTATAGCATAAAGAATGCAGTGTGCACAATTGTATAACAAAATTAATTCAAGATGATCTGGCATTGTTGAGATTTGTTTTGCAGCTTCACCAGTTTCAAGTTAGGTACTGTGAAGATGTAGTTTCTTACATTTTCCCATAATTTTATTATTCACTGAATGTAACAAAAGTATAGTACAATAATTTACATTATCATATAGCAACTGAAAAATGAGAAAAAATGGACCAAGCTTTAGTGTAGTTTATTGCAATAAACTATGATAAAAAATAATCTGAAGCCACTTTTTTACTATTATTCTAGATACAGTATTACCTTGGTACTCATCGAATTTAGTACTGGACACATTTTTAAGAGAAAAAACTGTCTCAGTACTTATCATTTTCTTGGTACTCAACGCACGAGCTAAAACTTGTTTGCGTCGAGGTTACACTATCAAAATAAAATTTTTGCACCATTTTTTTCAAAAAAAGTTTGCCCTTTTAATAATGAACATTAAAACGATAAACTGGCAACAAAATTCTGACATAAGTGGAAACTACAACCACTCACAAAGCTTTTGTAGAAATAATTCACCAAATAATTGTTCAATATATGCATACTGACCCAAAGTTAAATTCATTGCACAATACTGCAAATAATCAAGTTCCATCAAATCTTTTATTGATGTTTTATGTGAAACTCTAACCATAATGTAGGAAAATATTTTCTTACCTTCAAGAATGGCCTTAAACCTTGCCGTACAGGAAATTCCATGTTGCAATTTTTGTGAATGTAAGATCCAAGGACAACCAAGAAATCAAAGGAGAGGGTACCAACATCAGGTCCAAAACTAGTCAATCCCAATTCTATTGATGCTAGCAAGTTCTGAAATAATAAAAAATAAAAGTATCAGAATTATTATAGTGTACTGTATACATGAGTTACAAATAAGAACTGACATGAACATTATGTGTACTGTACCTAACATCTTTCAGCAATTAGAAAATTCTGCGCATGCTGTTAATCATAATTTTTCCAGAACAGTATCCTAAAACCTCCAAACTCAACTGCACCACAATTATTATTATTATTAATTCTTAATTTACCTAGACCGCAGTAGTAACAAATCTTACCTCGTGGGCAACCTGTTGTTTTTATAAATACCATACCTTACTAAACAATTTACAGTACCTTAAAACATTTAAATAACTGGATCATCAGAAAATGCTCAGACTCCTGACACTATAATGCAACAAACATGCCACTGAAAGCCATTCAAAATTTATTTAACACTGACAAAATTATGTTCTCATACAAAACCCAATATCAAGAATCTGCCAATAAGTGTACTTCAGGAAGAAAAAAAAAAAGGTAGCTGGTAATAAGGTCCCTGCTTGGCCTCCAGTCCCAAGCACCAGGTCCCTACTTGGGCAGATCCTCCAGTCCCAAGCACCCAGAAGTCATTATTTGTGACATTTGATCAATGAACTGTGAGAAATAGCTAGACTGGGAAGTGGGAGCTAGCATTCAATGGAAATTAATTTTCTTTTAAAAGATTACAATAGTGTTATGACAACACATTACTTATGATACATTAGGGTTCAACTGAAGGCACTTTTGGAACTGATCTTAAGCACTGGAAATTGTATCTTAATAAATCACATGGAAGTATGCTTGAGAAAGGAATTGTGATGAACAAAACTAACTCTGTAATAGCTTTATCAATATAGCCTCTGAGAGACATGACCATCATCCACTCCTGACCAGACAGGATATGTCATGGGTTACAAGACCTATACTCCCTCAAGGTTCTTCTGGGAGCAACTAATATAGTAAGAGACAGAACTTAATTCATCTGCTGATGCAGAAGCAATATCAGAAGTTTATGTTGTAAAAAATGCCATATTGCATAAAGAAAAGAGGGATAAAGTGAGGTGAATTAATAGTACTACCACCACAGGACTAAAATGGTCATCTCAAACTAATCCATAATAATAGATCCAAATGGGTGGTGAAAAAGATTGAAGTGGATATGGTTAATGTTCTACTACTGCACCCTAAGGTAGCCTATCGTAAACCTTAGCCTAACCTTGCCATTTACTTGGACCAACTTGTGTGTGCTCAGTGTCTGGTTTCATACCCAAGGCTATCTTAGCTAGGCTTAGATAGCTGATGTATTGTATGTGTATAATTCATTAGGGAAGAACAGTTATACACTACCATCAGGTATAAACTAATAAAAAATTATGAAAAAAAAAAAAAAATACTTTTTACCTAAAACAGATGATTTCTGTCAAAATCACTTTGTGTTTAGGTAATGTTAGCCTATGCAGCTCAGTCCATACAAATAGCAATTCAAAGATCTATTAGAAAGTTTACATTCTAAATCAATACAAATGTAAAACTTGAAATATAATTATATAACATAATACAATATGTAAGATATTTTATCTTGTTATAAAAAATCTTTTATCTTTTTTACCAATAATAAAATTTTGGATGAACACAAAGACTTAATATATTCAGTATTGTAGTCACTTGAACCAAGAATGCAAAACTCAAGGCAACACACCATTTTTTTACTGCAACTACCAACTCCAACTGCCACTACCAATTCCAAAGTCAAAATTACTAATATTTTCTCCCCCACTCAACACCGCAGGCATTATCAAGACAGACTGAAGTCAAAATTACTAATATTTCCCCACCCTCAACACCACAGGCATTATCAAGACAGACTGATGTCAATATTACTAATATCCCTCCCCTCCCTCCAACAACACCATAGGCATTATCAAGACAGACTGACTTAAGTCAAAATGACTATTTCCCCCCTCAATACTGTATACATTATCAAGACAAGCAGATGTCGAAATGACTAATGAACAATTTGATACTTATTTTAAAAATTTCTGATAAGAATCATAACAAATACATTACAAAGGATGAAACATCAAAACTGAAAATACAGAAGAAAAGCAATGAAATCATTGTTAACTTGTACAAAAAGGCAGTGTTCTTTAAAAAAAAAAATAAGTAACAGGTATTTCAAAGTACAGTAACTTCTTAACAAACGGCCAAAAGGATCTTGTAACATGCAAATAATTTCCACTTGCTAAAGTGCTATTACTAATTCTATGGAAATGACCAAGGTGAAAGAAGGAAAGATAAGCAAAGGATCGAATGATTTCAAAATGTAATGATTTAGTGATTGCTATGTGCAATCCTAGTGAAAAATCTGCGGTGTCCTACTGCTCTTCTGTTTTATGTCACACATGAAGTCTGCAGTGTTTGGGACATCTGAAGATCTAGAATGTGGTGCTATATATATGTGAAATAAAAACTGAAACATTCATTCAACCATGAGTGATGGCTTTGACCGCAGCTGATATAATCTGGTATTCCACAATTCCATCTAATTTCCTAATTTCCTGTAGGCACACCCAAGATAATTATGGCATTTCTTTTGCGTCCACATTTTACACATTATTCTACTCGGGGGGTTTAGCTATCGAGTATAAAGTTGGAGTACTCAGCATGAGTTGTTTTATTATGGCAAGTTTTGTGCAATAAATTCAATATACTTAATATTTAATATTCCAATAAGATATGAATATTTTCGTGCTTAATTTATTATTTTTCTTGCTTAGAATGCTGTATATTTCGAAGTTTTGTATGTTCTCAAATGATTTTTTGTTGGGAATTCATAACTGCATTTCTGCTGTCTTCATAACTGTGTAATTCTGACATTTTCATAAAATCAAGTATTTCTCCATCAGATAGATTGAAGTGTTTTCCATGTGATACTTATTTTCTTTTGGCAGTTATCTATTATTGGCAACACTTTCTTTCTGTTTTAACTGCGCAGATCTTTGACTTTTTTTTACTCACTGAGAAGAAGCCATATGAAGTAAAGTTGGGTCTTCATCTTGTGTTCTTCTGGCATTTTTTTTTTCAGAACACTATAGTTCTATATGTGGTTGATTAATTACACATTCAAAGCCTCAAACAGTTTTTTTTTTTAACAAAAATTCAGTTTGGATGGCTGCTGAAGAGAAGAATGGAGTGAGAAACAGGTAAGAAAGTTATCGTTAGTTTAGTTGTAGCAACCACATAGGGCCTAATGGAGTGGGAAAGTGCTAAGAGAGCCCTATTTAATTTAGTTTAGAGCAATTCCACAGGGCCAAGTTAAGAGCAGTTGACCTAGATAGTTTCTCAAAAGATCCACACCTACAAGTAAGGCCATGAGTCTTTAAGGTTATATAATAACAATGTTTTAAACATGCTGTGCAGTTCTAAATAAATTTCATAAAAAGTAAGCATTAAGAGGACAAAAGCACAGGACTAATATCATGAGGTCATGTTACAATATTAAAAAAAAGTAAAAAAAAAAAAAGATGCAAGGCTACATAAAAGATTCCTTTTGGGTAAACATTAATTTTTCCTTACTTCTAATCCTCATAACTGAATTTGCATGGCACTTGGAGAAATATCTTACCTTCATAAGATCTTCAGGTAACTGGCACACTTTACTTGGGTATATCTCAGCAATAAATGTGACCATTTTGAAGTACTGAGAGCATAATGTTGGTAATCTTAAAAGTTCATGTGACATGAGGGGCATAATGATGTTAAGACCAAACAAACACACATCAGCTGCTGCTACAACTTCATGATCTTCACCATGTCCAGTGGGAGCCAAGTCTATAAAATCCTGGAAAATATAAATTTAATCATTAAATCAATGCAATGCAAAGAATGTTTTCTTGCCATTCAACATAAGTACTAACCCTTTACCATCACTACCCAACTTATGAACAAGTTATGTTTCAGACGGCTGTTCATATCTTGAATTGTTTGTAAGTTGGTTTTTAATATGTAGTGCATAATTTTTGTTGATGTTTACATTCCTCTGTTAACTCAGCAGTCACTGATTATAGTATTTTCACTGTATCTTTAAATCATGCAGTATTACAAAGAATTATTTTGTATGTTAGAAAGGTAAAAAGAAGAAAGTAAAATTTGGATTCATGCAACATTCAAAATTTAGTACTTTCTCTGACATTGGAAGTTCACAATGGAAGCAATGCACACCGCCATCTATTGACAAAAATACATACTAAACTTTTCCTATGGGGGAGAAGAAATTTAAAAAATGAGAATGTATCAAAGAATGAGTTAAATCGGTAAGACAGAATTAAGTAGTCATATTTTAAGAACACTGAATAATCAGGAAAGGGGCTAATGGAACAGGTTCTTCTTCGTGCTCTTCTGTTCTTTGCAAAAGTTCTTACTAGCAGAATAGGTGCACAGAGCAAAATTTGAACTTTCAGGTGGCAAAGGAGAAAGCTCCAAACACAATTTTAACTTGTGACCTGTCTATTTGTATGAATTAAAGCACTGGGATGTGGTACAGTTTGCTTATGGTGTTGCTTATGGTAAATAACTACTAAAAGGTGTAAAATAAACAGTGATCAGTCGTAAGATTACTGAAAATAGTTATCAGAGTTCATCAGACAAGTGACGAGAGCCATTCTGATGTTGACTTACTTTGGAAAGAAGTGATGTTAATAATTCCATTAGCAACTGTAAATCTCTCCATTGGTCTTCCTCTCCTCGAGCTTCTACAGTTCGCCGACCAATGTTGTGCTTTGCATATGTTCCAACTAACTGCACAGATGCCTCATACAGCTGTTTACTGGCACTCTGAAAAAAAAAAAAAAAATTTACCACATACTCAGACTCTGACTTTTTGGTTTTAATTTACTAGTAAAAGTTTAAATAAAGGAAAAAAAGAATTACAAATAAGATAAAACAGCTCACAATTTCATAATGTTTGATCAGCAAAACGTTCATAACAAGAAAGATTTACGATTTATGAAATTTAGGCTGTCAAATCAAGCACTGGGATTCTTTCAACCACTCAGCACATATTACAATGAAATTAACAGATCCAGAAAATAAAGGAAATGAAAACCAAACTTCACAATTGCACTCAGAAGTAACAACAAGAAAGGAAGTGGGAATGGGGTAAAAGGCTAAAAATTGGATAGAGCTAAAAGCCAATGGGACACTGCAAACACCCTTCAGTAATGCCTACAATGCAACACGTGAGGTGCACTGGCAGCACTACCATTTATGGGGATCACAAGAAAGGAAAACATTTACAACTTGTGGAAACCATTCCCAAACTTATAAACAAACTTTGAACATAATGTAAAGCACTGATATTCTTATAAAGATAGAGCAAGAGTGTTTACGTTCTGACTGAAGCCAGTAATACTGAATACAGCTGTAAGAAGTCAATGAATGTCCTTAACAAATTCTACCTATTCACAACTCTTCACATATCAAAAATTCAAACTTTTATCATATCAAGCAGGAATAAATCACTTACCGGCGTAAGATAACACAACATCCGCCTCCCACACTCAACAAACAGTTCCAAAACTGTTTCTACAACAGTAGGATAGTTATGATACAAATCCAGCAGTCGAACACTGTCATTCAGAACACCAACCAAACGAGTAAAAAGACACTGTGCAGTAGGCATGAGACATCCTTGAACAGCACCTGGAATTTACAAAATATAATAAGATGAGAAAAGCATTTTTTAAGAGCTTTAAGTTAACAGCATTACAGCATAAATATACAGTGTTATTCCATTAAATGATTACAAACACTGATATGAAGATGTTTCATGTGATAAACATTTAAAATTGACAAAAAATTGACTTTTTCACATAAACCCAGCAACCTTTCCAAGGGTTAACACCTCTTGATGTTACCACTGTCTCCAAAAAGGCAAGTCATATATGAAACCTCAAGACATCCTCCATGGCCCACATGACTGCTCCTGTCTTTAGCCCAGTTCTTTCATCTCTTTGGGGTACTCCACTGGCTGAGAAAATGTCCGTGGTAGACAGCAACCTCATCTACTCGCACCTCTTGCTGGAGACAGCTGGGAATGTCATCTCTTTCCCCATAAAAGGGGTCATCAGTGCCTCCCCATCCACATATGCCTGGTAGAAGCAGATGGTAAGAGCTGCTGGAAGGTGTCAGGAGAATTCTCGCTGGTGTGTGGGTCTTAGCAATGAAGATGAGTGGCCCTTTCAACCTGGAGGTCGTGAGTGTCCGAGAAAGCACGGGTGGGTGTTTTGGCCACAGCCTGGTGTGAGCATTTCAATCTACTGAAAGAAGTCACCAATGGACAAGGAGATCTTGGGCTAAAGTGAATGCCTCCTTTTGAGGTGGTAGGCAGGGCTGCTATCCCCAAAGAAGATATGACACGAAAACAAGATGGCTAGTGGAATAAGAGAAGTTGCTCAAGATGCATATTTGCTAAGGAGTAAGCCTTTCTTGCAAGACTACCAGATAGGAATTTTCATTGAAGAAATTGGCAGAAGAGTTACTGCTACATCCATCAAGAAGTCTGACCTCAGCGTATCTTCTGACTGCTGGAGGCATAGCTATGACGATAAAAACGGTCTCGATTGGAGAAGGTTTGCCTAGTGCCAAGAATGAAGATCTCAGTAAGTCACAATCCCTGGACAATCCTTCTCTCAGAACACTCTGCCTAGGAAGTTTGACTACTGCTGCCTGGATGAATACCGAGAATGACCTGGGTGCAAAAGCAACCTTCAACACTAGCATGGGAGTGGTTGTCATTAAACCTTGATAGCTGCAACAGAAGATTCCTGGAAACATCTACCAGGAAACTACAATTTATAGGATTTGCGGCATAATTATAATTTTCCAATCTTACTTCTAAAACTTCCTTTCAGGTGTATCAACTTGAATTAATCCAAGATACTACTGCTTGCTGCTATTTCCAGTCCTAATTTTCATTTGTTCCAACTTAAATTCTGAGATCAACAGTGCCTTTCCGTTACCAATTTTTCTTTATTATTATTGTTATTAATTAATTAACTAATTATTATTATTATTGTTATTCCATCTTACTCAACTATGCCTTGCTTCAGTTTTCACCTCTACCAAATGCTACAAGTCTAAAATTGGTTTCTTAGTTAATGAAAGATTCAACTCCTCTAATACTGATGAAAATGAAACTGACAAGTCTTTTATTTGAGAGTGCCACAGATGAAGTCAATAAACTAAATTCCCTTTGTTGGGTTACCAGAATATCTCAAGATTGGTAAAACAGGCATTGCTGCAATTTGGTAGATACATACATTAGGTGGAATTCATATTGATCAATGTAACTTTTGGAGTACACGCACACATTTACATTTGACTTCCAAGGCAGGAAGACACTAAATTTGAACTAACTGCTTCCATCACTTAAAAAACTTGTTTCAAGTTAAAATATGCAGTAGTAATCCACCCCCCCAAAAACTTCCTTCAATTCTGATATCCTACACATAAGACATAACTTCCTTCCAACTTCATTGGCAATGTTAAACAACAGATTAAGCTTTCTCAATCACATCCTGAAACAACTATAATCAGCTGAATTTATGGTAGGTCTCAAATACTGGAATTATTCACTTACCTATAAAATTATCAATATGATACAGAACCTGCTTCTTCATTTCCTCTTGTTGGTACTGTTTTGCAAAGGACTCTGCTGAGACAAGTTGCTTAAATGAGGTAACTGGAGGGTCTAAAACATGAGTCCAAAATTGAGTACGAGCTTCAGATTCCCCTAATGCAGCTGCACACATAACCAAACCCTGGAAAGGAATAGAAATGAAAACAGTAGTACCTTTTTATTCCCAGGTTAAGCATCACCTGTTCATGAAGTAATAAAAAAATATCCCTTCGATCCTACATCATCACCTTCATTCTATGATGGCTTTTTCAATTAATGGGTTGGGCAGGAACTGAGTTTTCTCCATGTCTTGTTTTATACACTTACAGCCAAAATTCTCATCCAATCTGGGTGTCCATCTATGCCATTTTTCCATAATATCCAGGACCTCCCTACAGGTCTTGGCCCTGGTACTTATGTATCTGCTGCTTTTCTGGCTTACTGTTCCTCATCTCTTACCATCACCTGAACAAGATACTTCTATTCTTGGTAAGTGAGATGCTAGATAATTGCCAATCAAAAGACACTAAATTTTTATTATATCGATCCATTTATAGTAATTGGACAAAATATCTTTTTTGCAACTTCCTCATCTGTAACTGGCTCTTCCCAGTTCACTGGCCATAAATCCTAGCATTCTTCAGTAAAAGTTTTTCAAATTCTACATTTTCTGTTCTAATATCTAAGTTTCTGCAGCAAAGAAAAATACATACAAGGTTTTGCTCCCTGTTCTAATTTAATATTTTAATTTCCAGTAATCTAGCAACTTCTTTGAATTTCCTCTTGATACCTGCTTCCCAGTCTAGTAACCACTGGGTAACGTAATGTTCTACTACTTCTAAGATCTTCCCTTTTACAGCCCTACAGCAACTTGATTCTCCAATTCCCCCTCTTCCCCATCACTTATGACATTAAAACAAACCATGACTTGCAGCATAAGTTCATAAATGCAAGTGATCATTACCCAATACAATACATACCCATCAAGACCAGTGTAATGATCCTTTAGCAACTTCAACTGTATTTTGAATCACTTTCATTTATATTGCATTTTCCACTCTTTCATTCCAATTTCCATTCTGCTAATTTAATTAAATAAAAATATTGAAAAGCAACAATATTACAAATATCAATCTATTTTTTAAAAGCATAAAAGTATCTGACATCATATCATGCCTTATGAAACAAACAAAAATCTGTAATGGATTCAATTTGCAATCTAAAATTCACTGATACCACCTTATGGCTAAATTTTCCTAATCCCAAATTATTTTTTTAAATGATGTGGCAGAGTCATCGTGTAAACCTGAAACTTCAAAACCATTTCACCAACTACCAAAATATTTAAAGAAATCTGTTTTCCTTACTTGCATAAGACCTCTTTGAGCAATTGAAGATAGTGACCCAAGGGTACCGCTTTGCTGTAACTTCACCAGTTCCATCAAACCCTCCGTTTTCACTAAATGCTGGCCTCTGCAAAATGTCATTTCATTAGCAAACCCACATTAAACCATAATCATGACACCTAATGACATGACTTATGAACTGGCTGGTATGCAATAATAGGTGAGCCAGTTAATTATGGCAAGATAACAAAAAGGATTGGTATTTTTCTTTACATAGTAAAGCATCAATACATTAAATTTCCTAACATTACAGCACAATAGCAAGTTACAGTTAATTCCATTACCTTTCTTTACTATCCACCATGGTGACTAGGAGGTTAACCGTGTCTTCAACCAATCCTGGTTCAGCACTTCTCAATCTCAAAGTCTGTTCCACAACTGACAGCAGATAATTTAGAGTCCATGCAGCTCCCTCAGAATCACGACCAAACGCAGATATTAACGCTAAACTTAACTAAAAAATAAGGCATAAGAATACTTTAGAGGGAGAGACAGTTTATTCTCATTGCTAATCTTGTCTAAGTTCTCATATAGTTGTTTCAAGCAAAATGACAAAGTTTATGATAAATTATGAAATTTAATATACAGCAAACCTAAAGATAACATAAACATACAGTAGACAAACAACACATTAGTATAAAAAAATCAAAGTTCCAGAACACACTAAAGTTAACTTGCATATAAGCAGGGTTCTTGACCATTATAACATTGCAGAGCAGTCCTAATCCAATATTACCCAAGAATCAACTTCTTGTATATGGAGACAATGAAATGAAAACCAAATGTCTTAGGCAAGCCCCAACTCTAGAGAAAAATAGAGTACACAGTAGGGAGAATAAAAGAAGAAAAAACTGAAGAAGATTAAAAATAAAAGTTACATTCTAGGAAGAGAGACCTTCCTATCAATAAAAGTACTGGTAACCTTAGAATACATGAAGATATTACAAAACTAAGAGCCAGAGGGAAAGTAAAACTCCATAAACTAACCATCTTTGGGACAGAGACCCATATGGGTGGAAGCTGATGGGCATTGCTAAATCAGCAAGCACATTGCAAAAAATTCTGCTAATATATTTTTTAACTAAAGTAAATGAACAGAGTACTAGCAAATGAGGAAAAAAAATAAGCATTTGATAATAAAATACCACAACATCTTATACATAATGATGACGTTGAATGCCAATGACTGTACCCTACTATCTGACAAGTGGTAGTCACAATCATTTGATATAACACAACTGCTTTGGATGACTGAAAATGACCCAGCATTAAAATGCCTTGTTTCATACCTAAGGGATCTGGAGTCAGACAGTATAACAAGAAACTTATTTTTTTCTAAAGTCTGAATTATATTTCAGATATTTATAGTACACAACATGGAAACACTCAACATTTGACTCAGTTCAACTTATACCATTCACTTCTGATGTACACTAAATCGCTGGAATTATTAACAAAAGCACATCTTAATAGTGGAAGGACAACTCACCTCTGTATAGAAAGACTCATTTGGTAACAGATATGACAAACAGAATCTTCTTAAGAACCACATTAATGATGATGAAACTTCAGGACTCAGTAAATGGCCTAAATTTGCTTTTAATGCTTGTGATTCTGTTTCGCACAACCTCAGCACTGTACTCATCATCCTGGAAAGAACGCAGATCTGTTGTTAAGGGCATGACACACTAAAATTACAAGACTTACATCACCTGTCAACACAAAAAATTGAAACTTAAATAATAAGGCATACTGTATAAAAGATGTACCTCTTGAAAATTTCCCCCAAGACAACTAAAAAACGTTCCTCAACAAATAGCACAAATGTTATTTCCCTGACCTTATGAGAGGGTCTGATGATGAACTGTTGGGTATGTCAGCTGGCATTTGAGCTGGTGCTGCTAATAATCTTAGTGTAGCTTCTAAATTGACATTTGGCACAGCACTAATACTGTAGGACACCATTTCCGCTGGAATTAATGCAGTCTCCCCTTCATTGTCCATTGTCGTCACATGTCCTAGTGATAAAAAAAATTTTCATGAATGCATTTGCTAAGGTTCTACACTGTGATACATTTAGCATCTTGAAATCAATCATTAATGGAACATGTATATTTCATACCTGCAATGAGTAACAGCCAATGAATATCTTCATATAACTGGTCCAACTGCGAATTTTCAGCAATGGTCAGGTTGTTACTAAGAATGTGTGTGAGCTGTGTGCGCATTCGACCAACTCTGTCCTCTAGGAGTTGCGTCAGCAATGGTACACTGTGTTCTGGAGCCTGATAATGAAAAAATATTTATCTGAATATTAATAATCAATAAAACCAAAAATTTTACTTCTGACATTTCTGAAACCTAACATCCTTACTCAAATAACCAAAATGTACTATTACATTTACCATTCACATACATAATATACATGTGAGGTCCTGAGCTGTCACTGAGACCCTCAGGGCATCCTCGCTTAAAAACAAAAATCTACATGACACATCGAGACTCTCAGGAAACACAGATCCAACGCTCCTGATTCAAACAATCTTTTATGCAATTTTCAGAAGATACTTTATGTCCTTGTCAGAACTGTAATTACTAATGTATGTAATGCAGTGCAAGCTTTCTAACCATATGTATTTGATATCTCTTCCTAATCTGTATATAGTATAGAATTGCTAACCGTTCTTCAGGTGTGAGAAAGCACATCTGACTGTATATAGAAGTCTGTTTTCCCCTGATGTCAAATGCTACTTTTCCACTCGCAAGAGTTCTTGACCCGTCAGGGATTTTGTGTCAATAAATTAGAATACCTTGAAACTGCTTCTTACTCGCCGCCTTGTTATACTGGTGACCCCGAAGATGACCGAAAATCACTGACCCATTTCAATCTATTCCTCTTCACTTTTCACTTACATAACAGATCAGTTGATGAAAAAATTACATGAACACATATATCACTGTGCATACACACTGAAAATTAAGAGGGTTAGATTAGTTAGCAAGCCCTCTCCACCACAGAATTCAAATAAAGGATAATGTAAAAGTCTCACATTACACTTGGTTATAAGTCCTGGACTGAGTTTTACGGGGCTAGAATACAAGATCTTGTCTATATGTGCCATCAAAAATCTAATAAACTAATTTCTAAAACTGAATCTTTTGCAACAAAAATTCAATTCATAAATATGAATACTGTGCAACAAATATTAAATCCATACATCCCTGAAGGTGCATGCAACTTACAGTGCACCTTATGCAGCACAATGCTGATGTTAAAAGTTCCTTTAGAACTGCAATGTCCTTTCTTGGACAGACAACTGCTTAAACTTACTTGAGAGTCAAAGTGGCGAGTGTAAAAGAATAAAAACTCACATGTGCCTCTTAACCTCTATTATCAATGCAATGGAGAAGGAGATAATACCAGCTGTTAGCTGCTTCTGCTGGGCACTGATCAAAGGGCAGCAACATGCTGACATAGGTAAAACATTGATATTGTAATTGACATCAGGGTTAATTTCTCCCTTGGCTGCCTTATCTTCCTTTTAAAAAGGCATATTTGCTGGAGGATATGTGACCATTCTAATATGGCAATAAATGTATAACTGAGAAAATCATGTTTCTCCAGGGTTTGGCACCACCAGTTAAATGGCCTACTCCGAGTGAAAGGAGCTGTGTGCTTTGCTATAATGTCCATTTTAGAGATCGGACAAGAAGCATACAAGGAAAAGTCCTGAAGGCTGGTCAAGGCTGCATGGCTACTGTTCTACTCCACAAAATGAAGGCCAACCAAATATCTTGGCTCCTTTTCCTGACATCTGCTGGTTTACATTAGCGATGTGTGAGAGCTGTGAAAAAACTAGCCAAAGGTCAAAACCTTTTCCTTCAAATTTTGTAGCAATCCACCAGTTTACAGAATTTTAAAATTCACAAATTCATCTGGAAATTTATAGATTTTTTAAGCTATAATAATTTAAAATGTCTTTAAATAAAAATTTACACTGTTCACATATCTTGTGAATTAAGGGATATTTTTCAATGCATTTAGTTCTGGCACAGTCCTTAAAAGCACACTGCAGGTTCATAAAACCTTCAGTAGAGTAAAATCCCTCCTAACCAGCAACCTTGGGACCTGAAAGTTACCAGTTATCTGAATTTGCCAGCTGCACAAGAGAATTCCTTCTAGAATGCCATCCATGTATCCTGAATTGTCATTTGTTACATATATAAGCATTTACTCCTAATACTTTTATTCGTTAATAATTCTAACTGCTGGCTGGGAAAAGTTCTAACCCAACATAGCTGGAAAGTTTATACCATATATGTGTCCTTTTACCTGCTCAAGTTTTTCAGTTCACTGATATTATGCCTTCAGATAAGCTCATCTATGTTATATTTACAAACAAGAAAATAAAAACTTTTAAAATATATATGAACTGAAAAAACTACAATATTCAATATGCTGTTCAAGTCAAAAGTCACACTACTCCGATGCACTGAGACGGCCAAACATGCACAGTGCACTAACCAAAATAAAGTCATCAATTGAGTCTCTCTCTCTCTCTCTTTCTCTCCTGAGGTCTGTTGCATTTTTCTAATCAATGACTTTTGGGATAAAATGCTAAACTCTTACCTATATTAATCAAACTTTTGCAGTATGTAACTTAACAGATAACTACCACCAACATCAATGTTTTCATGTCAGATTTTTCTTTTATGTAATAACACAAGAAATTAGCACTCTCTAACTTCTACTACCTTGTGAACTTTCCTGCTACTTGTCACCACCTTCTACTGCTTTGTGGACTCTCCTGCTACTTTTGTATCTGCTATTTTACTATTTCACTTTTGTGAACTTGCCTACATCTGTGGCTGCTTTTCTTTTTACAAACTTCTTCCCTATTCTCATGACAAGTCTCAACAATCTGAACCTATGAGAGTTCCATTCTTGGTAAAACATGATAAAAATGATTAATAAACATACAATGAACTCAGTGGTACAAGCTTACCAAATTTCAAATAATTCTCACCTGCCTCCCACAGAGACCAATTAGCACCATTTGATCCTTGAAAGCTACACGATCTTGCTGAACAGTTTCTGAGATTTCATCAGCATCAATCTAAAAAGAGAAAAACAATAAAAAATTAATTATTTTCCATGGAAAATTTCATGGTTCAGAGAATATACACGATTCCTTTAATCAACAGTATTACTGAAGAATTTAAAGATGAAAATGTGGAAAATTAATCATTTTACATATGAAATAACTTAATATTCCCGGTAAGCAGTCTAACTACCAGAGTGCTCCTGCTGCAATTTTCCACTGATTTTGAAAAATAAAATCTTTGGGGAAACAAGGCCTGTCACTGACATGAACTGTTCTCTTATACTATCTTCATCTTACATTTAGTCACAAAATTACAAAACCAGTTAATTAGAGGAATAAAGTTGATCCTCTAAACTTGCAAGAGTTGGGGTGCCAGCCCAGCAAAATTAAAATATCTGATTAATTCTTGATGACAATGAGGTCTATTCCCCATTCTTTACCATTCCTTATCAGCTTTGCAATTCCACTTGGATGAAACTCACAGGATAAAAATAATCGTGCCAGAAATGGTCAGGTAACTAGTAAACAGTAGAAATTTTAAATCACTCAGTTCTGATTGTTACTCTGCCACTGGTCTACCTCTGAAGCTGGTAGATGATCCAGCCTTACTCAATTAAAAGTGAACATAAATTTATGAGTTGAGAAAGTAATTACCTTGATACCTAAAATTAAATAAGTTACTGTACTGTACATGGAAAAGAAAAACTCACAGGTCTCCGTGATCCATCCGGCGGCGCAAGATGACATTTTAAATATGTGTCGAAGATTAAGGTTGCACTCTGCTTTATCTGTGCACTATTGCAATTACTACTTTCTTGCAGTATACAAGCCCATGACTGCAACATTTGTTCAAATGCTTCCATGTAAAGCTGGTCTTCATGATCCAACTGCAAAAAAGTAAAATTTTGATTTATTGTAAAGAGGCCCAGGAGGACTTTAACTTAACTTTAACTGTTTAACTTTAACTGAAACTATATAATGAGAAGCAACAATGATATATATACCTGCACTTTAAACCCCAACATCCATACATAAGTAAACATTTAAACATTTATAACTACAAAACCTAATCTACAGGGTATTCATTTATTGTTTCACAATTTCATGACGAAAATGCAATTTTAAAGATTTCAATTTTGAAAACATGATTATGAACTTTCAAGTACTTAACACCCTTCTACCAAGCCAACTGCAATTATATGCTTCCCAACTCATATTTCCTATATAGATCTTGACTATATGACAATTCAGTAATACTTACACAAAAATATTCCATGATTCAACATGTGACATACTAATCGCACAGCCGAGTTTGATATACAGTTTGTGACAATAACCACACACAATACTGTTTTTAAACAGTATAAAAAAAAAACACTGTAATCAGCCTTAAATGAATACCCATTTACCCTATAAAATATATTTTGTGCAAGCCCAACAAGACTAAAAATATAACTCGATGATTTACCTGATTAATAACAATAACACTATAATACAGATAAAACACTTATCCTGGCTATTTTTTAAGATTAATGTAATTTCTCAAAGACGACTTAAATGTGAAAAAATTACCCTTTGAATTCTGATACCAAATGTACATTACAGATTATAATTTTTTTTTTTTCTTTAAAGATACCAACAACACTTTCACAAATAGTATCTGCCCTTCTGGACCTGCAGAAGCCAATGTTTAGTTCATGGGGTGGCAACACTTTATACAAGGGCCAGGGGTTTGTTAAACAATGAAATTCCTAATAGTAATATTGTATCATTTCAATCATTTGACATATCTGAATCCATATTTTGGCTTAACCTTGCAAGATTAAGGTTTTCTGAGTAATATTTTCTAGGTTATTTTTGAAAATGTGGAAAATGAATAATAGGATTCATACAAAGTTCAATAAATTATCTGAAAAATGGAGGGCGAGGATCATAACACTTACTGAAACACCAAGACGATTAGCTTTACTTGGGAAAGGCCAAGGATGATTGTTTATAAAAAAGTATAAAAAAGTATGATTGCTTTGAAAGTGTTATCAGAACGAAGAAATTGTTGCATTGCATCTTTCATGCATTTATTACTTCAATCATTTTTGGTTTTTAGTTTAGCTTGACATACCTTAGACTATGAATCTAGGTAGCTACGCCTAACCTTGTAACTCTCACACGGATTTCCTCCATAAATATGTATAACAGATAGTGAGGTGCATGGGTTTCCTCCATAAATTTGTATAACAGTTAGTGAGGTGTTACTATACGCTTAAACACCACAAAATATCTCATGATGTCAAAGTAAATTTCTATACGAAAAGAATACAGTGTACAGTAGCAGCTTACCATTTCTTCCAGAGCTGCACCCTGAGCAAATTTACAGGTAAGGGCAGTCAGATTTTCAACCAGCTGATGTAACATTTCTTCTGGGAGTGCAACCAAAACTGAAGGCGGAAAGAACAGCAGCAACTTTCGGAATATATTGCTGATGCCTAAAGCTTCAACTTCTGTGATCTGAGCACTATAGAAAAAATTTTTAATTGAATAACCTTTTCATTGTAACAAAAGACCTACTCTAGACTTTCATTTTAAGAGCTATTTGTACTACATTAGAAACATCATTATAATGGACAGAATCTAAATTCATGTTGAACTGAAAGGAACAAGAAACATAATCTCAAGATTTACAAAATCAAAGTTCTATTCATATTTTTTTTAGCTGCTAGTTATTAACTATGATCTTGTACATTTCATATAGAACTCACCTGCTGAGAGTGAATATCTAGTCCATCTAAGAACAGGTGCATCAACATTACAATTACACAATACACAATCATCTTAACACCCTTTATGGGGAAAGAAGCATTACTTGAGAGTTAATCACGAGAGGGAATTCACAACAAAGCGTGTTATTTCAAAAATACCACATGGTGTGTCAAAGTCCAAGCACCACCTCTTAAAAAATTAGAAAAAATAAAAAACACAAACCTGGTGACCTAACATCACTCCAAACACATATTCATGAAAAAATTACATCACTCACACTAAAATAGCCCAAAAATAAAGCCACTGGTAATCAGTGTAACTAAACTTGCCTGACATAGCACCCTCTGTAAGGAAAAATAAATCCCACTGGCTCATAAGTCCTAGAATTTTATTATAATCAAAGCTGCTACCAAAAGCTCCAATAAACCACCAATGATATTCTATAATACCATACAAAAAAATAAATCTGAACTAAATAAGTATAGTTACAGAAATTATTGCAATACAGTATTACTGTACTTACACAAGAATAAACCTTACCTGGAGAGCAAAGAGAAGAGGCACTCAAGATATTGTGTGAGATATTTAATGCGAACCTGACGATTTATAAGCACTGCACCATTTAAAGAAGCCAATTGGACTAGGCAATTTAATGCATGATGTCCAAGCTCCCAATCCTCTCTTACGCGCCAATACAACTGTAATACAACCACTCATAAAGTTACATGAACACTGTAGCTGTTTTTCATAAAATATCAAAGCATTTTCTTGTTAACATTTAAAACTGAATCACATATATTAAAAATATTACATTTGTTCCAAGTATGAACATAGGTGTATAAATACAGGAAGCTCTAAAGAAATTTAACCACATTATTCTCACCTTAAAAAATAATTGTACAATACTTGGATCAAGGAATGTTTCCCTCCACTGCTGTCCTGGCCTAAGGGATGGATTCTGATCTTGTTCAAAAACGCTCATTAAACGTTTAGGCAGTGTGCAAAAGTTAAGGAAATATTCAAATGCAAAAAGTTTTCTTTCATAAATGCATATATGATTATCAAAGGCTGTACCATTTACTTTTTCTTTCACAAGCAACTGGGAGCTTAATATTCACAAATGCAAAAATAAAGCAATTAGAAAATTTCATGTTAAAATCTAATGAATTGTTCCATGAAATGCCGATTCTTCTAGAATGTCCATTAGTTTCCAACAAGTGATGCTACTAACAGACATATATAGACAACCAAACAAATAAAATAAAAACCTTGGCAGAAGTAATGATGAAACTTGAGAGCATTTTTCTTTATACTGTATGCATCAGAATAGGGGACCATACACAATAAAATTTTCAAACAAGCATAGTCAACCTCATTTCTCTCAAGGGAAAACTTCAACCTGATTGTAGTTGACAGCAAATTATCTGTCATCAAAATATTTTCATTACATTACACAATTTGTCATATCAACACTGCTGATGATGTTGGTTAAATTCCATCTTATCTGAATGTACACAAGCTTTTGAGCATCTACCAAAGCACTTATTTATATGTAAGATATAAACTCATTTCTATTAGTTTTGGAAATACAGTATGTCTATCTTTTCTCACATTTAGCAATTTACTGACATCAAACTCAGAAAACCAAAAAACCATCACTGGGTTCTGAATTAGAGTATCGGACTATATTATTTGTTACCAATGATAGACAATATGAATGGGGAAGTCTGGTGTAAGGTAAAATCAGCAGAAGCCTATATACAAGAATTCATTCTCCCTTCCCTTATACTTGACACAGCAAAAACTTACCACTGAAAACTGGTGTGTCAATTTTACCTCAAACCAGGTAAAAACAATGAAGGCTAATAATAATGAAAAGCTAGGTAAACTGTAAATTTTACACACTTATTGGTGAGCCTTAAATTTTAGAGGGTAAGGCATGTTTTTGATCTTCAATATTTATGCAAAAAAGTTGAACCTCCTCAATTAATCAATGCTAGAAAAAAGTCAAAGCCTAGTCCTAGACTATGATACCTCTGACAATGAGATCACCATCACCTCTCTCTCTCATGTCCTTCCCCAAGCATTTTTTCTATCACCATCTGTCAGCAGGCAAGTGCATCCCACACTGTGTCCATGAATACTTGTCAATGAATGATAATTTTTTGGCACCAGATTGAGTTGAAACAAGAGTGCAGGAACCTTAAAATTCATGCTAAAAAGGATATAGTGTAGCGATATAAATGACCAGGTAAGCGTAGTTTCAGCAATCAGCAGGAGCTTCATCAACAATGCTGACAATTCTTCATTCAGCTTCCCTTCTACTTTTACTACTTCTCCCAGTAGGTTCACCATAAAATGGAAAATACGACGCAAATCTGTGCCCTGTTATTGGAGAAAATATGAAATCACTGGTAACTTACAAAGTACTGTACTTAGAATTATGAAAGAAAACTAAGAGCTTTCAGCACAATAAGACTAAATAAGACTAAATAATGGCAAACACAGAACCTGATCTACAGTTGGATTATTTTAAGGACCCTGATAAAATAATAATGGTAATAAAGGCCCTCTGGACCCTAGTTCCACTGCTTATCTATTAATTTTGTCATCTGCTCCCTTGGCCTCTCCTTGCCCAATTTTTCCCCACTTTACCTTCATCTTATTTTCACTTATCATTTAAAAACAAATACTGTAGCCCTGTGAGTAAGCCCTTGTGATACCTTAAAATAACCATTACTTTTCTCAACTAACACATGGACATTATCAAGGTAATCTTACCACAATCTGGATCAACTTTTACCCAGATAACTACCAGGAGATAAAATCTAAGGGTTTTCTATATGCAGAAACAGTTGACTAACTGAAGCATTTTAAATTATATCCAAGTTAAAATGAATGCAGAGTACATGAGTTTCCAATTTTATTGGTAAATGAAACATCACTAATATTTCCCCTCCAAAGACAATCATGCATATAGTTTTTCTTCAATTACATTTGTTTAAATCTAACATAGCACTTTCATATTTTGAGTAATATGTAAGGAAAGGCACAGTTACATCGGCACAATTTACCAAAGAAAATTAACAACAATGAAAGTTCATCTACAAAAGTAACATCAGCAACTATTACAAAACAAGATATACTTCTTCCATTTACAAGTATTAATAATTACCAAAAACCCTTAGGCTTCTTCCATTTGCATGTATTAATAATTACCGAAAACACCTAGCTGCCCTCCGACAAATCCAAACCTTTGACAGGAAAGAGAAAATTTATGATATACGATACTAATCTAATACTATACCTCAAACTGTTTTTTTGCTTTGAAGTGCGTTTCCCATGTCAAACCAACATCTGTGGATTTTACTGTCACGGCATATTCCTGCATGAGGGCACTTAAAATACTGCAACCAATCATACGCTGAAAAAAGGTATAGTACAATATTAGGAACCAGTGCTTTGCAATGTACACCTTAAAATTATGATTTTTTTTGGGTACAAGGTTCCAAGACACACTTCCAACGAAGGGGCTTCACTTGGTTAGATATGTACATCAGGGCGCCAAAGAAAACTACCAATTCCAGTGGTTTTTAACTCTCCTATTGGGGATGCAAGTCCTATTAAACAGATAACAATGATAATAATGAATCAACCTCAAAGGTTATGAAAACACCAAGCATAAGTTTATGGTAGATAAAAATTTGGATATCAATATTCCTGAATTAAAGAAATAAAAAACCATACCATAGTGTTATCACCAGCAGACACAAGTTGTTCCACTTCAGTTAAAAGTCTTCCTCTATCCTCCCCCTGATCTTCTACACTGCCTCTTTTTACCATTATGCCAACAACCTGAAGCAAATATATAAAAATTATATTGTAATAGCTTAAAAAAAAGCATGTGTAAAACACAATAAATCCTCTTTTCTGCTCCATAACAGCAATGACCAAATTTGAGCCTCATTTTTATTTATTGCCTATGAGATAGATTCCATAATGTTGAAAAAAAATTTTTATAATGGGTGACAATATCATTATTTCGCTGCTATTTATTACTGTATTGCAAGATGGTAAAAAAAAATCCAATTAAAGGTTAGAATCTCAGCCATTAAATTAGGCACTCTTTACCACATTTATTTATAAGCACACTGTTTAGCCTAAATTCACATAGAATCTTTTACAGCTTCATTTCTGTTCATAAATAGCCTTATTTCATGCAAAGGTTTTCCAGTTGTAACAACTGGAAAAAATCATAAAAAACAAAGGACCTCATTGTGTATCCTGATATGTTTTTCTGTTCAAACAATACTAATTTTTCCATGCAACTCACTAAAATGGGACATGTCAAGCTACTCTTCCAAGATTAGAAATTTTTTTGCATTTTGTGTAATGTGCCATTTAGTTCTTCCTAATGATTGCTACATTCTTGGATATTTTTGAAGTGGTTTTTGTTTGCCTTCTGGCCTGTGGCATCATTCACAGCCATATTGCTACTGCAAGGGGAGTTAATTTTTTTAGTAAATAAGGCATGTTGTTAAAAAAAAAAGTTTGGTTCTTCAGATTATGTCACAGGATCTTTAAAATCTCTCTCCCTCTCTATTTCTTAAGCAAATATACCCCATTCTAGTGCAAAACACTACTACATGGTAATCTTATTAAGTTTTGAAATGTAAAATCTCCAGATTATTTTTTATTTCCTGAGAGAGAGAGAGAGAGAGAGAGAGAGAGAGAGAGAGAGAGAGAGAGAGAGAGAGAGAGAGAGAGAGAGAGAGAGAGAGAGTTAATTTACATCATGCACTATATATGTTTAATCAAATACATTTTACATTTACAGGAAGGACTTACGATTTAAAGAAAACAGAAATAATGAGAAGAGTAAGCATAAAAGAATAAAACAACACTTAATGGAATGTTTATGGAATGGAGGATATTTAAATTAAGTTGATTCTTTCAAATAATCAGGAAAAATCTGTTTTTAACCATGAGTCCCAACAAAAATTCCACAATATGGGCATTTTTTCTGGTGTCTGTAGTAGGGAAAAACTACAGTAATGGAAGGGGATGGGTGAGTAAAATGAATTGTTACATTAATAATATTACTGTACATCACTTACCTGTACTAATGTTTCTCTCACATAATGTGGAAGATTGTGCCGCTGACAACATAGTGGACAATATACTGACGGAGCTGTAAAATATCTTCTTTGCTCAAGTCTCGCCATTCCCGAATAACACCAACCCGTAAAAGAGTAGCTGCTTCAAATAACAAGTAGTCAACCTGTGATCCCTCTGTAAAAGTAGTTGTGTATTATGACAACATTGCAGTTGAAACATTAAATTAATATTACGAATTACAGTAGCAATGCATTACCTGTTACAAGGCACTGCATGCATTTCAATTGTGAATTATGCAATCTCAGAAGTTTTTATAGTGCATAATGTCTCAGGTCACATATTATATTATCAGTTACTAAATTTAGTGCTCTTCCTTCCAAACAAGGAAAATTTTAGAACTGCATCATTATTAACCAAACAAAAATAAATGTAGTTTGCACTTTTTTCAGTGTGGTTATGTGGTTACATACAATGGAAATCATACAAAAATATCTTACCCCGACTCAATTCTTATGAAAACTGAGTAAAATTATAGAATTCACATCAACAGTGGCTAATCGTTCCAAACAGGAAAGTTTTTTTTAATAATATTTGGTTCATGAATGTATTTAATATTGTATATAAATACCACAATGCTGGTTTTTTGTGTGTTAGATGTGAAGTTGAATTCTTCTGAAAACTAGCTAAATAATTACTAGAAAAAGTTTATCTTGGAAGAAAAATAAGGCATATTACAGAAATATGAAACAGGATTGCTTAATCAAATTAACTTAGGTAGAAGGTAACTTGATGAATGAGCACGGATGTTTAGTGACAAAACTGTTCAATGATAGTAAATGATAACACATACTAAAGGAGTAAATTATAAACTCATCAAATCAAATACCTTAAAAACCAGATGTCTTGCTACAACAGTCAGGAGTTATAGCTAACAATTTCATGATCAACTCGATACAGTTAAGGCTGAAAAAGCTAATATACTACATACAGTAAAAATATGAGGGGCTATGCAAGTTCACTAAAAGAATCTAAGACCTTAGCCTGTCTTGTCAGTAGTATGGGTAATAATGGAAAAAACACAACAGAGAATACAATATAGAACAAATCACAGAATCGAAGTCCTTGATTCTTCATCCAGTGTCCTTAACTGTCAGGTGATAATCTGCTCAACAATGATGATGATGATCAGTAAACTAGTGATTTATGATTTGGTGACAAAAATGAAGTACTGCATAAGATTTGATATAATGTACTTAAGCCAAGAGTGTCAGGTTCGCTACGTTGAATGGATTTTTTGTATTACGTAACTGAAGAAACACTTGTTCTGCCTCATGTCGCTGTTCTGATGTCACCAAATCAGGTGATGCCTGAGGAAAATGAAAATATAAATTGCAATACTTACAAATAGCTACTCTATAAGGGACAAAAAATAACACAAGAAATAAGGAGGTTTTTACAACAGAAACAAATGAAGAACTATGCAAGCTTTTAAATACAACAGTAATAAATCACAAGGAAATTATTATAGTGCCAATTATCAACAAATATTTTTCACACTTGATAAACATAGTATCATATCCCATGACTTACCATCTGTAAGTTTCTGCAGAACAAAATGCTACAAACAGACACAGTACAAAAGAAGTAAAAATGAGCTAAAGTTTCTTTGGCGCAATCGAGTTTTCTGTACACTTTGGCGCAATCGAGTTTTCTGTATATACAGTGTATAATGTTGTATCAGCCACGGCCCAGTGGTGGCCTGTCCTATAGCGTTGCCAGACGCACAATTGTGGCTAACTTTAACCGTAAATAAAATAAAAAAAACTACTGAGGATAGAGGGTTGCAATTTGGTATGTTTGATGATTGGAATGTGGATGATCACATTCTTTTGCTAGCAGTAATAACCAAGAGTAACACATTCTGTCTAAGAAGCAGGATCTTTCTTGGTTAATACCTCACAATTCACACCAGTCATAAAAATATCACCAATAGTCCCAAAGAACAGGAACCATAAAACTCTTGAATCTCTCATCAGGAACTTACAGGTTCTGGGTTTCCACCACAAAATCAGGAAGAAATGAGAACAAGGGATTCACAACCCTCTGAATGCCAAAGATAAGAAAGCCCACGTAACTTTCCAATGCCCTTCGTCAAAGCAAAGGCCAGCAAGGAAGACATTCCTGAGTGTGAGATCTTGGTTCAAGGCTTCCCCGCCGAGTGCTCATATGAGACCTGAGTAGGATGCAGAGGAAGAGAGTCATGTCCCAATTTGGATGCCTAAGCTCCCAAGGAGGACAATAGTGCAAAAAGCTCATGAGCATAGGTAACTTAACCAAAGCAGAAAGAGCTATAGCCCAAGTCTGAAGACCTGGTTTAAGACAGAGCAATAGCTTGTAAAAGGTAGGTGAGGAAGTCCACCATCCACTGAACAAAAGCTAAAACCACAGAGGGAGACCTCTTCTATGACATCAATCACAGAAGACTGCCCACTTCCCTGGTACACCTTGGATGAAGGATCTTCCAAGGTACCTGGACACCAAGTAGTGCCCAAAAAGCATTAAACAAAGAGCTGCAGATTATTCCAACTATGAAGTAGCAAAGTTCAAACAGCTTTTCCACCAAGCAAAGTAAAAGGACCATTCTAAACCTACTTCCTATCCCCTGGCAACAGAGTTGGTCAGCCACAATATTCTTCCTGCCTGCAATATAGGCCTACCTGGCAGAAGTGACAGCCAAAACCACACACATGAATCTGCCCTCCAGACTGACAACCGGAATTTTTTGATGCATGTTACTATGGTCATGTTATTGCTAAACAACACAGTCTCGAATTTTGCAGACTAGTCATAGTTCACACATTTCCAAATATGCACATGAGGTTTGTCATTTGTCTACATACCTGAAGCATACATGCTACTTAAGTGTGTACCCCACCCCTCCTGCAATGCATCCTAGAACAGAAGCATCTCTGGAAGCAGAGTTCAAGGGAATTCCTTCAAGGAGGTTCCTGTGTCTAAACACCCAACAAGGGACTATCACTTGAAGCCAACGTCGCTTCATCTGCCACTAAAATGAAGGCACGTGGAGTCACCTGTGTGGGTGAAGCTCATATAAAGATGACAAGTAATTGAGGATTACCTGTCACATACTGATAGGAACCAGGAACTGAGCTGAAACCTACCCGAGGTTGCCGACACACGAATCCAAAGTGAGACATCTAACATTTGCTGCAGGAGGGACAGAGTTCCTGTCTGTTCTCTCACACATCTTTGGCTACCACTGAAATGGTACTGGAACTCAAGCAAAAAATTTTATGCACAGCTTGTTTAACTGATTTTTCTTTACAAGTTTTATGATTCCTTGCTTTCCTGAATAAGCTCAACACTTTGTTATACACTAAAAACCTCTTATTTGCACTTTTTCACACTCATCAATTTTTCCTTCCTTCCAAGGTTAGTAACACAATGTCTATTGACCCTGAAGCAAAATATGTACAACTGAACCAATTTTAAAAGTTTCAAATTAGTATTATTGTAAACCTGATTTGGTATTCAATTACATTGGCAACCATGATTCACGTCCAAACAGCAATATAAATATTAGTAATGGATAATTTTTCTTTAGTACGGAATTTCAGAGATGGGAATCAAATCTAACGAAGTATACGTACAAAGGGATGAAATAGCACTATAAGAGGAAAGGATTAACGAGGTAGAATCTTTTAAATATTGAGTATCAATATCCAGCACAAGTTCTCCAGATGTGGAATTTTCGTGTAAAAGACTAAAAGAAAAAGGCAAATCAAATAATGGGCAAGTTGAACAAGATCTGGAAATCAAACAACTAAAACTGCACGCGAAACATTATAGACAAGTCTGGTATAATCTGTACTTACTGATTTATGGATATAAATTATGAAACTACTGTACTGCATATGTAAATGAATCTGTCAATTTTAGAATGCAGTTTTAAGATGAATATTAGGAGTCAAACATGGCTGGCTAAAGTTAGAAAGATACCATAAAGGAAATTATGGAAGCTCTATTTGTAAATGAGATAATGATGAGACATGGAGATGACTTGGACGTGTCCCAAGCACAAACCCTGGAAGAACAGTACATGATAGTGCAACCTGGCTCCATGGGCACCAAAAGAGCTGGAAGACTTGGACCTATATGGATGAGGCCTAAGACACAGAAGGCTGTAGAAGGTTAGTAGAAGATAAATGCTGGAAAGACCTGAATGGCACAACTTCACAGAGGACCTTTGTGGCACACGACCAAGCAATGATGATTTTCCACTCACTGGATGTGTCATCACATTTGCTAATGAATTTGCAATTACACCTTGCATAGGCCAAGGCTTCACTTCCAAATTTGATAGTAAGTGACCTTGTTACATGTGAAAGTATGAGTAATTATCCAAACAGCAATGACACAGTCTTTGCTTGTTATGTTGTCGAGCGAAGAGTGTGGGGAAGGGAAAGGTTTATCAGCGTGACACACATGAGAGCTGAGTGGTATCTGCATTAGAAAATTTACGTCTGTCTGAAAAATTCACCATTCTCCCCTATATGCTAATAACTTTGTAATCTTTTATCATATTTTGTTCAAATAAAGTACATTTTAAAAGTCCGTGTTTTGGCCTACATTACGATATATCTTTTGCCAAACATTCTATACAATTATAAAATCTTTATTCACTTTTATTTTATTTTCCATATTTTCATCAATAATAAAAAATGATACTGCATGGCTACTGTACCACTTCACTAATTATTTATGTATATGTATACAGTATTGTATTACAAATACTTCTAATAACAGCACAAGAAAAACGATGTTCAAGCATCTTCTTCACCCATTAAAGCATGCCGCTTTTTATTAACACCCTTACCCACTCACATAAGTGAAATATAGAATTATGTCATGATTCTTAACCAATGAGTGCATAGTGATAACAAAGAGGGGAAAATCCTTCACCAAGCACTGAAAAGCATTACATTCCTGAGCTAGAAGAAGTAAACCACTATGGCGACTTGGTGTTCAGAACTGGAAAGTCCCAGAACTTTGGCTGAGCAAAATAAGGGTTAACTCTGGCAAGTCTCTCTGTGGATATCTTAGGCATTAATAAAATAATTTTATGTATTCTTAAGGGTTGGAATATTGGTCTTTTATCTAAAGCTTACCTATTGGTCTTTATTCATCTAGCTGTCAGGGCTCTTGATACATGGTATTCTCGAACTTGGTAAGTAGGTTAGCCTAAGTTATCCCATTACTGCAAACCTAAAAGTTACCTTAGTGGGTTAACCTACAGCCTAATATCCAAACCAAATGAACCTTCCTTAATAATACGTATTGTTTTCAGTTTAACCTAACCTTGTCAACTGTAAACAGTGGCCTGACTTCCCGGACAAGAAAAGTGTAAACTAGCCAATGGTAAACTATGGTTGTAAACTAGTCTACGGGGGTAGACTTTGCTAGCAAGGCCAAGTCTAAAGGCTATAAATGCAGCTGGCCTAGGCTGAAGAGAGAGTCCACAGGACTTTCCCGAAATGACACTTTCGGGTGCCCGTTCATCAGGGTAAGTCGCTCTGTCACGCCTTTCCGACGGACGTTCCAGGAAATGACAGGAGTCGCTGGGGGGACGAAGACGACGGGGCACCCGTGCCTAAGCCTTATGGTCGACTTGTCGCGTCCAAAAACTGCAATGAATGGAGATATGAGGCACCACACTCCTCCCCATGGCATGGGTGTGGTGGGCGTGGGCAACAGGTACCACCGAACCAGATGCACCACCACACAGATAGAGAGCTCCCCACTGTACTGTTTGTTTACATCCAAGTTCATACCAGACACAACTTCACACCCGCCCGCCAGCACCACTCATTTCACCCGTCTTGTGACCTCTAATGTAACCGAATTTCCCTCTTTTCTTGGCATCCACATGACCTTTGTGACCTATTCTTTCGGTTACACTACACCAAGATACAATTTGAGTCCACTAACCATCAATATTTGCGCCGCCTTCTCTAGTTGCTCCATGTTTAAGGTTGCGTGGGGCGGCGCACACTTACTGCCATCTGCTGCCGACCAAAAGCATCACATCCATCCACATTATACACACAAACACACGTACGAACAAACAGTCGTACATAATAGTTTTATGGCGATAATGTATCGCAGATAAATTAGCGGTCAGCTTTCCTTCCTGTTTTGCGAATATTCTCTCTATTTACGAAAACGTAATGCAATTTCTTAGAAAGTAAACATTCGCAGTCTCACGTTGTGCACGCACGTACGCGCAATCACTGTGCATTACTCAATAAATACGTCATTCATTGGGTAACAGACATAATCGTTTCTTTCGAGTATGACATACGTATATTTATTTTGTATGTGTCGCCTTTACAAACAAAAAATCTACTAACTCCATTAACTTATTTGAAAGCACGCGTACAAACTTGGCAATTTATAAATGCGTCACAGGATAATGAATAAGCGCTTTCTCTCACTCAAAAGTGTGAAAACTTATTTAGATCGCACTCCAGTTTTTATGTGAAATAATAACAAGTTTGTATAAAATCCATTTCCTTTCCGACGGAAATGGTCTAGCCAGTAAACTTACAAGGTCATCTCGTTAGTACGTGTATGAACTTGCACACTAATAGCAGTTTTTGCCATATCCCGGACTCCGGAGTCCTGTCTGGCTGCGGCAGTTCCACATCTGTATTCAGACAAGTCTCACCCGGTGAATCAAATGTATCAGTGCCGTACTTGGCCGAACACTACCCAATATCCATACCAAACAAAATGCACGCCAAATATGTTATCATTCTAATTATGACATCTAGCTGCCAGTTCTTAGATAAAGATTAGTTTATTCTTTTTCTTTCAAACTGCTCTCAAAGTTTCTATAGTGATGTCACCTTATCCAGTCCTCCCCGCAGAGAGATCAGACAGGCAAGCGTGAGTTTCATTCACATGGGATGACGCATCCTGATTACTACATTTTCTTCTCCACCTGTGGCGATTCCTCACTCCCCCTCCCCTTCCATTTTTTTTCCTTGAAAATTTCCGGTTTAACTCTCTCAGCCGGCCACCGATTCCATACACTGCAGACCACGGCGGTAATATGAAGGCAATTTGTGGGGGACGTGAAAACTATTGCGCAATAGGATGAAACCGGTTTTAAGAAATGAAGTCATATCTTGAAGATGCACGGAGTTATCACACTAGTGTTCTAAGCTCTCTATATATACAATATATATATATATATATATATATATATATATATATATATATATATATATATATATATATATATACATATAGTTACATCTCTTCGTATTACCATTCCTTCCACAATTTCATTAAGAGGATTTTGCATAGCATAATGATTTAATTACCCTAAATTTATTGCTCTAAGCATATTCATTTTATTCTGTACCCATATTTTATCATCTGTTAATATTAATATACAGTACCAGGATATGCAAAGGCAATACCTCCAAACCAACCTAACCTGACCAGGCATAGAACCAAAGGTGGGATTAACAAAAGATGACTCTCCAGGTTTAATCTTTCTCACAAACCTTAATTTACTAAAAGTTGGCTTCTCTCCCATACTATTTTTTTTTTTTTTTAGATGCTCTAGGATTCATTGTCCTTGAGTAATTCATATTAGGGATCTATTTAGATTTTTCCTCAACTCTAGTTTTCCTCCATCTCTCGCAGTCTCCTTTCTTTAATCAGCAACTGCTTTCCGAAGATCTTATGTTTCTCCTCTAGAGCGTGTTTCATCTTCTGTACCTTCGACAAACCTCCTCCAATCAATTTTTCTTTTTATCGTAATACTATCTCTCTCTCTCAATATATCTCTCTCTCAATATGTAACATTATATAAATATATATTTATGTAATGTGTATGTGTATTTATTCATATTATGTATATAATGTGTGTGTATATATATATATATATATATATATATATATATATATATATATATATATATATATATATATATATATATATATATAACCCGTTTACTCTAACGGGAGGTAGTTCTAGAGCAATAACAACAAAAGCCACCGCTTCTCACATACTTTAATAGCTGAACTGCTGTTGCACTCTGTGTTAGAATACTTCAGTATCAACAGCTGCTTCATACACCTGCACAGAAGATTCACCAGCAGTGTGCTGAACCCCCATATACACACTGCACCATTCACCTCTATCTTGTACACACCACCACACCTGGATATTATAGTTTTGCCTTTGAAATATATCTGTCATGCTATCCATCTAGACATTTCTAGGTCTTCCTCCTTCATAATATTTTCGCATTATAAACTCCTTTCACCAGTCTATCGTTCTCCACTCTTCTTACAAGACCAAACCATCTAAAAACACCATGATCCATTATTTCACTTATACTAACCTTTTGCCACTTCTACTTTAAGTGTCTCCACATTTCTCAAAATTTTAATTCATTTTACGCCACATATACGGCGCAAACAGTTCATCCCAACAGCTTCCATCTTTTTTCTTTTATTCTCATTCAACATCCTTATTTCAATTATCCTTAATAATACTTTTTTACCTTGGCTTCCATCGACAAAACAGGTCTTTTTCCCATTCTTTTACACACACTGATTACCTTTCTCGTTTTGTTGATTCCGTGACTCACTACTAGTTTGTTCTCTCTCTCTCTCTCTCATGTTTTCATGATTCTTTGTATTCACCATCAAATACGTATACAAATCAACCGCTTGCTTATTTCACCATTCACAATAATATTCATTCTTCCATTTCCATGGTTTCAGTTACCCTAATTTAATTTTAATTCATATTTGTTCTCGGCGTCCTTCATTTGTAAACACTTTCAAACTTTTAGTGTCTTATGCAGTTTCTCTTCACTGCCCCTGGTCAGTACTGTATACCTGCAAACAACAACCATTCGGCACTCCTTCACGAGTCATTAACTTCTTTCAGCACTAGACTTATGTCTTGTCTTTTCCTTTATTTTCTCTTATCACATCATTCATGAAGATGTTGAACAGCCATGGAGACATAAAACAGTTTCGTCACAGACCTACTTTTGCACAAAGGCATTTATTCAACCACCTACATATTCTAAGAAACTCGTCACTTCCATTAGAAAAACTCTCAACCATTTATCTTCTAAATCATTGCTCTTCAAAACCGTCCACGTTGCCTCTCTAGCAGTTCTATCATATGCTTTTTCTAAGTACTTTTCTGCCCCATAAAGCTCCATT
Organism: Macrobrachium rosenbergii; assembly: GCF_040412425.1. NCBI lineage: Eukaryota > Metazoa > Arthropoda > Malacostraca > Decapoda > Palaemonidae > Macrobrachium > Macrobrachium rosenbergii. The sequence goes on from NC_089795.1 coordinate 81,108,554, forward strand.
TCCTTTACCTTCAGGCTTCTCACATCACTGGCTCATATCAGAAACGTATTTTACACCCTAGTCCTTGTCTAAACCAACGCTGTCCTTATCAGTTCCTCTGTCTTCTCTCTTGCTTTCACAATCAAACTCCTACTATAAACCCTCCCTTGGTATGTTTGGTAATGTTTATGCCCCTGTAATTCTTACAGCCGCCTTTATCAACTTTATTGTCATTCAACAAAATAATCATTCTTCTTTTCTTTCGAAACCTGACGTAGTTTATAAAGCCCCGTCAGCCACTCAGTCACACTACCACCACTGTACCGGAGCATCTCACTTGTAACGCCATAAACTACCTTATTCACTCTTGCGTCATTCAGACCTACGGTATCTATCTATCTGCCTCTCTTCTGTCATCCACATTCAACCGATCTTCAAAATGTTACCCCATCGACCGAGGGTCGCTGTCTCTTTGGACAGATAACCGTTTAGTCTATGGCACATTTCATTGACTCATCAGTCCTTCTCCGTATTTTTTTTTCTTCCCTCATAAGTAATTGCTTAGATTCAACGTTGTATTTTCACTATTTACTTTCTTTTTTTCTCTGTTTCTTTTTAACTGTCTTAACCATTATATTGCATACATGGACATGATCTTTTCTGTCAAGCAGCTGCACCCCAAACAAAAAATATATTGTTCATTATTATATTTTATATATATTCAAATGCAATATATTTAATGCCTGACTAATTTTTTTTGCATCCTTTTCTATATATAAGTATTCTGTGAAAGCTTGGTGAGCCAGTTCATTCCATTTCATCTTGTTTCATTAAACTTTAACCATTATAAATAACACATAAATATATACACACATACATGCATATATATAAGATATACCTGTATATATTTATATATTCCCTTCAAGGTGACGATACCAGGTCACAGAGGCTGGGGGAGTGCTAGCCTCCAGGTACTCCACCCTGGCTGCGACTCAGGCAGTCAACTGCTTACCTGATATATAATTCGCTGTCAAGCAACAGTGGCACGATAAGTTTTCAAGTTTTCATCCCGTAGCTTTATGACCTCCAAGAGCCATAAAGGGATCATGGAATAACTGTCTAATTTTTTAATATATTAGTTACTGTCAAACCATGAAATTTATAAGGCATTTTTTTTTTGAGACCATAAAAATATCACCAATACGAAGTTGGTGGAACTGTTTAAGAGAGTTTATTGGAACGTCTACATGATATCACTGACGGACCTGTAAAACTTCGAGAATGGGTTTTGGAAGCTTCAAGAATATCTTTTGGTTTCTGCCATTTTTTTCTGTAAAATTGCTAACAGTGATTCTCTTGTCCAGCTATTTCAGTTTGAAGATACGTTTTAGTGTTTTTAAGAAAAATATTTACCCATTTTCTGCTGAATTTTTAGTTCAGTGGTCTTCTCAGAATAGTAAACACTTGACTCTATTTCAAGACTAACGTCGAATTTTGATTGATTTATTTTAAAAACATAATTTCATTGTATTTTCCCTTTTATATACTTTATTTTTCTAGCATTTCACTATTCTTATTTATAATCTTCATCCTCATGCTAGGCGTATGATTTCATAGACCCAAGCTTCCGAGACGTTACTGCTTGTCAGGTTGCAGGAATTTCGAAAAACAACATTTATTAGCATCTTACCTAAATATTTTTCCCAGTCACTCTAATGCCACCACACTATGTTTCTTCGTGGTATAGCCGGCTAAGTGGTACCTGACTCCAGCTGCTACTAGACGTGGGTTCGAATCTCACCACAGAAGGAAGTGACATCTGCATTTATTACCTCTCTGAATTCAAGGTTTGTGACTGTGCATCCTGAGACTGCGAGAAAATTGAGAAGTTAAGAGGTCATTGTGGCTATTAAAGTACACTCACTCACACAAGCCACACATACACACACAAACTCTCTCTCTCTCTCTCTCTCTCTCTCTCTCTCTCTCTCTCTCTCTCTCTCTCTATATATATATATATATATATATATATATATATATATATATATATATATATATATATACACACACACACGCGTGTGTGCATGTGCGCACCATCAGATGAGAACCACACAGCTGGCCTGTCTGTGATTTTTGACGTCATTCTTGTTTACAGCTCGATACAATGTCAGCAGAGCCCTTCTTCTCCTTCTTCTTCTCAAGCAACCATAACCCACTCCTGAGCGGAGGCGCAGGACGCAACGGGCGCCCTCAGCCCTACCCTACGATTACGGCCATTGAAATTACCTTTCGTTGCAATGTATTCACAAAAGACCATTTCCCACGAAGGGCGTGACTTCGGAGAACGACAAGAGGGGCAATCATCGCCTCGGTTCCAACTGCATCGCCATAAGGCACAAGTGTAGAGGCGTCGCCAGGTGCGAGAGGTTTCACAAATCTACGCGTTAGCCTGTTCTTTTATAGTCCAGTCATTGCCCTTTTATGAATATTTCTTTGTTCTGTAAAAATTCGAACCCCGAACCATAATCCCCTTTCATCAGGCTCTCATTCAATTCGTTCGGTTATTTCTCTAAGGTCTTTGTCGCAGTTTGGTCCATCCCCTAGCGTTAAGAAAGTTTATCGGTGCGTCTTCACAATCATTTGTACATTTTTCGCGGATATTAATTTAAAATATGCATAAATAGTTTTTATTCTTTCATAATCTATTTTAAAATGTGTATAAAAATTCTTCCTGCTTTCAAAATCTAATTTTGAAGATGTACACGAACTTTTCCTTTTCTCGTACTCTATTTCAAAAGATGTCTACGAACTTCTCATTCTCTCATAATCTAATTTAAATTGGAATTGGAATATAGAACTGAAGCCAAAGGCCAAACGCTGGGACCCATGAGGGCATTCAGCGCTGAAAGGAAAACTGAGAGTAAATGGTTAGAAAGGTTTAACAGGAGGAAAACCTCAAAGCAGTTTCATTACGAAATAATTGTTAGAAGAGGATGGAAAGTAAAATGGAAGAAGGAATATGAATGGAGGTATATCAAAAGGAATGAAAGGGGCTACAACTAAGGGCCGAAGGGATGCTGCAAAGAACCTTAAGTAATGCCTACAGTGCACCGCGTGTGAGGTGCACTACTGACAGCACTAGCCCCCCCCCCTCACGGGATAATCTAATTTTTAAAAAAAGACGCAAACGAACTTTTCATTCTCTCATAATCTATTGTAAAAGATGCATACGTATTTTTACTTCTTTCATAATCCAAGGCTCACTATCGCCAACATAACTAAGTCTCGTAAAGTCCTTTCATAAAGTCCAACTATAACTTATCTGGTAAATACTACATTCCACGCCTCTTGCCTTTCATCTGTTATTACTTAATTATTCCCTTCGGACTCACTCCATTCTTATTTGTGATATGAGATCTATTCTTATTTGGCCGTACAAGTCAGTAATTTGCAGTGTCTAATACTTTTAATCTGAGCTTTATCGTTAAATCTGTTAAGATTTTTTTATTTATTTTCAATGTGTGATTTTAATTTCAGTCGTTTTAAGCTGTATGAAGTTTGTTCTCGATAACATTGTCAAAAATATATCGTAAGAAATGGGAAGTCAATCTCCTATTGAAATCTTATCCAACCACAATGGTCATATTTATTCAGTATTTCCTCTCCTTCACTTGCTCTCTAAATACGTTACAGTAATAATCTAAAAGAAATAACACATGCGTCTCAAGCAAGATTTAATAAGCTAGCTACTCTCTTGACTGAAGACTTGCGTAAGCTTTACCATCCTTGTAAAACATCTCTGAGACTCTGAACAGATTTGACTTTACAGTAAATAGTACATACTGAAAACTCTACATTGTGTTTACACCTGAAGGATATCTTCTTGTTTATGGTCATCGTACTGGGACAATTTTACCAGTTTCTACTTATTTATTTCTTTCACGAGGTTACTTAAGTCGGAAATTAAGTGATTTCAAAGAAAAATATTCCTAGGCTTGTATAAGCTCTTCCTTCTAATACAAAAAATATTACCCCCGAATTGGAAAAATAACGAAGTTCGTTCATTTTTTTGCTTTTAATCATTTTGCCATTATAAAGACATTGAAAGAAGGTTGCCATGGCAAGAGGAATCATCATAAATAACAAGCTTCTTTAAAATATAATGATTATAGGATTTAGCGAGACAGAAAATGTCTACTTTCCTACGCTGCAACATCTCCAGCCTTACTAAACATATTATTTCAATATCTCTGGAGTGTCGCCATATGCTTACCCAAGAACATCTATGTTATATACGGTATATTCTGTTTATTGCACGTCTTTTGTACAATATCTCAGCCCACAAGAGCTCTTTTACTACCTAAGATACAACTGCCATTTTTTTTTATTATACTACCTGTCACTACAATTTTCCATTTATCTTATCAGGTGTCTCAAGCAAGGTTACGCGTTATGTAGGTTATACACCTTTTTCAGCCATCTTTTGTTGTATATGATATTACAAATTTTGCTTCCATTCATTCTTAGTGAACCTTCCATGTAGTTCAACATATCCTCCATTATACAGCTGCTTCTCGATCAAATAAGGAAACGACGGATTATCAACAAGTCTGTCACACGCTTTCAGCAAAATACCCTGCAGTTATTGCCATGGAAGGAGAAACTCCATCATAAATCAACACTTAGAACCGGATGGTGGCACATTCTGCAGCCACCTCCTTCAAGGGGGAAAAGTGGACAGTTGGTATATATATATATATATATATATATATATATATATATATATATATATATATATATATATATATATATATATATATATATATAATGTAATATATATACACATATATACCTACATACATATATATAGTATATATATTTTTTTCATTTATACACTCGTGACATTTTCCATATTTACGAACATTAAGCCACAAATATCGTTTAATATCCAATTCACTATATCTCGGGTGTGAGTTATTCCTAAGATAAGGTGCACTGGATATCCAAGGACATTCGTGGCGTAGTGAAAAAAATATATATAAACATATAAAGTTCTATATATATATGTATATATATTCTTATAAAGAGAGAGAGAGAGAGAGAGAGAGAGAGAGAGAGAGAGAGAGAGAGAGAGAGAGAGAGAGAGAGAGAGGAGTTTCATAAAAGATTGAAGTTAATTCGCCAAGACCTGACCTTTCCACCTTTCGTCCTGTGCCTCGGCTGTGCTTCCGTTTCAGGAGCTCTTAAAGTAATCTGGAGTGTCCACTGAATATCTGACCAAAAGAGTCTTGTTAAGCCTTAATTGGTTTTGAGTTTCAGTTATCGTAGAATATTTACTGAATGTAGTTACTGGGGTGATATCTGATAAGCTTCAAATCAACATGAATTAGATACTACTTTAGGAGAGGCATCCTTCTCAGAAAGGACGAATTCTCCTGAAAAAGAACGACGTCAATAATACGGCAATTCAGCTCAAAAAGTCATCATTACCACGGCCGTTTTTGCCTGACTTTCTCCAAGTAAAATGACATTGCAAATAATGGGATACATTATTTACAGTTCATATATATATTATATATATACATACACACAATAATATATATATGTGTGTGTGTGTGTGGTGTGTGCGTGTTGTGTATTTCGGCATATTCTGGTTATCTGATCATGGGAAATATGAGATTATTTTCAACCAGTGGACTTCCACCAACTTCTTTTCCCGAGAGAGCTAGGGCAGATTAAGTTCCTTTCATCCGGATGGATTTCTGTTATGTTCAGTGTATGAGAGGGTTGCTAAGGCCTCAACGTCCTACTTCTCTCGTTTACATTTTCCGTGTTTTCCTCATTTCTTTATCTTTTTATTCTTCTGTTTGCCAGACAATCTCTTTGTTGAATTGTGTTTCTTCTGTTGCCTTTACCTGGTGATTTTCTGTTCTTGAAATCCCGTGTTTATATTTTCTTCTGTCAGTCACCTTTCTCTTTCACGCCTTTTCTCGGTTTTCCTTGACATATCTCTTTCGCCCTTTTTTAGTTACTTTTTTTTAGTTACTTTTTTAGTTACTTTTTTGTCCCCTGGTGTTCCAGCTGCTTCCTCTCGAGCCCCTTTTTATTTATACTTTTTGTTCCCTGCTATTTTTACTCTCCATCTTGTCTCATGTTTTATCAGTTGCCTTTTTCCCCTGTTCTTTCGGCAATTGTTTAAACCTCGTCTCCTCAGATCTCACATTTTATCATTTCCTTTTCTTTTCGAAGCATTCTTTCTCATTTTCTCACCTTTCAGTCATTTTCATCTTGTTCCTTCTTGGTGTTAGGAGTTGCCTTACGTTTTACGGATGCATTCTGTTGTTTTTGCTATATATTGGTAGTCTTTGTTCATTTGTTGCTCTAATTACCACCGTTGTACACCACCTCAGTTGTCTAACTGGTATTTCTCTTTATCAGTGACCTTCGTCTTATCGTTCAGTTACTGTTTACCCGTTGTTTCTGTGAACTTTCATTCTTTCTCGCTAGCTTTCTTACTTTTTGTAGCAAAATTCCTTTTCTAATTCTCTGTCTTCCTTCTTTTGTTTTCCCTTCCTTCTGTTCTCGTATTTTCTTCAATAAGTAATTTCCCCGATTCTCCTCATTTCATACATCGTCCACTTCTTCTTCTCTCTTTTGTATCGCACTCTCTCCTCTTCTCGTGTCATTTTCATCATAATCGTACTCAAAATGTCCGACTAGCTTCCCTTCCCGTATAGGTTTCTTCATTCTGTGGAGCGAAAAAGCACTTTACCTGTTGTTGTATCCTCTTATGCACTAAGATCGTCATCCATTATTCTAAAGAGGTTGTACGTTTCATTCGAATATATATGCAAGAACAATTTCTAGCCTTAAATTATTTTCAAAAAGAAATTATGTAGAGAGAGAGAGAGAGAGAGAGAGAGAGAGAGAGAGAGAGAGAGAGAGAGAGAGAGAGAGATTTGTGAATTGCCAAGTAATCATTCCATGAATAGAAGTGTTAGAGGCGCCAATGACCATTCCTTTTGTAACGCCAGTTATACTTTAGTAAATCAATCAAATAAGAGGTACAACTGCGTGGATTTAATGTAAGAAATCCAATCGTTGTAAAAGCAGATAAAACGAGATGTTCACTTTGAACACAGAGAAAAAGCTTGGGCTGAAAGTTAAGTTAATAGGGACATTCTTCTGTATTCTGTAAAATCATTTACAGGCCACTGTGAGCATCACCATAATTCTTTATCGTTCTGAGACAAAATGGTAGAGTAAAGGTTCGCAACACATTTTATTATCCTTTGCAATCCAGAAAAATGACTTTATAACACACCAAGCTCAAACGTCATAAAAAAATAACCTTACTTCTTTAAGAGGCAAAAACAGTGTGCTGCTTCCTTCGTGCAGAACCCCACAGTCCCTCACCAGCCTTATTTTGGGTAGGCGTAGGCTAAGCAGGAGGGATAACGGTAAGTTTCTCATCCCATCTCATCCCACTGACCTTTGCTCTTTTAATTCCATAAAAAAAATATACAGTATGCAGAAAAAAGAAGTCGACGTTGCTAGAGGCTGCTCATCGTAACAGCCTACAAAGAAGCCACATCACCAAGAGCGAAGGACTCGAACAGAAAAAACAGAAAACAAACGAAGAGCAACAATTAAACCGCGTCGATGACATAAGCAGGCGGAATGGCAGTTTGAACCGATTGGCCAAATACCAAGGCAACAAAACACGAGGGCGTGTTCATCGGCGATCTGCTTTAAGGAACGGAGCGTTCATTCGCCTGCAGTAATGCCAAGCGCCTAGGAGTCCAAAATGACGTTAATGATTCGACTGCAAAGGACAATGGGGCGGGTAATCATACTGATTGTCCTGCTCTAGCCCAGGCCAAACGGACGGACGGATGGAGTGTGGGACTTCACCCCGATGTAAGAGATCATCCTATTGTCTTTTAACCGATATCTCGTGATACTGATGGCCTATTATAGCCCACTGAAGATCAACATTCCTACAGAGGCACCCATTTGACAATTCCTCTGTCAATAAAATATTAACTATACACATCAAACTGTTAATTGTATCAACAACAAAAATTAATAAAACCACCATTGTATCTCCATGACAGCTTCGCTTTACTGCCTATCCCCCGTAGGAGGGTATTGCTGTCAGTGCACCTCATGCGGTACACTGTAGGCAGTACACAAGGTTCATTGCATCGTGCCTTCGGCCCCCAGCTGCACTCCCTTTCGTTCCTTTTACTGTACCTCCTTTCATATTCTCTTTCTTCCATCTTACTTTCCACCCTCTCCTAACAACTGATTCACAGTGCAACTGCGAGGTTTTCCTCCTGTTACACCTATCAAACTTTTACTGTCAATTTCCGTTTCAGCGCTGAATGAGCTCATTGGTCCCAGTGCTTGGCCTTTGGCCTAAATTCTATGTTCAATTCACTTCAGTCTTACTGCGTACCTCATGAAATGTCTGAATAAAATAACGCTGAAATGATGAAAAGCGAATAAAAGAGAAGGCTTTCGAATGATTAAGCGACGACAAATCACAACAATATGGCGTCCACAACGCATCAACCCCGAATCTGGAACTCGCAAGAAACTCTCCTGATTGAAATTACGAAGTTCTCCGAAAGCTATTACTTTATGACGCTGAGTCCCAAGACTATTTACTCTGCTGTTTCTTTTTTTCTTTTATTTTCATCGCCTTGTTTTCTGCTTCACGATTCTTTCTAGTATAAAGCTTTGATAATGAAAGTCATTCTCACTTTATCGAAATAAATCTAGTAGATTAATTTATCAACAGGCAGTTTTAGAGAGCACGCATTCGGCGGACCTTACGATGACCTTTGCCGGAAACTGGTAATACCACTGGAAACAATAAATAAGAATCATAAGCTTTGAATACCACGCACATACACACACATATATATAACATATACTGTATGTATATATATATATATATATATATATATATATATATATATATATATATATATATATATATATATATATATATATATTTATATCCTTTACATGGGTCCGGGATGCCAGAAATGTAGAGACTTCCTGTTTTTAGCAAATCTTTGTGGATGAAGTTGCTAGCCCCATGTCCTTTTTTCTTGATCCCAGATAACGCTAGTACCCATTCACAGCCAGGTCGACTGGTGAGCGGCAGTCAGAGAATCGCATCGCTGACATTGCTAATGAAAGCCCATATCGCATATAAAAAACTTGGATAATTAATTTTTCCTTTATTATGAGGACTATCGGAGGGGGGCGGGGGGGTGGTTAGCCGAAATGGGTAGCCCCATTTAGCCTCAATTAATGAAATAATAAATCAGGGAAATAAGAAGAGGGAGGGATAAATAAGAGAGGATTAGGCACAATACTTAACCCTTATCAATAAAGGATAAATCAGGGAACAAAGGAGAGGCATAAATGAAAAGGACAAATAAAAGAAAAAAGAAGAGAAATGGTAGATAAAAAATAGAAAAAACCTAATAGCTCCTTTCAATAAAGGGCAAATCGGGCAATAAAGGAAAAGGCGGGTTAAAAAAAAAAGCCATATTTATTCCCAATTAATAAAGAACGGAAGAAATAAATAAAAATGCAAAAAGGGGGGAGGGAGGAGGGAGGAGAAGGGAATCCCTTCAAAAGCATGCAAAAGGCCCCTTGCATCCTTCCACTTCAATACAATTACAGAGTTTTCTGGTGACTTGTCAATCCCGAGTTAAAGCCGGAAACAGAAGTAAAAGGTCATGATACTTGCACCAGATCAGGGGCTTACGGACGGTCCCACCCTCCTCCTCTCTCTCTCTCTCTCTATCTCCTCGTTACGTCATATCCTTCTTGCAATAGCGCTATGAGATACCATTTAAATGCATACGCACGTATTCCTAAGCGTGTACTTCGGAAAACAAGCAGAGAGGAACTTTCAAGTAGGAAAACCATGATAAAACCGTTACGCAATACTTAACAGGAATATATATATATAATATATATATATATATATATATATATATATATATATATATATATATATATATATATATATATTGAAACTATAAGCCTAACGTATTGAACTTATATTCACGTTTTAATCTGTCTCCTTTCGCGTCAAGAGTTCAGAAAGGAAGACCTATCAAGAATGATAAGCAATGTTCAAAAAAAAAAAAAAAGTTGAAAGCATTCATCCCACGTGACAAATACAGCGGAAGTCTGGCATTGCAACGACGCCGATAAAATCAAGGAAAAATACTGCAATTTTAAACAACGCGGCATTCAAGTGAAAAATTCGAAAGTAATCTTAGGGGCTAAATACTTTCATCGCCGTTTCCTGCAACATCCATAAGTTGCATTCAAAGTTGCAAATGCGCAACGATGTCGACGGCGTAGCAGCATCGTCACGGTATCATAGCAATGTAACGGGATCGCGCGAGAGAAAGCGAGATGGATATCAAAAGGAATAAAAAATACGTGTTGCGTGTCTTCGCTGTCTCATCCAAGTCACTCCGGAGGCTCTGACACAAAAGACCTGCGGAGGTAAAACGGGAGGGATACCGTGATGGAGAAATACACGTCTATGGTACTAAGAGACTCTCTCGAAAGACTAGAAAAGGTATAGAAGACTGAGAAGTCAAATAAGAAAGTTCGGTGCAAAGTCACGTCCGCGTTATTTACTAAAAGAAAAAGGGAAGGGGGTTAATGGTAACGATAATAATGCCGACGATGACAGTGAAAATTTGAAGAATAGAAAGATGAAACGAACAGAAATATTAAAGAGACAAATATGAAAGAATATGATGATGACAATAAGAACAGAAAGATGAAACGAACAGAAATATTAAAGGCATAAATAACGAAAGAATGTGATGATGACAATGAGTGAATGAATAATTAAGAACGTCCGTTTAATAATAATAATAATAATAATAATAATAATAATAATAATAATAATAATAATAATAATAATAAAAATGAGGAAAAGGAGAGGGTTGGGGAGTGAGAGGAGGAGGAGGAGGAAAAGTATAGGAAAAATTGGACCTTGCAGTTGAAAAAGAGCATAATTTGAATCGAATTTGAAATCCATTAATTTTCAGGGATCAACCACTCAATAAATCTAACTTCAACGGGACTTTCACGTGGAGCAAAAGGCTACACAAGCTTTGGAAGCAAACGTATTTTACCGTTGGCAAAAGCTTCGTGTGAATCGAGGAGATTGGCAAGCCTGATTTTCAGATTCCACGGCAACGCACCATAATAATAAGGGAAACGGCGCGCTATCATATCGCGCAAATAGACTATGATTGACGCGTTTAACGAATTTAAGGGACTGGGGAGTACGTTAACGTTGATGGCGCTGCGCGGGTAGAGAGAGACACCGAGACAGAGACAGGGAGAAAGAAAACTGTGAAGCATGTGCGAGTCTACTGTACTGTAAACGGTGACGGATTTCTCCGTTACTGTGACTACGGGAGTCGAGAGCGAAGGGAAGTTGCTTCGCTGTTTGCTACGGAGGTCGGCTCTCTCTCTCTCTTGCACCTCCTGCTGTAGCAATTTTTTCCGCCTATTTGAGACGTAGAAGAACTTGTAGGATGTAAGACGCAGCTTTGAAAAGTAGAACACTAGGAGCTTACGACCGAGTTTGTATGCAACAACCATTTAGGCCGTAAAAATAACAAGAGCTATAACAATGTACTCTACAAGACGCCACTGTAGTTTGCCATTTCCCGTTTTGGGATAACTATTAATAAATACGAAGGGAGGAGTGGTGTTATTAATAAAAGCGTGGGCGGGGCGGTGCAAACTATCTTTCGGTAACCTCTCCCTCCCTCCCTCCGTCACTCCCACTAAGATCCTGTCTCCCAGGGTGGGAGGTTAGGGTGACGATGTCACGCTCAAGATCTGTAGAGACAACTGTAGACTTCCTTTACAAGACTGCTTTGTTTATTCACTTCTTCCTTATCCCACAGGACGTTCTTAGGATGCGTCCATTCTTCAGTAAAACATGCATCAAAAACACGTCGGCACACCATCACAAAAAGACTGAATACAAGTTGACTAGTTACTGGTAGGTCTAAACAGTTTTTCATGCGATTATCTAGCATTTGCCAAAGGTACGTTCTCCACTTACCGTCGTCGACTTGTTTTCATTTGGTTTGTGACATGTATGTGATAAGATGCCGATTTTCGTATATTACATGTTTTACTGTAGCGTGGACGCACCGTAAGATATCGACAACTCTACTTGCACGTGAGCAGAACACGAACAACTTAGCTGGTGATTTTCACTGACCATGAAGTAATTTTCACAGTAAAATATTGCAATGTGTTATTTTAAATGTTTACATCTTGTTACACTACTTTGTTTTGAGAATTTCAAAGCAAATAAACAGTAACCTTCCTGCACACAGTAGATATCACTATTAAAACTCATTTTTCCACAAGTGGCCCCTCTAAGATTAATGGTGATTGATAGCCTTAATGGATACCACAACCAGGAACCGCATGTGGTACAGCAGTGAAAAAGCCACAATGACTCTTATTGCAGAACTGCAAAACGATCAGCTTTGTGCATTCACATTGTAACTGGGTCATTCAACTTATTGTTCGGGATATCAAACGTCTCAACAGCCACAAAAGTGCCAAATAGGACCATTATGAAAACTTTCCTTTGGCACCCACGCCGTAAGCCCCCAAAACAACACTGACTGGCCAAGTTTTAAGCCACTTCCTGTTAAGTGACTGATAACTGTTTTCGTTTATCAAAAAGCCCACCTTGACGTTCTACTTGCTTATTTCACAACATATTAATCAGTGGATATTGCATTTTTATTACTTATACTTGTTGACTGTCATAATCTTTCATTCAAGTCCTACATGTTAAGTATCTATTGACTTAACGCTATCGATGTATTTGTATTTAAGAAAAATGACTTATCAGGTATATGAATAATCAAATATTTTCCCATGTTTTTTGTCTTTTTGTCATCCGTCTGCTGTGGTTGAACCTTCTGGTATAATTTCCTCTTTTCTTTTACGGAACAAAGACCACTTGAACGAAAATAACTTTGGTTCGATCTTTTCAGGAAAGGGGTGCCATTGCTACCTAGGAGGTCGGTGGGAGGGGCATTCAAATGCAGAACGGAACGAGACGGCAACAAACTGCAAAGGACGCGATAAACCCACCTATTGAAAGATGGAAAAATACGGAAATAAAAGGAGGTGAAAACAAGAGGTGAAGCGGAGTCATTGAGAAGACGAATTGCTCTGGTTCCATCCCGATGAAGAAAAAAAGGGCGATGCTCGCTAAACGCGAGAACAATATTTCAGCCAGGTTTGGATAAGGATAATACCAACTGCAGCGAATGCGAATGGGATGGAGAAAATATTACCGCATAAATAACAGCCGTAGTAAATGGGACAGATAAAAAAATTACCACATAAATAACAGTAGGCCTAAATGGAATAGAGAAAAAAATTGCCACATGAAAGCAAAATACAAATACTCAATCTAAACCGTATTTATTAATCTAAACTGCGATTTCTCCCCGAATTCCCACATGGTGATAGAGAGAGAGAGAGAGAGAGAGAGAGGAATTAAACGTGCTTAAACGAAAGCGAAGGATTTAATGGAAATCCAGGTACTGAACTCAATTATGGGATCCTTATTCAAATGTGTTCTCTGTACTTGAGTAAACAAATGAGAGTGGGTGTACATGTTCAATAATGGCTGGGAAGTGAGGCAAGCATTCGAAATGAGAGTGGGTGCACATGTTCAATTATGGCTGGGAAGTGAAGCAAGCATCAGTATGGGCGGTTTGACTCATGTGCATAAACGTATATTAGTAAAGAAGCTGACGTGGGTAGGTCCTGGGTAAAGAGGAAAAGGGAGGCGACCCAAATAAACCTTGGGTGCACCAAGGTAAACAGTAAACAGTAGTGTACCATAAAAGCTATATGAGACCACATATACGTTAAGTCGTAGGAAAACAGTTCAGTTAGCAATGCCTCAAGTCTGTGTAAATTGCCACATAGCTGTCAAGTGCAATTGTAATATATTCTCCATAGTCTATAGAAAGAATGACCAGGTACCAGTAAGGTAAGAAAGTTCCAAGATAGATCTTAAGACGAAGAAGCCATGCTGGAGATATTAAATAAGAGAGTTGGATTTCGGGTATCTGGGAAAGTGAGGCAGAGTTTGAAATATATTAGCAATATTAGGAGTTAAAGCAATAGGACATTGTTTTCAAAACTGAAATTTAGCAACAGGACATCGTTGTTAAAACTGAGATTTGGGGATGAAATGAACAAGAGCAGGCTTCCAGGAAGACGGTTAAAAGCAGGAATTAACAATTAGAAGCGAGAGAAGACAAAATAGACAAGCCTCTTCGTCGCAAATTCTTCGAGAGATCAGAGTGGAAAACAATCATGATCAAGGGAATGCCTGACCTTGAGGGAATCAAGAGCCTTATGGGCTCAGAGGATCAGGGGATCAGGGGAGGAAGACCAGGAACTGTGAAATCGCAAATAACAAAATTAAATGAATAAACAGTTCTAGATCACCGCTTGATATGGGGAACATATACGAGTAGAAGTGTATACGGCAATCGTCTTCATCCTTACAACTAATAGGATAATAACAAAGACACCTAGTGGATAACTTTGTATTGTATGGATTATAATCTGAGACAGAGAAGAAACACAGAGACATTGTTATTAGCCTTCAAATGAGAAAAGCTTTATTTATTTTATATTGGTTAAGCGAAGGATGATGATGATACTATAAAGGGAAAAAATCACGTTTTTTTTTCTCTAGCATCTTTATACACAGATCTCACGATATCATTATAAAAATATAATCGATAGTGAACGCCGGTACAAAACTAACAACACGACTACGTCACTTCAAGCATGTTATCAACTTTGGATTTTCTTCTTTTTATTTATTTATTTTTTTATTTTTACACTACAAGATTCGAAAACGACTTTCTGAATGTCACAAGTTCTTGGTAGATTCAAGCCGGGGGAGACTACTGGTCTGAAAAGATTCGAGTCAGGAGCAGTCAAGTAAACAAAGGAATAACAAAACAAAATGTAAACAGCAAAAGTGTCGAAAACCAAAAGCCATTTGAGGGAACAAATAAAAAGAGAGACTTGAAAAGCGACTTGAGTATACATGCATCCGCTAGTAAGCGAAACGCTGATATAAAACTAAAACAACAGGAATGCTTGTATGAGTGAGAAAATCTTGTCAGATCTTGAGCTTTGGTTACCGTAACAAAATGAAATAAAATACCAAAGACAGAGTGTAAAGGCAACTCAAAAAGAACTCACAGAATGAAAGAGAACATCCGGCTTGTCATTTGTACAAGTCACACATGGAACAATATACATTTCAAAATGAGTTCTAGGTTCGTTTATAAAACGAGAGAAGACCTTCTTCAACTATCAAGTCATTAAGTCAGTTTTACAGTAAAGGAAATCCACACATGTAACTTGACCCTCAAGAAGTGTAAATACAATATGGAATCAAAACAACCACTGTACACAGAGCAAGGACATAGTACACGTTTGCATGGCACAACACAGTTTATAATAACATATTTTTCTTCTAAGTCGAGAGGCTCTCTCCTGTTTACAAGAGCAAGTCTTTATTGGGAAGTGGTTTGGTATCCACGGTATTCAGTAGGGCCCATTCAGCAAACGAGGGTTGGAGTCGAAGTACGACTGGTACACAAGTGTCACTTAAAAATCTAATGAGTAATGTATGAATTTACTACAACATCAGCTCTGTGACTCATAAGATAATCATTTGTCACTTTTCAAAAGATGTAATAATATGACTCATGTATACCAAGCACTGCATTTACGACGGGGAATCGAAAGCGTCATGTGATAAACGGGAGCAGGGGAAAGACCGACTTAATATGAAGCGAAGACACCTGTACAAAAGCAGATATTTATTTACATAATGAAAATCAAAACCACAAGGAAAATCACAAGCGTATATGTATGTATGTACGTATGGGAAGAGAGAGAGAGAGAGAGAGAGAGAGAGAGAGAGAGAGAGAGAGAGAGAGAGAGAGAGAGAGAGAGAGAGGTATACGAGTATATAAAACATTTAACCTCAACCATGATACAGACACTAAAACGTTTTACAGACCACAGAAGAACAAAAAGACTTTTGACAGTCAAGCTATTCCGGGCAGATAGTTTGTTGAAAATATATATCATAATTTTGCTGGAATACTGATAAAAAAATATCACTGGTCATTTTAGCTTTTTCTTTAAATATCATTCTGTCTCCTAGTTACCGAAATATGCTCGAAAAGAAATCAACACCTTACTTCTAGCCAAAATCGCAACTGCATACTCCATTACATCCGGCAACCCCGCACCCATCATTATGAAATGATTCCTGTACTGTACTTGTATATTACTTCCTACATTACTTTCAATCATATCTTATGATTCTGAAATGCGTTTTGAATTACTTTGTCACAGTTCACGATTCCAAATTATTCTCTTCTATTATTCCAAACATCCTTTGAGAAATCCCGCATAATATGTTTGTCATGCTTTCATACTACTTTAGTTGTCTGCCAAGGACTGCGTCATCCCTGATAACCTCATTCTATAATTTCATATCTCTTTCCTTTCCTTTGTTCTGAGGCCTAGTGACGGCAAAAACCGCTGTAGTTTTGATTATATTTTTTAAAATCTATAGGTGATTAGCCTTTCTCCTTCAACCAGGTATCTAAACACCGCTTGGTAAATTTGCGAAGTGAACGTGTATGTATATAATGTATATATACTTGTATGTATGTATATATATATATATATATATGTATATATATATATATATATATATATATATATATATATATGTGTGTGTGTGTGTGTGTGTGTGTAATATATGCGGCCACAGACAAGAGTGTTTTTATTTTCTACATCTGGTACGGACCATGACAGTTCAGGAAGAACCATTTTCATTTAATTTTATCCAGGTAAAACGCGGAAAACAAGAAAAACCAAGGAGAGAGAGAGAAAAACAATGCAGCAAGTCTTGACTGAACTAAAATGAAATTTCTTTTAATAAACGTCGTCACCTTCCATTTCCCGAACGCTGGATATAGATATTTGTTCAATTTTCATTCCTCGGGGCCAATTTTGCTAGAGCGAAGCTCACGTCACCAGGAAATGCCAATGGTGCTGTCAGCTCTACGAGAGCTTCGTTGCAAGTTCGGCTTTCTGGGTAAACGGATGTAAACAAAAATCATGAATCGATCATAATCCTATTAGATATTGCATGTTGAATTATACATCACAAGGCATAAAACACACAAAGTTTTGTTTCGGATGGTGCATCTCACAGTTAAATATTCAGCAAGATTCATCAGAAGTTACAAGCCAAAAGATATTTCTTAATCTACATCTCACAACTGTCACAATTAAATAATTTAAATTATCGCAATAGTTTTCTCATTTTAAGCAACACCATTTATACCCACGTATACGAACGAAATTTTGTCAAAAGTTCATGATTTTTGTAATGAAGGTTTCTCAAGGGGATAATCTTTTCTTAGCATTCGTGAATAAATGTATATAAATACTTTTGAACCGTTACGTTTCAAGGACACAGGAATCTGATAAATAAATGCTGCAGTTTCTCACAAAGAAAGACGCGAAGTGAGATGGCGGGCGTCATTCCGCGAGTTAAGTGGGGGCGCTGAAACGCCGTGATAACTTACGATTGGATAAAGGATACTCCAGAAATAACTGTATCCTTTACAAATTGCTCTCCCCGCCCTTTTTTTTTTTTTTTCAGGATGGATGTTATAGAAGTCTTACTGTTGCGTTTTCTTTTTGTAATACATAAAGTTTTGAATAGCATTTATCATAAGTAAATATCAATCTGTTGTATTAAAAAGTAAATATCAATTTGTTGTATTAAACTTTTTCTTTTTGTACAAAGAGGTCTAAGTGTTGTGTTTTTTTGTAATATTTTTTTTTTTTACTAAAGTTTTAAATAGCATTTATCATAAGTAAATATCAATCTTTTGTATCAAAAAGTAAATATCAATTTGTTGTATTAAACTTTAATGAAGCATCTTGTATGCAGATACACAAAGTGGTCTAAGTGTTGTGTTTTTTGTAATATTTTGTTTTACTAAAGCTTTAAATAGCATTTATCATAAGTAAAAATCAATTTGTTTTATTAAAAAGTAAATATCAATTTGTTGTATTTAACTTTAATGAAGCATCTTGTACACAGTTATTTATGTATTTGAAATTTCTCAGAAGATCCCCATTGAAATTGCAATGTCAATCACGATTACGCGAAATGTCAATAAACATACAATGCATATTTATTTAGCTTGGTCATTATCACTCATTTAGTATCACTAGTTAGTAATAAGGCATCTCAGCCGATTGATTTTCACTTAAGCATTTATTTGATTGTTTAATAAAAAATATTTGCTGTGTTAGTAAATAAAAGCAAACACAATTTACTCCAGCTATTTTTTCGCATCAATCTATCATAAATTTCCACAACCTTTTACGGGATAAAATTCTGCTATGATTGACTAGCACGAATTACTGGTTTCGATAAGGCAAATGTACTGATTTCTTGGCTTCATTGTGAACCATCACCATCCACCAGACCATAATGTCCATAAGCTTATAAATCTTGGGATGAGAACGTTAGTCTGGCTATATATATATATATATATATATATATATATATATATATATATATATATATATATATATATATATATTAGTATTATATATATAATGTATGTATGTATGTATTTATTATATATATGCACATATACATATCTATATAGATTTTGTATGTATATGTTTAAACATTTTCTGTTAAAAAGATGATAACGAATTACATATTTCATTAATGAGAAAGATAACGCAATCTGAAGAAAGTTTGCTTCATTATGCATGACAAGCAAACACGCTAAATTCCCAGTCATCCTATTCCTTAGGACAAACACAGCCTCAAAGTCTTTACTATAACTTGATCAAAAACAAAGCCTGATAAAAATCGATGAAATAACATTTATAGTCATAACATCGCTGAGAAAAACTAAAGAGATATACTTAATTATTCTTCCTTTAACAACTAAGTCGCCTAACACTAATGCCACAGTGACTGATATGTTTATAAATCATCTTCCGACAACCACAGACAAAAGCAATTAAATATACAAAAGGGAATATATTCTTCTCAATAGGAAGTATATTCTTCTAAATAAAAGTAAAGTGTAGCGGTGAATGCATCTGATTTTTTTTAACTTACCGTACTCTCAAAACAAAAGATATATTACAGATTTTTATCTACAGTTAAAAAATATCATCATATGTGGGACCGTCATCTTTAGATAATATCTGATATTTCTGTTCATGAATATGTCATGTAATTTCTTACGGAGTTACTATAATTACATTTATACCTAGATCCAATGTATGACAATTTTAATAATTTTCACTTGATATCATTTAATGAGAATAATCTGGACATTTAACATTCAATATTTCTATACATAAATTTGCATTAAACAGATGTCACTGACATTACATTTATCTTATAACTGAACCCAATGTACAGCAATTTTAATACTTTTCGCTTAATATAATTTAGGAAGAGTGGTCTGGATTGGGTGGTTGGTGGACGTTTACCACAAGTGAAATTGAAAGAATTCTGTTCATACACCGAAAACCTGATATTGAACGAATTCTGTTCATACACCAGAAAACCTGATATTGAATTTATTAACCTTGACAACCCATGGCTGAAACATGTACGATTTATACAGTTACGTAATTTCCTGTCTTGAAAATATTTCGATAAACAATGACTTTTTTCTAAATTGCTGGAAGATCATTTTAACGATTAGAAGAAGCAATACTCTTTTCTAAATTGCAGGAACATTTGTTTAACTGAGAAACAATGCTCATTTTAGATTACAGGAAGATTCATTTAACGATTTGAAGAAGCAATACTCTTTTCTAAATTGCAGGAATATTTAATTAATGAGATGATGAAACAATATTCTTTTCTAAATTGAAAGATTTGTTTAATTAAGAAACAATACTCTTTTCTATATGACAGGAAGATTTGTTTAAGAAACAATACTCTTTTCTAAATTGCGAGATGATGTTTAATTAAGAAACAATACTCTTTCCTAAATTGCAGGAAGATTTGTTTAATTAAGAAACAATACTCTTTTCAAAATTGCAGGAAGATTTAACTGAGAAACAATACTCTTTTCTAAATTCTGGAAGATTTGTTTAAATGATAAACAATACTCTTTTCTAAACTGCAGGAAGATTTGTTTAATTGAGAAACAGTACACTTTTTAAAATTGCAGTAAGATTTACTTAATAATGTGAAGATACAATACCCTTTTCTAAACTGCAGGAAGATTTCTTTGATGATCTGAAGAAACAATACTCATTTCTAAATACCAAGAAGATTTACTTAACGACTTGAAAAACAATACTCTGTTCTAAATTGCAAGAAGATTTAAGAAACAATACTCATTTCTAAATTGCGGGAAGATTTATTTAACGATTTGAAGAAACAATACTCTTTTCTCAGTTGCAAGTTATAAAAATGAACCATTCATTTGCTAAACTGCAAGATATAAATGTGGACTATAGCCATTCATTTGCAATAACACACTGTATGAAAAATACAAGAGATAAACAACACAAGCGGCAGCCTTACAGCGGAATGAAAGTAGATTACAATCACGAGAAACAGGGAGAACGCCAAGCGACATTATACGAGAGGTGCCGTGCCTATTGCTGGGTCAGGAAAATTCACACGTACAAAGAAACGAAAATGGACGATTCACTAAATCTCCACCACTTTTACAAAATAACAAGATATCTCTCTTTCTTTTTTTATATATATATATCTCCACGTCGCTTAGACTAACACTGAAATGCTTCAACGAAGTCGTTTAGGTAGTTCTATACAGTAAAAAGAAATAATGTACAGCTCAGTACAGTCGAAAGTACCTGTGCTAATGGATAATGTACAGTAAAGTGCGGTACAATCGAATGTACAGTATAATGTGCATACATTGGATTATTTCTTATAGCTATATACATATCTCTCGAAAAAGTAACTTTGGATAAAAAGGAGTTACAGTATATATATATACATATATATATATATATATATATATATATATATATATATATATATATATATATATATATATATATATATATATATATATATATATATATATATATATATATATAATATATTTATATATATATATATATACACATGTATCTATATATAAATATGTATACATTATATATATATATATATATATATATATATATATATATATATATATATATATATATACCTGTATATATACAGTATGTTTATAATATTTACCGAAACCATACAACAACACAGACTATCATCACCATCATTTATCTACATTAAGTAATATGAAGAAAGAACTTAATGCATTAGAAGATCTATCATTCATCTCTCTTTTAATTATCTGCTATTAATGTCGAAGAAACTCTCCCGTGCTGGGTTCCTCCAGCAACTGATGGAGTGATAATAAAAATAGACTTCACTTTCAAAAGAGTAGTCGGCATACTCTTGGCCCCAAGAGCTAAGTTTATTTTGATTGGTTCTCTCTCTTTGATAATATATATATTTATATATATATGTATAAATATATTTTATATATATAATATATATATGTATATATATCAGAGGATATCAACATGTCATGATGAAAACTTGGTCACCAGTCGTATAAAATCTAGAGTAGATTTAAAAGAGGCTTTTCGTTTTCAATGTTCTGCTGATTGCGTCATGCTTTAAGGCAAGGGTTCTTTTTATTATTACAGTAAGTCGAATTTCCACGAAAACAGAAACTGCCACTTCAGGCAATACTTCCTTACTAAATCCCCCCAGGAAAATATTTCCATAAATGTTCTTCTAATAAGTATAAAACGTTTTTCGAATACATTCATAATACATCTTTTTTTTTCATAGGGATCCATCTCAGTATGTCACTAAATGAAAAATAACAATATTTAACTAGCTTCCATATATGATTCCTACATATTTATATTTGCTCGAATTACAAAAGTCTTTGATGAATTCAATAATTAATTTGAAAGTCAAAGTATCTCATTTCGAGTGAACATTTTATTTTAACCATCAGACTACCAACAGATAATATTCTCCAACCAACTCACTACCACCTAACTACTCCCAGCAATCAACTTACTAACAACAGACTACTGTCAGTAACCAATCTCTATTAACAGCAAACTTCCCAGTACCAGATTGCTACTTATGATTGACTTCCTTCAGTTTTGATTTAAAAAAAAAAAAAAAAAAATTAATTCTATGAAAAACTGTTTTTCGTTCACTGTGAAACAAAACTAAAAATGATACATTCCTCATTTTCCGAGGCGCAAGAAAATTTCACTTCAATCCCAGACCTCAGACACATACTCGACTCCCTAGGCATAAGTTTCTTTATTGATAAAACTGCACGTATCAACGTCAAATGACAAACAATGAACATTCGCCCAATGTTGTCTGCTTTCTCAGCATGTAAATATTTGATTTCATATATGAGGCGAATTACTACAACGTTAATCAGCTTTCAATACGGAAGGTGCACGAAATTTTCCTGATGCACTTAAACGCTCAAAGGAAACCATTATACCAGAGTAAATACTACCTCTACTACTTCTATCAATACCGACTGTGAACACTACATTGGCTTTGTATCTTTTACTTACTTGTGCATAAAACAGCAAACTCTGATCTTTATTTCGCACCAAAAATTTTGATATACTGTAAAACTATGCAGGTTGGTGATATCACTGACGTGACAGGGAATGGTCTTTGTTACCTCTCAAAGATTTCAGGATACGGTCTGGCAGCCACCAAAAAAAAAAAAATATATGTATTCAGAATACCAAGTTATCGAAAATAAAAGAAAAAGGTTGCTATCCTACAGAAAATATGATATAAAAACATTTGATGAGGTGACAAGAAACAGTTAATATCCAAAAAACAATTTTTCTCTGGTTATGCGACAAATGTAGTAGTTTGGTCCCTTTTGTCTACAAAAACAATGCGGTACAAAGCGATTAAAAATGACATACTGTATATTATATATACATACATATATATATATATATTACTGTATGTGTATGTATGTATGTATACAATGGAGAAATAATTAAGGACAATTGATACTCGCGGATCTTGTCAAGACAAAGAAACCCTCCATCGTTTCTGTCAAACGGAAAAGAAGCTGTTCCAACTAAGGCTGTGTGACTAATTACAGTATTCCCAAGGGTTGCAATTATAGAGAGGCGAACGTATCCTTTTCATGTTGTTCTGCCATACTCTCATTTCAGTTACCTAACGACACCATTTTTACCAGTTTCATGCATATTGAATCCATCCCTGTTTAAATAGAAATATAGAAACCATTAAGGTTCTACATCTCCTCTCACTTTTTATTCCTAACTAGATAAGAGCGATAACTTGAAACCTCTTCTACCTCAGCTAGATTCTGCCAATGCTAACAGCTAATGATGTAGATTTCAGATATAAATAAATGATGTAATTCTTATGGTGTCACTGAATTTCTCTTCCTGAGGGGCTCGCTTTACTGGTTTGGACATGTAATGATTTCTCTCCACTCTTTATCTTGTGCACTTTTTAACTTAATTCTCTTCCAGGTCAGGTCTTCCGCTCTGCCCTGTTCCATTGTTTTCTGGGCCTTCTTACTGTTCTCCGTACCGTCACTTCTAAATCTATTACAGTAATTTATTTCTGACTGACCGGTTCTCCCCTTCTCATCACATGACCAAACCATGCAGGTCTTTGAGATCTAAGGCTGTCGTCTATATTCGCGACACCAGACCACTCAGCAACTTTCCCAAAGCACTTCAGCTTTGAATCTCATAATTCTGTAGTGAAACCTCTTCAAAATTTCTTCGATTTTCTGTTTAAACATCAGCAATTCAGCAATCTCTTTCCCCTTCATTCAGGCTGCTGTTACTCTTTTTCTTCCTATTGATCCGTCAGTGCCAATTTCACAATTAAGTATACAGCAAAGGTAATAGGAATGTTCTACCTCTTCAGAGGCCTTCCACTCCACCAC
Organism: Macrobrachium rosenbergii; assembly: GCF_040412425.1. Classification (NCBI taxonomy): domain Eukaryota; kingdom Metazoa; phylum Arthropoda; class Malacostraca; order Decapoda; family Palaemonidae; genus Macrobrachium; species Macrobrachium rosenbergii. Next base: position 81,132,736 of record NC_089795.1, read on the forward strand.
AAATTGGTCCTCCTTTCTCGTTACTCCGATTCCACCGCTTTCATTTTTGGTGCACAGAAAATTCTCCGCGTCATGTACATTTTGACATCTCGAGCATCTGTGAAACTATCTACGGCATTCGATAAGTAGCTGTTAATTCTCTCCAGTAAATCTCCAACAGCATCCTCATTACGGTCATTCCCCAAACAGATTTCTCCTCTTTGCCTTGTCCAATTATAATATAAATAAAACAACGCTATTTTTAGAACAACGAATGCATATTTATTCGTCTGGAAATCTATTAATTCGACCCCTAAACTTTTAAGTGGTGTTGTTCCAACCCCTTTAACATTTAGTGGTGTTGTTCTAACCCCCTGAACATTTGAGTGGTATTGTTCCAACCAGCTGGCTTTCAGGCCTTAATTTAACCCACTGCCGCCCTCAACAGACACCACCCAAGTGACAAACTGTATCGAAGTTAATTCTTTCCATTTATTCCTTCGTTCTGTTTTCGTGGATTTCGACTGTTCTGGCCAGTCTTGAACTTTCGTGTTCTGACGCTTCGTGTTTTCTGCTCTCACGTAAATCACTCATAAAACGAATGCGAAGTCTCATAAAACCTCATACAAAATTAGACCTCATATCTCGTTGACAATTTGAGAAAATTTATCCGTTTATTTTCACTGGAGATCCCAAAATATACTGCTTTTTCGTTTTTCGTCCTTCATGTTACACCGAATACAGAAATAGTTTTTGGTTCGCTACTAAAATACATTTGCTCGCTACGGCAGTGAAAATATACTGTATGCCAACGATATATAACATATATCCATTACTCCCTCATTGAAGTGCAGTATAGGAATTTGAAAATGATTAATCTATGTTTAAAATTTCATTAGTTATGATTAACAATCGACGAGTAATATACAGCTATCCACAACTCCTTTAGTCTGTTAGACACACACACACACACACATCGTGGAATGAGCATCAGATACTATGCCTATGGAAATTGATGATCAACATTTGATTCGCTTCCTCTTTTGAAACTCAAGTACTCCAGCTGAAGGCTTCCCCGAACGAAACTTGTCACGAAAGTTATTGATATTTTAGACGTTTCAGTTTATGAACCTAACTTGTAAAAGGAGTGAAAAACTGAAAAAATTTGCTCATGTGCGCAAGAACATTCTTCTGAATGCAAAAGAATGCTTCAGTTTCGAATCGGCTAGCTAGAACGCTCGAGAAACGGAAACCATTTCTTACGCATACTTCAAATTCTTTTACAATGAAACTGAACTTTTTTGCTAAGCATATGCTTTTACTCCACAACTCTGTATAGGAACGTATGCTTGATTATCGAAGCAAGCAAACGTAGAGTGCAATGTTTTTTATTTCAACATTTTGAAGACTGGATACTCACTTTTTTGGGAAGCATATAAAATAACAATTTTACCCTCCGTTGGTTGTTCGGCAACTGTAGAAGTAGTAAAGACGCAGAATACATGTAAATAACAGTGGAATATATATTCCAAGTCCGCTGAACAAAGTACCAAGAGAAACAAGCCATTCTCTTCAGTCGCTGGATCAAACGAGATTAGAGACACCATCTCCGTTTACTTCTATTACTGATGATGAGAATGACTATTGCCGAATACTTTATTTTGATTGGTATCTAGCATCACAAAAAGTGGATAACATACTTCACGGTGTTCAAAGACACCAGGATAATTTAACCGTAAGGCCCAATCATATACATTAAATTTGATTCGAAAACGGAGACTCGGGTTTTATGTGAAAGACGTCTGATAGACATAAATCTTTCTAAGTCACAATAATGCACTTGAAACCTCATCTAAGTGTACTTTTAATATGCATTTTTTTCTTCAAGTAAGAAACCTGGTTTAATACCTTTGAATATCTGCGGAATGAATTCAGTCATTGAAGATTCTGTCGCTAATGAAGTTATATACTTTGTCTTTTCGTCCATCGTACAACATTTCATCTAACATGTAGATAAATGAAATTCATAACTGTTCATCTGCTTATTAACATTCACAGCAATAAGTAGTCTTCGCATGTTAGCTTCAAAAACGCCCTCTTTGTCTCCTTGTATGGCCATTTTCAAGACATGAAGGTCTTCAAGTCTATATTAAAAGACATCCTGGCATTCACCTCACAACATGACTTCACAACATGAGTTCATGCAGGTGTCAACAATAGGTCTAGTATGCGTCTAACTCCGGCACTCTCAGTCGACGGTGGCGCCCTCCATCTGCTGCGTCTCGCATAGCAACAACGCCTCGTGGAAATCCTCGTGGTCTTCCAGCAGCTACAGTCACCTCTTGCCGTTTCGGGAAGGAGGTCGATCGTTGCCGGAGGACGCGTTGGACTCTGAAGCAGACTGCAGGAGGTTCAGGTCGCAGTGCAGCATGGCGTCGATGTTGTACACGATAGTGCTGTCCTGTCCGCACGCCTCCGTGAACTCGTCTAGGGTGATGACGCCATCTTTGTTCAGGTCGAGCGTCTGGAAGAGAAGGGATGACTTGGGGTTAACTGATCGGGATAAGTGATTATTTTTTTATAAATATACTGACAGTTAAGGAGAATTCAGTTATAAAACTGAGAAATTCTTAGAAGGGCGTTTGATTGATTTTGTTTAGGAGGTACTTTTCAATTATTGTTTTGACGAAGGCCTAGAAATCATGTAAAAGTTTAGCTATTTTTTTATTTTTCTTCTTTTTTTTTTGAGAGAGAACGATTTTCTTTGGAAAATAACAGTATTGTTTTGGAAATGGAAAAATACCGGTTATTAGATCGTGTCAGAGAAATTCAAATTCAAATCACTTAAAAGTGAAATAACCTGCTCTAAGTACAAAAAAAAAAGACACCTTACCAAATCCTCATCGCCCCATTCGTTATAACATAAAGTGACAAAATTATCCATCCTTTCCAAATACATGTACATTTATGGCCAGAAGTTTATAGAATTTATGCACACACGAGTAAAGCGTAAAATGCACATATAGTATATGTATGCATATTTGTATAATTAATAGAAACGCCACCAAAGAAACAAATGCATTTACTGCCTAAGCCACTCGGCTTGTGCATCACAAAAGCAGGAATGTAAACACAAAGACGCCCTACACATTCGCTCGATTCTCCTCGCACCTGTAAAATGACCGTCAGTGATTCGAGATTATTATAAAAAAAAATTGAAATCGATGTGTTACTTTTCTGTTATAGCTCTCAGGCATTCATTATTCCAAGATTTTGAAAGATAATTAAAAATGACCCAATTAGAGGAACGATTCCCCATAAGGGGGTAGTGCCGTTAGTGCACCTCACCCGGTGCACTGTAGGCATTACTAAAGGTTCTTTGAATCGTCCCTTCGGGCCCTAGCTGCAACTCCTTTCATTCCTTTTACTGTACCTCCATTCATATTATCTTTCTTCCATCTTGCTATTCACCCTCTCCTAACAATTATTTCATCGCGCAACTGCGAGGTTTTCCTCCTGTTAGAATTTCCTTTTCAGCGCTGAATGACCTCACAGGTCCCAGCACTTGGCCTTTGGGTTAAACTCTATATTCCTTCCAAGAGGAACGATTACTTTTAATCTGTTAGAACTTCATGAGCATAAAAGCATATTGGATTTGTTTACTTACAAAGGAATCGGCTCATTAAAATCTCGTTTTTATGGCGCTGTGATCAAGTCCTATTCTATTTTGTCTACACTGAGTCTCAAGTAAAGTGCAGCAAGAACTACAATAACAGTACTTTCAACGGATTGGTCCGGTCTTTTGTCTCAGGTACCTGGGCTTTAGTCCTAAATACCATAAATCCTTCCTTCTTTACTGAGCTACAGAGAAAAACATAAACAAGACAGTGAGGCTTTCACTGTTCACGTGTTTTTCTTCTACATTTGAAGTAAACTGCTTTTTTTTTTTTTAAAGGCAAAGCAAGACATGGCAGTTAAAACTATTTCAAAAGTATCTGTAAGAAACATTAAGGAAATTTTGTCTATTGTAGTCGTCTTATCCTTTTTGAACTTGCTGTAAAGGATTAAATTTTAAATCTTTCCTCTGGGAGTCTATCAGGAGACCACCCGATCTTTATCTTAACCTTTCATCTGTCTGGTACCTAACGACCCCCCCACCCCTAAATATTTGTCCACCCTTTCCTCATTACTCTGCTGGCATTTTTTCTGCGATGTCCATTTCTGTTTTTTTTTCTTAAGTTATCAGTATATGGTACTTTCCAAAAATATTTTGCTTCATTTATAATTTTTTTCTCAAGAAGTAACTGTGTACCTGTATATGTTTACTGGATTAAGCGAAGTCTTCTCATCTACAAAGAAATATCCATGTGTATGTCAACTGAATTGGAAGAATTCTTTCTCAACTTTAAAAATATTATCCAAATTACATTCCCCTTCCATACCTTCTTATTTTGTAATTATTCTTCAAAACATCGATCAATCTCTGAGATTTCCAAAATTCACTTCCATACCCCTGATAGCATTTGGGCAAGCTGACCAAAAGCAACATCTTTGAGGAAAGATCAATTACACCCCAACTAAAAGTAGGCTTGCTGTTTACACGACGAATGCATTTCTTATTGGAACTGGTTCTAAAGTTTTTTTTTAGAAACTCTTCTGTTCGTGTGTAGAGAAAGACTACAATAATATGGATCTGCTAAAGCTCTTAAAAAACGGATTCCATATTCTACCAACGCCAGAAATAAGTAATGGAATAGACCACACGGCAAATTAGTTTCGTACTTTACAATGGTATTTCCACTTAAAGCTTCAGTCTAAAAATATACACCAGTCCAATACACCAAGGAATTTTATAGCGGTCGACCCTCTCGCTCAAGGAAAAACAAATTAAAACCACGTTGAAAGCACAGCAAAATGGGAGGAATATTCTGCAAATCATCCAAGTAATTTCTAACCATCCTGCTATTATACCTACAAGTCTGGACACGTTGTCTTGATGTCCTGTTTGTTTACAGTCCACACCGCTTAGGGTGTGGGATTAGCATGGTCCCATATTTTCAGCTCTCGGCCATTCGCCTTACATTCTCTTTTCCATATTTTGTGTCTAAACCTTTCAGTCTGTTCTAAAACGGTATAATTTTGATTTTAAAACCATTATCACATTCTAGACTTGAAAATATAATTTTCCTATGTTTTAATGTGTTTTTTGAACGTTTCTGACGTTCGTTTCTGTGGCTGTAAAGTCATGATTTAATACCAGCACTCTCCCATGAGCGCTGTGTTCAATACCAACCAGCCCTACTAAAGAGAGAGAGAGAGAGAGAGAGAGAGAGAGAGAGAGAGAGAGAGAGGAGAGAGAGAGTGGGGAGGGGGAGTAAAAATCTCGGTAACAGCAGATTTTCAATAGATATGAGCATGAGTGTCATACTAATTCTGTTAAGGACACTTACGATTACAGCATAAAAACTCCAAAACCAAAAAATGGTTGAAAGTAAAATATTATGTAAAACTGAAGACAACTACCGCGGCCTCGTTTTTTTTTTTATGCTTATGTCTGTTGCTTATGTTTATGATACTTGCTGTCTTTTGCTTATGCTTTTCCATTCATCCCCCGGGGCTGGTACCAAACACGGCATCCATTTTGCACGCAAGCTGGTATTCCCGAACTCGAGGGGCGCGGTAGTAGTCTTCAGTTTTAACAAAAAATACCTTTAAAAATTACTGAAACAACTTTGACTAACATGGATAATAAAACATCTAATAATTATATGGGTATCATTGGCTATAAACACATGACTGATAGAAGTTGTAATAGTCCCGCAATAAATACAGCGTGTTCTCTTTGCATCCAGAATTGGTTACGTTTTCTACGGCTGTTTAACAGTAACTTGCACATCTTCGTGCTCTTATTTTAATACGAAAACAGAATTACTAAGAAAAACCTTGCTTGTTACTTCAAAGGTGGAGATAGCAGTAAGAAGTAGACAAAATTCAATGGTGTCAGAAATTAACATTGTTGTTCTAAATCCTGTTCTTTTCATTTGATATTTTCGTTGTAAAAAAATAACCACGTAGGCACTGCACACAAATAAACAGCCAATTCAATCTGTCGTCGATACTTTCTACATATCGTATTACTTAACAATAACTTTAGTCTAATTAACAGAATATTTTGATTTTTGGTGGACTGAACATAAGAGCACCATCACCCCAGATTCGTTTTCTTCTACTTCCGATGTTTTTCGGTACCGGCCTGCTTTTCCTGTGAAGGCCCTCGGGATTATAGCTTTCTCGTTTTCCAACTTGGGTCGCAACTTGCCTTATAATAATAATAATAATAATAATAATAATAATAATAATAATAATAATAATAATAATAATAATAATAATAATAATAATAATAATAATAATAATGAGCATCAGAGGGTCATAAAGACACCCCAGGCCTAGAAGCTAACAGTGAGAGGGTATTTTCGTTCTATTATTTCAAATAACTCAATTATTATTATTATATTATTATTATAATCAGAAGATGAACCCTATTCATATGGAACAAGCCCACCCAAGGGGCCACTGACTTGAAATTCAAGCTTCCAAAGATTATGGCGTTCATTCGAAAGAAGTAACAGAAGGTAATGGGAAATGCAGAAAGAGATCAGTTATTAGGAAAAACACATAAATCAACAAATAAATAAATAAGTAAAAATATAAGAAAATACTAAAATACAAGTTGAACTGAATTATAATCACATTTACTACCCAACACCTTAACTATTAATGACACGTTGCCTACATACCGTGAAAAGTTCCTCAACTTTGTGCCCCACCGTCTGTTCATCCACAGGCGTGTCTGTATGCTTGCCCATCAGGTCATACACGGCTTGCACCACATCCGTCATCTCTTGCCGAGTGATGCACCCGTCGCCATCCAGATCGTAGAGGGAGAAGATCCACTTCAGCCGGTCGTTGAGGGAACCCCGAGATAGACGCGACAGAAGAGTGATCAGATCCTGAAAGATAATGATGCTATTAACATAAGAATTAACATGAGGAAGAAGAAAATCACATACACGAATTGAATGGAATATAAAATTTATGCCAAAGGCCAAGACAAGCGATGGGACCTATGAGGTCATTCAGCGCTGATAGGGAAACTGAGAGTACAAAGGCTTTATAAGGTGCAACAGGAAGAAAACCTCGAGGTTGCACTATGAAACAATTGTAAGAAGAGGATGGAAAATAATATGGAAGAAAAAATATGAATGGTTGTACTGTAAAAGAAATGAGAGGGGTTGCAGCTAGGAGCCCAAGGGACGCTGCAAAGAACCTCGCGTAATGCGCAGCATAATGTGCAATGACGGCTCTAACCCCCTCGGGATCACATGCACGAAGAGATAACCAAAATAAATTACTCTCAGGTCTTAAGTTTCATTTTTGAAAACATTTCCTCTTGAGAAGAACCAATTTTCTACGGATATCGATCATGGGAACCCTTGTGCTGGGCTGTCCTAAATAATGAGAAACATCCCCTGCCATGGCTTCTCCATGGTCAGCCCTTCCCTTTTTCCAAATACAATCTTTGTCACTAAAGTGAAAATAATGTACAAAAAATTAGTCTCCTTGCTTTAAAATAATGTACAAAAAATTAGTCACGTTGCTCTTTATATTTTGTATCTTTATATTTCATACTGAAATATGTTACGGTAGTAAATGAATATCCAGTGATGGGACATCAATAGCATCACAGAATTACAAACTCTGGAACTTGTGTTGGCTTGTGAGCTCATTTACCAGGAAAGGAACAAAAGCTTATGAAAATTTATCAAGACCGAAAAATAAGTTTAAGCAGTTTCATAATACTTCTGTAAAATATGCCTTTTACTCAACTCATTTAATGAAACAAGATGACAATGAAGTTAATACGGGAAAACTTACATCCAAAATTATTCAAAATTCACTTTGCTCAACTGTTATCAAAAGAACCTGTTACTATGTCCTACAGAGACCGAATTATACCACACACCTACGTATTTAAAGGAAATGTTTTAGAAGTAATGTTACCGTTTGCTTAAAACATACTTGGGCAGCCAAAATTGCCCCTTTAAGTGTCAAACAAGATGTGTAAGCAGCTACTCCTGTGTTCTGGAATGAGGAATTTAGCCACAGACCATCATTTTCCCATTACATACGAATATTGACACCCCTGTTGCTCTGGTCAGGCTTTCTTCTGGAACTTGCAATGATCATTTAAATGTCATACCAGATATATGGAATAAAATATATATATAGCTTCTGGAGTGAAAAACGTTAGCGTTATTTAGCTATTAGAGTTCCTACATCTAATATTTACTGAGAGGAATGATTCTTGCTTTTATGCACAAAGGATACAAATGTATGTAAGACTTATGGTTCAATAAGAATACAATTCAGATACACGCAAGCACACATCTAGGTGAATGCAAACTTTTAAAGAGCGGTTTGGTACCTGCAAGAGTACTAAAGTGGGTTTGCATTCACACATTTATGTACAACACATGTATACATACGTACATACATACATATACACTAATTATGTATGAGTGTGTGTATGAAGACACTGCTGAGCCAACTCTTCTTTATGAAAGTGGAGTGTATAAGCTTCATGAAAATCAAAGTGAAAGACTGAATTTGTAGAAATATGGATATAAAGTAATAAAAAGTTTAATGTAGCTAGAAGGACGGGTCAGAGTACTTTGAAATGTTTTGGTCATTTAGAAAGAATGGATGATGAGAGATTAGTGAAAGATTGGCAGAGTGAAAGAGGTACTAGAAAAGGAAGGGCCTCAGTGTGTATGTGCGTGTGTGTTTTGACAAAACACTGATGAGTCTTCTGTGTAGATATATCGAGATTCTGATGATATAGAAGATTTCTGCACATTAGGTTAATCCACAAACCAGTAGTTACGTATTAGATGGGGTTCGATACCTTGACCTGATTTGGGAGCCACCCATTGTGAGACAAAAACGGTTTAAAGACGAAATACATACTACATACATATATAGTATATTATATATATATATATATATATATATATATATATATATATATATATATATATAGAGCTTGGTCAGTACTATATCAGATATGAATACGCATATATCTGAGAGAGAGAGAGGAGAGAGAGAGAGAGAGAGAGAGAGAGAGGGAGAGGCGGAGAGGAGGGCAATGGGGGTCCAGCAAGTGCTGAAATAGCTATACACAATTAGTGTTGATAACAATCATTAGAGCAGGTAATAGAGCGAATGAAATATCTGATTATTGTTTATGGAAACGCCGCAGCCATTCTCCTTACAAAACGACCAGGCCAATGAGCCATTCGGCAGACAGTAAGATATAAATAGACATAAAACTTTTCGCATTACCCTGTATCGAAGGACATTAAACGCGACTGGTTATTGCACGGGTCGATTATTCAAAACATATTATATATAATTTTTTCTCGCGCGTGAAACTTGAATTGACAGGTCGGGGCCATTTTGAAAATGAAATTCCGCATTAATGAAATATATTAACGGGCAGGTGGGAATTGGGTTTGAATAACTGTATCGTTTGTTTAGTCTTAATTGTCGCGGGCTGTGATGTTATTATGATCTGAAAATAATTCCGGGGAGTAATTCATTGTTCCAAGAATAGCGCTCGGATTCCTGTTGACATTAATCATTTTTCGAGTTGGAATCTCATCACTCGTCCTTGGGAAATATAGAGGGCAAGGGGAAAATAAAGAGGCGATTTCTACGACGAAGTTATTTCGTGGAAATAATTAATTTAGGTTTCTATAAAGAATTGGAGTCCTTTACACACACACACATATATACATATATAGTATATATTTATTTATTTATTTATAAACATGTGTATATATATATATATAACAAACATACATATAAATATGCTTAGCTATTATCTAATTTTCCACTCTGCCTCAGTGTCTGCGTTGAATTTCGACTTTATCGCATACAGGCTGATTGACTGATTTAATATCACAAACTGGCGCTACGACTACCAAGATATTCGACGTCAGAAATTCACTCGTTGCTAGTATAAGAAACTGAGGCTTGTTTCATTTTTTATCGGTCTTCAGCCCTGCCTCTCTTGTACCTTTCACGTTCAAAAATTCAACAGATCTTCCAAAAGACTCCACCGAAAGCCGACTTTCTTTATTCCACATTGACATCTCTTCAGTGCACCGTTTATTCACTTATTTATTAATCTTCTCTGCATTTGCTTCCAGTAGAACAATTTATTCTTCTTAAAGTTCTTTGCTCATCTTCTCTCTCTCTCTCCTCCTCTCTTATACGCACACACATATATATATATATACACACACACACACATATATATATATATATATATATATATATATATATATATATATATATATATATATATATATATCAACGTCACAAATGAAATCTCAGAAGGCATTGTAATGCAGCACTGAGAACTCTTAAAAATTTCTCCTAATAAAACAAAGTCTCCTTTTCCGTCGACATTATCACAGCGCAGTGTCTAATCCCCGGCAAAGATTGCCCTTCCGGGTCACGTAGCGATTCTAATCCTAAAAAGGAAAAAAATAATAATAAAAAAGAAATGAGAGGTGAACCCTTCTTCCTCCTCCATGAAATATGCAAAGGAGCCACTTGATTAGGCAAAACAAACAGCCTTACCTCGAAATTTATGACCCCGGTGTTCTCCTTATCGAGGTTGTTGAACACGTAGTGCGGGTATTTGCTCAGACTGGCTGTGGAGAAGAAAGAACAAGAAGTTGGGTAAACATTAGACAACTTGGATGAAAAATTTAGGAGTATTTTATACGAGGAAGAATAGTAATAAAAAAAATCCCCACCAGATTTCTGTTCCGTTTTCTGATGAAACAGATGAGCACTGACGAGTCTCGTATTTTTGGGGAAGCTTAGAGCGAAGAAGGAAATGCCAAAATTATAAAATTTTCATAAAAAAATTAAGAAAATCTGTGTTTATCCGAAGTCTCGCTTAAGAGAAAAAACTATAAATTAAGCAGTAAAATTACTTTTGGAGATCATTCAGTACGTGAGGAAAAATTATGGAAGATGACAATTATTGATTGTCCATTCGGAAGCCAAACGAAGAAGCTCATGAAACTAAATAACTGAATATTTTGCTGTTCTTCCGAGATCAGTTCCTTGTTTAAGTATCTCGACCATTACAGTATACCGAAGTTTCTCAAGACAACAGAAAAACAAAGAAATGAATACATTACCTTGTAAAACTAATAAATATTAGATAAAATGGGTATTATAAAAAATTAAGGTCTGCCCTTCGACAACAGAAAAACAAAAGAAATAAATGCATTACTTAGCAAAACTAATACATATTACATAAAAAATTCATTGCTAAACCATTATGGCGTCAGGATACCAGATGGATTCAAAACTGGTTTACTAAATAATGATGGTCAACTGATACTTGCATGGGGAAGGCAGACTATGTTATACAATTACAGCAGAGAGATAGATAGATAGATATATGAATGAACACAGAGAGAGAGAGAGAGAGAGAGAGAGAGAGAGAGAGAGAGAGACTTAGAGGGAATGTTTACGGAAAAACCATCGCCTGATCCCAAGGTTCCGCCATTAGCCAATTAACTGATCATGAGAAAAAATGTAAATGATAATCTAACCCCTGGAGTGGATGTGGACGGGGTATGGCCAACAGGAAAGCCCAAAGTAAATTAACTTACCAAAAGGAGCACGGATTACAAGCCCCCATTTGCAGGAGCATTTGAATTTTTTTTTATTTTTAAGGGCGTGGTTTGAAGGGAAAAGGCTAAAAGCATAAGGCAGGATTTTAGGATATAGTCTAAAGTAAAAAAAAAAAAATTTGTCATTGCCTCAAAACAGCGACATTATTGTTGTTATGTTTTTATATTCATTTTACTTAGGAGTAATTTCATCGTTTAAATTCATAACAAATGCGAATTACCTATAACGAAGCTGTCAACCTTCTATGAATAAAGATGAAGGAATTTGCAGCTTGATTACTTTATATATATATATATATATATATATATATATATATATATATATATATATATATATATATATATATATATATATATATATATATATATATATATATATATATATATATATATGCTATCTTATTGAGAGAGAGAGAGAGAGAGAGAGAGAGAGAGAGAGAGAGAGAGAGAGAGAGAGAGAGAGAGAGAGGAGAAACAGACATAAAAGAAATCCTCAAGGTTCCCTAACTCTCTTAGCTGCCTATCAGGGATCGCTCTCTGACTCCCACTCCCACCTCCCTCAAGGGAACATCTGGAAATAGAGCTCCTTGAAAGCGTGTTCGGTAACGACTCCCGTGGGGCACCTGTCCTTGAAGCTCCTGTACAGGCGCTGCAGTTCCGGTCGCGTGAAGTGCGTTGTTCTGCAGAGGGCGTTGATGTCCTCGGGTCTGTACCGCGGCTCTTGCTCTATGATCTCGAATTCGGCGTCTGTTGGCATGGAGAGAGAGAGAGTGAGAGAGACAGAGGGAAAGATAGACTCAAAATAATAGATTTAGGATGAATGGTTAGTTTGTATTATTTTATATATCTAACTGCAGTTCTATCAAAACATTTTTATTTTCATGAAGTTCAACTGTCATAGGCACTGGGACCTGTCCCCCAATGGCTGTCGGCCTAAGAAACAGGAGATCAGGGCCTGCCCTATGAGCCTACAGAAGCCCAGGAGGACTTTAACTTTTTAACTTTTAAAGTTCAGTTATTTTTGCCATTTCCTAAAAAGAATGCTCAGGACCGTGTTACCTTGCTTAGCGAAGATATATAGTTTTATGGCTTATTTAAATGAACTACTGATCGGATATACTTTTAATTCCTTTTCGTTCCACCTTACACCATCAACTTACCCATCCATCTACTCTACTATCACACGAATTAAAAAAGTCTTTTCCTATCCCTTTTCCTTCTTCCATGTATACTTATGTATATTTTTGTTTGGACACAGGACTCACCATTCTCATTTACTCCAGAAACTTCATAACTACCAACAACACGATCTTCTCCTGTGTCAGGTACCTTTGCATTTAAATCACCAAGCACAACTAACCTTTTATATTCTCCAAAGCCAGCATAGCACAGGATCAGACTCTCTAAAAATGTCTCCACTTTTATTTTTTAACACCAATGAATCTTACTCAGACACTCCTTCAGTAAAACCATTTGTACTTTTTCACACATCTCAAGTTTTCCTGACACTATAAGCACCATCTCTTTCCTGGGTCTACACCTTTCCACAACATCTATTCTACACTATCATTCACAATAATGTATATATATGATATATACATATAGTATATGTATATATATATATATATATATATATATATATATATATATATATATATATAAATATATATATTCTGACAGAGATTTATATTCCATAGGCACCCCTAGGCACTCTTTAATTCCCAACATTTCAAATTCAAATTCATTTTTCAATGGCCCTCATGAATAACTCTGCATTCTACCTCCTGAAAAGAGCATTTGCATAAAAGCATCCACATAATGACGCTTTTGTCCATTCAAAAGGTTCCAATTGCAGCTGCAAAAAAGCACCGTTTTGGGGGGCAATAATGCAAAACACTTTATCGCCTAAAATAAACCCTTTAGCTTTGCCCCGATGAAAATCAAGATAACGCACGTGTGACGATAAAAATAGTGTCACGTACAACGCTCATGCGCAATGCATGTTGAGCATATGAACAGACCAACATTTTTACCACCAATTTTGCTTCTTAGTAGAAGAAGATGCCTGCGGGTATTACCCTCCAAATTTTCGGTATTGTCCTGGGGCGTCTTCTGGCCTATTTTGGGTACTGTCCATACCCAACTTTCCTTTACCTCGCCGATAAACCGGCCATCAATTTAACATATTTACTAATTTATGTGGTATATACAGAAGTGTATGAGTAAGGTATATGAACATCTATGTTCATATATAATATATATATATATATATATATATATATATATATATATATATATATATATAATTATATATATATATATGAATGTATTATATTGTAATCTAGCAATGCCCCAATAAAGTGTAAAAGGCACATAAAAATACTATCAACAGGAGAAAACCATATATTTCGATTACTTCGTGTTGATAGGTTTTATGGGCCTTTAAACACACACACACACACACACACACACATATATATATATATATATATATATATATATATATATAGTGTATATATATATATATATATATATATATATATATATATATATATATATAAACTGAGCACTAATTAATGTAAGCATCCTGTACAAGAATTTTACAAACAGATGTGGGATTTAGTTTGTACATAAGATAGTGAGTTCTTTGGGCCCCAATTAGACAGAGTACTGGTTGCCTCCCAAAACTCTACGCGTTTCTATTTTTCTTTCTCTACGCGGTTCACTTTTGTTTGTTCAGCATGAAGCCACGTCTAGAACCACAGCAGAATAGCCTAAAGAACTACGAAGTAAGCTAAAGCCGGTTGTCCCACGGGACAAACAGCATATGCAAATGGAAAACGTCAGTGAACACAACATAAGATTTCGTTCCCCACAGATAAAAACCTCGCTGATTAATGTTTCCAAATATATAAACAAAAGTCTGTCGTTTAATTTATAATTCGAAATAACGAGACAGTGCGTACCTTCCTTTATTTCTTTAACAATTCATCGTTATTTTTCACTAGGCTTAATAACAGGGACTGCTACTCTGAGTCTCCTATTAACCGTTGTTATTGAGTGTGACAGCTATTTGCTTTGCTAAGTCTTCTAGACCTCATGAAATGGAATGCAATATGGAATTTTGGCCCAAGGCCGAACGCCGGGACCTATAAGGTCATTCAGTGCTGAAAGGGAAATCAATAGTAGAAAGGTTTGAAAGGTATAACAGAAGGAAAACCTCGCAGTTGCACTATGAACCAATTGTTAGAAGTTGGAGAGTAAGATGGAAGAAAGAGAGTATGAACAGAGGTACAGCAAAAGGAATGAAAAGGGATTGAAGCTAGGGGCCGAACGGACGCTGCAAAGAATCTAATGCCTACAGTGCACCGCATGAGGTGCACTGGCGGCATTAACCCGCTACGAGGTCTAGACCTCTTGGATAAATACATTAAGAATTGATAAAAAAAAAAAAAATCTCGAAGTTGGAAACTGGAGATTTTCTGTCAACTCAAAAGGGAACGACCTGCTTAAATCAATTGGCCCTAACATGACGACAGAAGAAAATGGGTCCCAATTACCCAAAAGAGCGACCCATTCGGACGAATGAGCGCTCATGAGGGAAGGTCCCGTGTCCAAATGGCAGAGGAGGATAACGATCGCTTGCATTTTTGAGGTTCGACTCGAGAGGATGATTAGGATTCTTTGAAGTCCTTTCCATTTTCTCCAATCCTTCTTAATCCTTAAGGGACTCCCAACCAATTCTTTTAGGAAAATTTTTCCATTTGGTTTTCCGAGGTGCTTTCTTCTCAAGATGAGAGGGGTGGATCCTCTCTCTCTCTCTCTGTAACAGTGCATTTGGCAATGGATAATTACAGTGACTATATCAAGAGACCTCTCTCTCTCTCTCTCTCTCTCTCTCTGTAACAATGCATTTTGAAATGGATAATTATTTAGCGAGGACTCCTTGACTATATCGAGAGGCTCTCTCGCTCTCTCTCTCTCTCTCTCTCTCTCTCTCTCTCTCTCTCTCTGTAACAGTGCATTTGGAAATGGATGATTATTTGACGAAGACTCCTTGACTATATCAAGAGACTCTCTCTCTCTCTCTCTCTCTCTCTGTAACAGTGCATTTGGAAATGGATAATTATTTGGCGAAGACTCCTTGACTATATCAAGAGATCGGAAATCCGCAATTTTTAGCTCCTTTTTTAATCATAAGCCAAACTACCATCTCTGGTATTGATATTTTCCTAAATAGTCTAGTTTACGAGACTAAATATAATGTATAGTAAAATACAGTCAAATACTGACATCTGGATATTGATATTCATTGCTCATTGAGTCAGAGACATAATCATGATGCTGAAATTTCCTATATTCATAAATGTCATGGTATCCTACAACCAATGGTCAATGAACACTTTTCTCTATAATAATTCTATGTAGCTTGAGCATCGTGTCAAACATTTTCTGGAATTTCCGATCAGCTTAAGTCCGTAAGATTTATTGACTGAATTATATATACTGATGTTGCATGGACGCATTGCAAACAATGAGCTAGGACCAGTTTTATTCTGTATCAAGTATTGCCTTAGGAAGAATTTATTGAATTTCATGGCAATTCTGACTGTAAAGCTAAATCCGGAATTCTTGTAAATCCTCAGAGAGAGAGAGAGAGAGAGAGAGAGAGAGAGAGAGAGAGAGAGAGAGAGAGAGAGAGAGAGAGAAATGCTTTCAAAATGGAATCTTGAAGATGTGATTTAATAGTTTTGCCTATAACGAATTCGGCGTTGATGATCTTGGAGGTGATACAGCAGTTTATAGAATGAATTCAATCATCAATCTGAGAAAAAATTAATATAAAGGCTATAAATGTCAACATAATAAATAAAATACTGTCAAAGGAAACAAGTGATGCAAACAAAACCTATTTCCGTTTTAAGCAAACATTTCAGACTACCAGATTTATTTCTTTAACCCATAAGCTTAAAATGGCCGAAAACAAAACATGTTTGATGATGAACAGAGGGAAAGAAAATCACTTTTTTTTTTTTTTGTCTTTCGGAAACATAAATAACTTTTAGCATACGTTTAAAAATATTTTATTTTTCGTTTCTTGGGACGATAAAATTTGCCCGAGAAGGAGGAATAATACGAAACATTGTTTGGCCTCTTCTCCAAGAATAGGTATACCTATGTTGTCCCAGACTAATCTTGCCCTCTAAGGATGAAAGGCTGCACAACATTTGCCTTCAGAGAATTCCCTCGGAGAATCCTTTCGTGATAGGGGTGGGAGGCTAAACAGGGCTAATATATATATATATATATATATATATATATATATATATATATATATATATATATATATATATATATATATATATATATATATATATATATATCATTAACTAAGAAAAAATCTACACCTGTTCATTTATTTTTCCTCTGGCAAGGAGTGATATATAAAACACGCATCAGAGGGATTATGATATGTACACAATATATATACAGTATATATATATGTATAGATGTGTAATATATATATATATATACATACATACATATATATATATATATATATATATATATATATATATATATATATATATATATATGTATATTCATCACATCACCATGATTTATATACAAACATTAAGCTACAAATATCGCTTAATACTTTTTGCTCTGAAAGATGGCGGCTTCATGAAAACAAAAAAAGGCAGCCACTGACGGATTCCTATTTCCATTTCTGACAACCTACACTTCGACCTTTTCCATTTTACATAAACTACGCATTCACTCCTACTTGTGCTACTACCGTATTCTTTTGCCGGGGAAATTTAATTTCGTATTCGAAGTTTGAAAGCTTCGCTGTGTAAACTACTACTACTAGTACCAGATTTCTTCCCGTGTACTACGGCGGTATCAAATGCACGATCAAACTGAATATTTTTGTCCACCTTTTATAACTTGGATTCTATTCAGGCACATTCGAATTCTGATTTGGAATTGAATTGAATATAACAGTTAGGCCAAAGGCTAAACGCTGGGACCTATGAGGTCATTCAGCGAAGGAAGGGAAAGAGAGACCAAAGGAGGTTTTCAAGGTGTAACAGGAGGAAAACTGTTAGGAGATGCTGGAAAGTAAGATGGAAGAAAGAGAATATGAAAGGAGGTACAGTACAAGGAATGAGGGGGTTGCAGCTAGGGGCGGAAGGGACGCTGCAAGAACCTTAAATAATGCCCACCGTGCGCCGCGTGAGGTGTCCTGACGGCACTAACCACCTACAGCGTCGAATTCTGATGAAATGCTTTCTTAAAGCCACAGTAAATTGAAACGTTCTCAGTTGGGACAAAACAGGAGTGATGATAACAACAATGGCCGTGTGGGCGCAAAAAATAAATTTAAAAAATGAAATTCATACATAAAGGTTTTGGGCTGGTAACCTTCGGCCACCTCTCTCTCTCTCTCTCTCTCTCTTTTCTTTTCATTTCCTTTTGAGAAATGGGGTCAAGTCCCTGTAAGTACAAAAGTAAACACGGAGAAAAAGTGCACAATATTGTTTAGCCTTCTCTTTACCTGTAGGAGGGGAAGGCGCAGTTGGGTTGGGAACGTTTATTTGGTAACAAAAAATACGACGCTTATTATAGAAAGGTCCAAATATAGCGAGAAAAGATTTACGGTGCCTAAAGAGAGTATAAGAGCTTTTTTTTCATAGGAAACGAGGAATATATTTTCCCAATGAAATAGAACAGCTGTAGTGTTTTGGTACATTAGTAGTAGGCGTAGTAGTGCGTACATACGAGAGAGAGAGAGAGAGAGAGAGAGAGAGAGAGAGAGAGAGAGAGAGAGAGAGAGAGAGAGAGAGAGAGAGAAATTTCTTTGTTTATATGAATAGTTCACTTGATCATAATGACTCGTCACATCAAACAGAAGAAAATTATTATCAAATTTAAGAAAGCTCCCCACAACCGATTGCATATCAGTTTAAACCATTACTGCTTTGCCTCCACTAACACAAAACATCATTTCATAAAGATTCATTTTATAAAGGGTCCAGTCCTCTTTCCCACTTGACACTCAGAAATCGATTGACAGAAACGTTCCCATTGTTTTCCCACGACATGCAAAGGTCTAAACTCACTGCTTAATTCAGCTATTATTACTTTTGTAATGGCTCTGTCGGCTGTTGGTGCATTTTTAATGTTTAGACTGAAAAGTATTCGGAGTGACCCACAAAGGCGAGTGAAACGATGTTGTAACATGTTCTACGTCATTAACAGATTAAATATAAGCTTGCAATAATTGCGACATGCTGCCAGATACATTATTTTAAGCTCCTCAAGCTTTTGAAATCTGACGGCGTCATGTTTTGAGCCGTCTACGTGATCTGGCGCCTAATGAACAGCGCTGCTTTAAACTGACACTTTTCAAATGCTTCCATCTGATGGTGATCAAACGTCACACGATGCACAGGCATAGAAGTATAGTACAGCACATATTAAAGTAAAGGTAGATACCGGAATAACATAAATACATATATACATATATACACATGCAATACAATATACGGCTATCCATACATCAGAAATGCATGATTTGGTGAGAGATGAGACTAAGTTTGTTGCAAATCTGTTTTCAGATCGAAAAGAAACCAACAGAACAATTAACAGGAGATAAGTAATAGGATATGAGACCGCAAATAGAAGAGCCTACAGAAGATCTGTATGAGAAGCCTAAATGAATAAAATACAGTTAAGGATAGAAAGAAACGTAAAGAGGACGGTTAATGAATAACAAGTTAATAGAATATAACGATAACGAAGAAATTGTGATAAGTGAAGACATTGTTCTACGTCGATGGAGTGAGTATAATGGGGCTGTACAATTTGACAGTAAATGAGAAGCATTACTAAATGATACAGGAGTCGAAGGGATAATTACTGATTACAAGGAAATCGCAGAAGTGACTGAGGAAGACATAACTGATATTACTGTCAATTTTCTGACAGGGGTATGCCATCTGTGTATAAATGTGGAAAATGTCCATTAAAGAATCTGATTATGAGAAGAACGTTTTGTGTAAGTGAAATAATAAATCATTTAATCATGAGGAGAACTTTTTTTGTGTGGAATAATAAATCTGTTTAAGTGAAATAATAAATCACTTGATTATGAGAAGGGTTTTCTGTTTTCTGTGTGTAATAATAAATCACTTGATTATGAGGAGAAGGTTTTTCTGTTTTTTGTGTAAGTGAAATAATAAGCTAATTATGAGGAAAACGTTTTTCTGTAAGTGGAATAATGATAGAGACAGCGTAAGAAATATAAGGCGCAATATCTATTTTATTACACTTGGAAAGGGGGTAGAAACGTGTTTTCGTGGAAAAGGTGCAACTGGTGATAGAAGGCATGTCAGAGAGAGAGAGAGAGAGAGAGAGAGAGAGAGAGAGAGAGAGAGAGAGAGAGAGAGAGAGAGAGAGAGAAATTTAATATCTAATGAATCTGAATGAAAGGGTTCCCTTATTCAAATGAAAACGACGATTTGAACCTCCACAATAATTAACCATGACAAGGTTCAGAACCAATTTGAACTGACAGGCCAGGCCAGGTACTGATCTGAAGAAGCCATCTAGTGACGTAGGTCATTACAGACACAGTAGCCGAGAACATTACAGGTCATTTTAGGTAATCGTTTCCCCTCCTTAAGGGTAGACAGATGTTACCTATTACCTGCGACCTTCTCAGGAGAGTTTTTACCATCAGTCTGATCTACCGGGGTAATTTAAAGGTCCGTAAAGACCTCAGTGAACGTGACGCGAAAAAAGGTAATATTTCGGTGGAAGGATTTCTTCGTTCTTGAGATAAATTTATGCTGTTAATAAGGAACAATGCTTAAGTATGAATATGAAGATGTTATATATACTGTGTGTACTGTATATATACATATAAAATATATACATACATATAAAGTGTGTACCTGTGTGTATGTATGTATGAGTGTGTATATATATATTTATGTATATTTATATACATATATATATATGTATACACATATATGCTGTATATGATATTTACATATTTTCGGCTTAGTTTTACACTCCAAATCGGTTAAAGAAAGTGAAAGACCTCTCTAAATCAATGTAAACAATTTACAAGTGGCTTCGTTTATTTATTATGACTGCCCTGAGTGCAGTAAATTGGGGCACAATGTCTAACGCTTTAATGTATAAATCTTGCTGAAACGTATTTTCCTGTTGTTATTTTAGAGAAAGGACACGTACAGTCCACAGACAATATTTAAAAACCATTATCGATAATCCATGTTTCTTCTGAGACATTCGGAAAATTTGGAAGGCAAAAACTTATACAATTTCTTACTAAGTCAAGCACATCATCAAAGGTGAAGGAAAAATTGACAGTGATTTACTGAAATTATTTTTAGAATTACCTTTTCGCGCTCGTAAAAGGATGCATTTTGTTTGCGAGAAAAATTGTCTTTCGTCCTGATTTTAAGTGACAATAAATGCTTCGAGAGAGTGCTAGCGGTTGAAAACATTAAACAGAATTAACTTTCCATTAAACAATTTAAACGTCACCTGCATCGTAACAGTTTTGCTCTTCAGAGAAACATTTCAAAACTCTCTCTCTCTCTCTCTCTATCTCTTTCTTCCCAAAGGGGATCATAAAGTCCAATACATCAGGCGAACTAAAACCTTTACAATTGGAACGTCACCTGCATCGTAACAGTTTTGTTCTTCAGAGAAACATTTCAACTCTCTCTCTCTTCCCAACGGGGATCATAAAGTCCAATACGTCAGGCGAACTTTAATGGCCTTTATAAATTTCCAATAAATTAACTCGGGAATATGAATTAAATTCGGGAGTCCCCTTCTTCCTTCTCCCGTCTATCGAGCCGTCGCATATTGATTGGGTGATAATAGCCTCCCGAGCTGAATTCATTATACGAGAGACAGGTAAGTCGTACGTGTTTCAAACGTGGACAGTGAAGCTTCATCCATTCATGAATGCTCCGTTTTGCGATGGAACAGGAAGTCAAATGCCCAATGATTTTATAAATGAAACATTATTTTGAATTCTAAAGTGTTTTTTTCCAATTTATTAGGTGCATGAGACTATAAATCATTCATTAGTTTAATATCTTTCAGCGGGACAACGAACTGAAGTTGTAAGATTCTCCGATGACAAAATATCAAATAATGATACTACAAATTCTCATATTTTGACAGATTCTATACGTCCTGTATTTCTGTATGGAATGACGTGTGACAGCCTCTATACACATATTCATAAACAGACTTGATTACACACACACACACACACACACACACACTATATATATATATATATATATATATATATATATATATATATATATATATATATATATATATATATATATATATAAAGCTTCAGTATGTGCATGTTTGGTATACAGTATGTGAACACATACATGTTTACCTACAGATGTATATTTGTACAGGTACAAGAAACTAAATAAAGCACAGATTTGCTTTACAGCGAATTACTTTTTCAGACCTTTAAAAGCGGTGGGGAACCGGGATGGTACGCGTATCAGCACCTCATGAAATATTCATGGGTCTGAATCCGAATCCAGTTTAATTCACGGTCGGTAAACCACAAACAGGTTTCAACCGCAAAAAAGGCTGATTAAAATGCATAATGAATTAGGTGTCTGCTGGTTTATTACACGAAGGTTAAAAAATAATTTAAAGCATATAAGGAACATTTGTATATTTGATAAACAAGATGCTTGAGAGAGAGAGAGAGAGAGAGAGAGAGAGAGAGAGAGAGAGAGAGAGAGAGAGAGAGAGAGAGAGAGAGATATCAAAGTACCTTTACCGAGACATATATCAGCACGAGGAAAAGGGATGCAGTTATAAAATGGAAAATAACTTTTCCATTTAGAACACTGTTCGTTTTTAAGGATCTTGCACTTATACACACTTAAAAAATTTTTTGAAAATTGTAATCAATGCTGGATCAATATCTCCGACCACCTCATGTAGTTCTTCTCATACATCATGCAATTTTCCCCGTCACCTGAAGGTTTACCTACTGTACATCAAACATATTAATTGACATTAAAAACCAGGAGTTCCTCTCCGTAATATGAAACCACAAATACTCTTTTCTCTCCGACCGGCCAGTGAAGAATTAGAGGAATTTATGTCTGGTGATAGAAATTCATTTCTCGTCATAATGTGGTTCGGATTCCACAATAAGCTGTAGGGCCCGTTGCTAGGTAACCAGTCGGTTCTTAGCCACGTAAAATAAATCTAATCCTTCGGGACAGCCCTAGGAGAGTTGTTAATCAGCTCAGTGGTCTGGTTAAACTAAGATATACTTAACTTCATCTTTTTATCTCAAAATAAATGTTTCACATCTAATATCTTTCAAGAAGGTTCCCACTTTTCTGGTCTCAGTTTATCATGAAAACGAGAGAATTAAATTCTTTGCAAATAAACTTAGTGAAATATCATTAGTTACTTCAACTACAATATAATACCCTCCAACACCTACACTGTTAGTTCTCAAGGGAAACATCACAACTGCTCGCTTATTTCGAGGAGCACATATTTCTTAGTGATCCTGTGAACTTCGGTAATCTCTAGTAAATTTCCAATAAATCTACTCTGGCAGCTGATTTAAATTCGGGTGGTGGCCAAGCCATCGAACCCTCACGTATCGATCAGGTGATTATAGCCAGGCGAGCTGAATACATTATACAAAGGACAGGTGAGTCTTTACCTGCTTCTGAAGTTCATTCATTCGTAACTGCGACGTTCTGTGACATGGCAAGGAGTCCTACGACTTTCACAAATCGCTGAATGAATTACTAATCAGAAGTACAAAGTAGTTAACAATTCAATAAATGAACAGGCATACTGATTATTAGTCGACTTGCAGTTTTCATGGAGAAAAAGAGCTAAAAAATTGTGTGACTATCCAGTTTCATAAAAATTACTGAATACATTCCCTATATATATTAAACAGACGTACCTGTTATAATTATCACAACAAAGTGAATGAAATTTTCAAAGCTACTGACTTATTGGTGTTAGTCTCGGGAAAAGAAAAATGCAGTTATGCATATTCACCTACAGGTGTAACCATATGTATGTTTCCTTAATTACTAGCACCTCACAAAAGACCCATGAGGGTAAATCAAGAGTTCAATTCACGCTCGGTAAACCATAAACAGGTTTACGCTAAGCATATAAAAAACTTGATTAAATTGCACAGTTAATTAAAGCCCGCAGCCGGTTCGTTTAAACAATGCGACGAAGAGAAATTTGTACAATCTTTTGTGCTAAAAACGATGCTTTTTTGGACAGAAAATTCCTTGTTCATTCTACGTCAGATTTACACATATACTCAATCGTGACCCTAAGTGATAAATGACTGACTGGATTCCGAAAACTGGCATCGCTAAATAATTACTGGCTATATAATTTCTAAATAATCTAAAACCTGACAGAAATTTTGGAAACCACTCGTTCACTCCTTACATAACCTCATAAATATATTCATCTCTTGCATAATCAATGTTATATAAAAACTTACGATAAATTATTTTTTTTTTTTAGAAAGCCTGCTTCCTCCACAAATCCAGAATTCTGGAGAGAGGTACTTGGAATGGGTACCTATCCTCCTCATAACGGTACTCGGAGTAGGTACCTACCCTCTTCATAACGGTACATGGAGTGGGTACCTACCCTTCTCATATCGATACTCGGAGTGGGTACCTATCCTCCTCAAAATGGTATCCAGTATGGGTACCTACCTTCCCCATAACGGCTTGGAGTGGGAACCTATCCTCAAAACGGTACTCAGTGTGGGTACCTACCCTTCCCATAACGGTACTTGGAGTGGGTACCTATCCTCCTCAAAACGGTACTCGGAGGGGGTACCCTCCTCATAACGGTACTCAGAGTAGGTACCTTCTCTCCTCATGACGGCACTCGGGGTGGGTACCGACCCTTTTCCTTATTGCAAAAATTCCAACCTACAACATACCTCGTCTCAGATACAATTTTATACCAAACCAGCCACTCTCCCTTCTACACAGTCTAATATATATTTCGCCATAAATTCTCCTAACTGTTTTCAACGAATTATCTTCCATACCACACATATCATTAACATTTACATGGCATCTTTGTCCATTTCCATCAAGACT
This sequence comes from Macrobrachium rosenbergii, assembly GCF_040412425.1. NCBI lineage: Eukaryota > Metazoa > Arthropoda > Malacostraca > Decapoda > Palaemonidae > Macrobrachium > Macrobrachium rosenbergii. Next base: position 81,157,703 of record NC_089795.1, read on the forward strand.
TTTTCTTACGCCAGGCAGGTTTTGTCCCTCCAAACCTCTCTCACATCTTTTTCAAAACAAACACTTGATCCTCAGATCCTCTTCCCGTTTTTAAACCAACGCTGCTCATCCCCTATCAACCCTCTTGTTATTTTTCGTATTTAAAATGTAGCTAATTTTAACGAAAGAAGCTAAAAGGATCTTGACCAGTAAAATGATGAGGAAAATGAACGATACATGAAGTACTCTTTCTGAACAAACGAGAGAGAGAGAGAGAGAGAGAGAGAGAGAGAGAGAGAGAGAGAGAGAGAGAGAGAGAGAGAGAGAGAACAAGCAACATTCTACTGAGAACGAAAGCTCCGTTCTAACCTGTTGCTATAACATAGAGCAAAACACTAACGATTTTAAATATTCTTGACGCTTTAATGAATGTGATACATGTCGAATTTAGGATAAGCGTGTCCTCTATGGAGATGTAATAGGACATTAATGAAATTAATGTCCACAAAGGATGCAGCTACAGGCTTCCTATAAGCCTTACTAAGGGAACTAAGTTAATAGTAATTTCACTGATACCCAGTAATTTCATCCATCCTGTTCATCCGCTGGATATGACAGGAAATAATAAATTAATTGCCTGAGCAGCCTATTCTTAAGTCCAAAGGAAAGTTGCCCCTGGTATTCAGATAGTCGTTTATTTTAAACTATCCTGTCTTCGTGAAATCCATATAACTCCAACTTCTGTTCTTATTTGTGCTTGTTAGCTATTGGTTGGTTATTGGGTAGGTGATCAAGATGTAACTAAAACATTGACTGGATGGTCGATTTCTCTTAACGTCACAGCATTTGCACAAGACTGGGAGATGATTTGATGATTCCAAAGGAAAAATTATTCAAAAGCAATTTCGTTCTTAGTTCAGCCGTAAGCAAGTAGAGAGGAATATGGATATGTCAAAAGATCATTGCATACGTTCGCACATTCAGAATGTGTGGAAATGAAAACCACTTTGCATTGAGTCACAAATGTTGCTAACTTGGGATGTAATGGCGGGATAAATACTAAGAAACGAAATGTCTAATAATTACATATATAAACGAAAGAGGTCCGAGAGATAAACGTTCTGAAATATAACATGGCTTTACCTGTCTTCGCTGCGCCTCTGAAGGTAACAAACGCATAACACAGTGAACAGGAAGTGAAGTTAACTGCCATGCAGTGCAAGAACTTCCGTTGCATTTTAGCCGAAATTATAAATATGAAAAGGAAAGAGAAATGCAAGTCTGCATTTGGTAAATGTTAGGTCAAATGCTTGTGTGCAGGAATACCCCTGACTGACAGAAAGAATTTCTCCACAAATTCTGCTGGGAACTTTCACACGGATGACATCAGATATTGTTCGTCCACCCTGTCCCAGGTCCTCCTTTGAAAGACAAGCGTCATCTACCTACTCTCTTCTCCATCTTCCAAGTCCTCGTACTTCTTAAAGGACTATTCATCGTTTAATGAGGCATCCTATCAACGGCGCCTCTCAACACAGATTCTGAAAATCCCTCCAGCGAAATCTCCACAGGCATTTATACAAACACTCGTATAACGTCAATGGTGTTTTTCTTGTCTCCGCAAACGAGAATGGCTTTCGGAATCCAAAAATAGACGAGCAGAGCAAGCAGGATTATGTTTTCTGCTTGCGAGATGCGTCAAAACACATTTTCTTTTCAAGAAATGAACAGAAAGTGTTTTATTATCATTAATATTGAAACTTCTTGCTGACCCAAGGAGTTTCATATGATGGGAGCTGGCAACGGGTCACAACGGGGATCGAAAGCCGACAGTGTTAATCAATATTCCAGAGGAGGTGGTTAGTCTTTAATTCATTTTACCTTGAATTCTATTTAATTGTAAGTGAAACGGATTACGCAAAAGACTCACACACGACATGTAATGAAATTTCAACGCAGCAAACAAAAGAAGCTATGAATAGAATTTCCGCGAACTATCTTTCTAAATATAATCAACGGGGGATGCTAGAAAGGAAAAAAAAAAAAAAGGGCGGCAGGCGTCATTATTTACTGAAAGGTTTCACATATTCCAGTGGTAATAATTACGTGGAAAAATAAATTTGGCACCGGAGTAATAACGAAAAAAATTCTGCTAAGTCACACTGACAGGTGTTGAAGTTCGGAATAAGGATTTTCATATTCAAAATGCAATGTAATACACACACACAAAAAAAAAACATTTTCTCTAATTTCCGTTTAGTGGGGAATTAAAGCAGAAATATATAGTAGGTATATAATCCCTGCTTGCTTAATTACATGCAATTTCCAGGTCAAATATAATATTCATGCTGCATTCGTACAAAAGAAATAACACGCACCAACACAGGCGTACGTACATACTGTATAATAATGAATGCCTTTTATATTACATCACTGTCATAAACGAGAGAGAGAGAGAGAGAGAGAGAGAGAGAGAGAGAGAGAGAGAGAGAGAGAGAGAGGTCTCCATCATTATGAATAACATTAGAGAGAGAGAGTCTCCAGATTAAGAGAGAGAGAGAGAGAGAGAGAGAGAGAGAGAGAGAGAGAGAGACAGAGAGAGAGAGAGAGAACACAAAACAAAAATAACTAAACGGTAAACATAGCGTGAAACCCGCAAGACACCCCTATTAGTCGCTAAGCAAATAGACTTCAGAGCGTGACACCAAGACGTAGGCTTAGAAATTGCCCAAACCAGAAGAGACACTTTTGAAAGAAGCTACGTAAAAGAACACACACACACATACACACACACACACACGGAGGGGTCAGGCGACCGTCTCCCGTCTCTAAGGAAATTTGGGAAAGGCCCAGCTAGGCCTGGGAATCGGAGGTCATAAAGAGAAAGTCCCTCAAGGTTCTAGATCTCATTAACTATTAGAAGACGTCTCCTTCCGGTCGTTTTGAGTAAGCGTATCTTTCTCTCTCATTTTATGGAGAGAGAGAAGAGAGAGAGAGAGAGAGAGAGAGAGAGAGAGAGAGAGAGAGAGAGAGTCAAAATTCTTTATTCCATTAACAATGTTTATTACATACAGTTCAGTGATACATATATACGCAATTGCTCGTTCTAGGGAACCAAGTCCACTCATATATTCATAAAAAAGTTATAGCAGATACTTACACGAAACCACACGTTCCTTATTAGCCCAGAGGTTAATAGATTTAGAGGGCAACGTCACCGAAGCCTAATTCTGTAGCAGACGCCAAGGCCCAGAGAAAGTTTTAGGCGAAATTGGAAAGGGAGACAAACATGAGGCGGCCAAGCGACAGCTGCCGTCTCAAAGGAAATTTAGGATAGACCTAAGGACATCTAGGATAGTCCTACAAAGCCTCGAGGGCAAAGGCCGTAAAAAGGAAGTCCCAGAGGGAACCAGAGTTCATTACCTCCGTCATTTCTCTTTAAAGTCATTAAGATCAAATACATCTTTTGCGCTGGCTCTGAAGGGACTTAGAGAGAGAGAGAGAGAGAGAAGTTTTAGGTGATCGTTATTGTGGCTATTATAAATACAATTATACAGTATATCTTGTTAAATATAAATAGCTCTCTCTCTCTCTATTTATAATATAAATATATATATATATATATATATATATATATATATATATATATATATATATTTATATATATATATATAATCTTCTTCTTCTTTTAACGTGCTTTTATTCCCATTTTTGTATGGGTAACCACGATGCCTTCTTTTAGGACTTTTTGATTTGGCTTTTTAGACCTGTGGTTATCGGATCTGCCTGACATCGCTTTAGCGTATGTTTCATGTATCATACCCGACCCAACGCCCTTTCTTCCCAGCAGCGAGAAGTTATTGCGCGGTATGGCGAGAGTTCGAGACGTGAGATGTTTGTTATGTTTTTAGAAGTGTTGTAGTGGCTTTGTTTTTGTATGTGTATTTAGTCTGTAACATCCATTTGCTTTTAAGCAAATATCCGTTGATCACATATATAATCCCTGATGTCTACACGATAGCAAAGTGTCTGCCTCTCTGATCAGTCGGCTGCGGATTTGAACCCACGCCACAGACCTCTATGAAGTCCGAAGCTGCTGCTGTAACCGATTGAGCCATCGAGGCTCTCTCTCTATATATATATATATATATAATGTGTGATGTATAATTATTAATAGGACCTCATTCAAACTGGATGGTATCTAGTGGAGTTATTTATTCAAAAAAGTTACAAGCTTTCTAGGACAAACAGTCCTTGCACAGATACTTGAGAATGAGGACTGTTTGTCCCAGAAAGCTTGTAACTTTTTTGAATAAATAACTCCACTAGATACCATCCAGTTTGAATGAGGTCCTGTTAGCAATTGTACTAATGCACAGAACAATTGTGTATGTGATAGTGTTAATATATATGTATGGAGCAGGAACATGGCCGGTAAAGCGAGAGCAAGAGAAAAAACTGGATGAGATATAGATGAAAATGCTCAGGTGGATGTGTGAATTAACAAAAATGGACAGGATCAAAAATGAAAGAATAAGAGGAACCGCTAAAGTTGTAGAACTATAAAAAAAGGGTCAGGAAAGAAGACTGCAGTGGTATGGCCATGTGGTGAGAAGGGGTGAGACATATGTAGGGAGGAGAGTGATGCAGATGGAGGTGCCTGGTGGGAGAGGGAGAGAGAGAGAGAGGAAACCGAGGCGAAGGCGGATGGATGTAGTTAAAGAAGAGCTGAGAGTCAAACAACAGTCAGAGGACGATGTGTTTGACCGAGCCAGGTGGAGGAAAGCTGTCAGAAACATCGACACCCCCACATAGAAGTGGGAAAAGATGCAGAGAAAGATATATATATATATATATATATATATATATATATATATATATATATATATATATATATATATATGTATATTAATATATAATAATCGTACGTTTTTTCATTGTAGGATGCTATCTTGCCCTTTAGAAAGTGTTAATTTAAGGTATCCTTGTTGAGAGTTAACAGAGGTATGTAGGAGCTACAGCAAATGCTTTACGGTATTAACTCCTACGAGTGTAATGCCTGAAGTTTATCTATATGTGATAGTCAATTGTTAGATTCATTATGATCTTGAAGTCTGCAACACAAGTTACTGTAAACACCCAAACATATACCATACTGGGTCCTAAGGGACAGACTAGAACCAGTGGCCCAAATGTGTGGTATGGAAACACTATTTTAGAAGCAATGAGGGGAAAATGATAACGAATTCCAGCAAAGGTGATATGATATGATATCTAACTACTGAGTCCATTAATTACCAGTCTTAACATATACATTGAATTCTAAACTACATACCATAACTGATATTCTTTACCAACGGTAGACGGGTTCACTTACTAATCCTAGTTGGCCAGAACCTAAACATATCGCCTTTTAAACCAGGGAAATCTAGCATTGCAAGGAAGAGACAAACACTTAACAGGGCATCACAGGTTACTATCAATCTCGGGGAGGAAATGTGGAATTGGGTGGCCTGTCGGGCTGTACAAGACAACCTCAGAGAACTCGAGGAAAGACAAATGCCAAAATGCTTCAGTGGTTCTGGAGAACCGACGGTTCTTGAAAAACCTGATAACAATGGGTACAAGGAAAATGAGATGAATGAGAAGCAGGCTAATAAGACATTCCTATTCATTATAATGAATACTTCGAGAACAGAAGAATAGTTTCCTGTTTAAAAGGTTTTTTCTCCCTGCGAGAGTAATTTTGTATAAAAAATGTCCCCCGGTTGCACGAATTAAATTCTGGGAATATATTTATAGATGAAGAAGAGGCATTCAGTAGAAACATGAACTGGTTAGAGAGGTTCTTCGCAGAGAGTGTCATAAGAACTAATATCGAATACAGACGCTGAATAGTGGAATGGAATAGAAAATTTAGGCCAAAGGCGAAGAGCTGGGACCTATGAGGTCATTCAACGCTGAAACGGAAATTGAGAGTAAAGAAGGTTTTAAAGGTGTAACAGGAAGAAAGCCTCGCAGTTGCACTATGAAACAATTGTTAGGAGAGGGTGAAAATCAGATAGAAGAAAGAGAATAAGAACGGAGATACAGCAAAAGGAACGAAAGGGGTTTCAGCTAAGGGCCGAAGGCACGCTGCAAAGAACCTTAAGTAATGCCTGCAGTGTACCGCGTGAGGTGCACTGACGGCACTAGTCCCCTAGGGGGGAGACTGAAGAGTGAAGGCAGTGAATTTAATGAAAACGTACATTTTGTTCGACTGATGAGAAATGGGTGATAGTTGAGCCTCTCCCAATTTTAAATTCAAATAACCAACAACAATTGATCAACAGGAATTGCAACTACTTCATGCGTCTCAACATGCATCCTAGAAAATGGAGGAATAACTCACGATCAAACGCTCTGTGACTACAAAGAGAAAGCAACAATAAGCACTGGATAATCGGATTTCTCTCTGCAAGGGAGAGGCAAAAATATGCGGGGGAAATGTAGCAATACCTCGTCCCAGTCGAACGGCAACATATGTCGCAAAACAGAAGCTGCACTTTCTTGATAAAGGGGGAAACTACGTTTGAAAAGAGACGAGATTTCTTTGTCCAGAAAGAAAGCAAGTGTCCAGGCGAAGGCGCGGTTTTCTCATAGGCGATTTCCAGTTATGTGTATCTACTTATCTTTTTCTTGATGACGTCTTCCAGCTCCTTCTTCCATTTATCTTCTAACGATGACATGCTATTGCCTCAAAAAGAGGCAGTGCTTCTATTTCATCCAACATCGCTGCCATTAATACAAATGTGACTACGCTTCCTTCGGACAAATACAGCGGCTGTTATATGAAGCACCGCTTCATGTAACATCTTTATTCTTGTATGACATCGCTGTTACTGTTAATAAGAGAGAATCTCTCTGGTTTTCGCTATTAGTTAATAACAGAGCACATACATTTATATATAGTAACGCTAATTCTAAAAATAATGGGTCGCTGTGTTATTTCAAATCGGGGTCTGGTGTTCATTACATTATATATATATATATATATATATATTTGTTATATATATATATATATATATATTTATATAAATAGTGATGGCTCAGCGGTTACAGCAGCAATTCTAGAGGTCTGTGGCGCGGGTTCAAATCCGCAGCCGACTTCAGAGAGGCAGACACTTTGCTATCCGTGTAGACATGGGTTATTAATCAACGGATAGGTTTGCTTAAAAGCAAAATGGGTGTTACAGACTTACACACACAAACAAAGCCACTACAACACCTTCTAAAAACATAACAAACATCTCACACGTCTTTGAATCGCCCTGCGGGCTGCTGGGAAGAAAGGGCGTTGGGTCGGGTATGATACATGAAACATTTTGTTGATGTCAGGCAGGGCATATCGAGACTACAGGTTACGCCAAATCAAAAGTCCTTCAAAGAAACTCAAAAATGGGAAAATGCACGTTAAAAGAAGAAGAAGAAATATATATATATAAATAATTGTATGTAAGTTATGAAACTCAGACGCAATACGAAACAGGCGAGACTGCAACTGCTGACGCCACTGCTTCAGCTAGTTAAAACCCAATACACCCAGGAAAGCACAGTATCCCCAAATATTTTTCAATATAAAGACGTAAGTCACTTATTCCTACGGCATTCACCTGCCACTCATCAAGAAATCCGAGACTCCGGTCGGTAAAAGACTTTAGTTGCGCGGCCTGATTTCCGCCAGTTGTCGACCGACAGGTACTTATAACCCTTCCTAGCCAGGTCCTGATAACCAGATTTACCCTCGGCTAAACTATGTTGCCCTGACGTTCCTATAACTCACAAGTCACAACCTAACATATGAACTATAAGACGCTCTTCATAGCCACCCTTAGGTAGGGGGTTAACGTAGGGGTAATAAGCTGTGCGAAGCCCCTCCTTTAAAAACAGCAGTCCTTTTCTTCTTCTTGGGTAATGAGGTCTGAGAGTCTACTGCCGGCTACATTTTTACCCTCGGTCGTCAATATTTGCTCGGGCTAAACACGGCTGGCGGCGGCTGCAGACCCTTCTTCGCCTCGGAGGAACTATGGACATGACGGTAGAAATGAGAAGAAAGAAAGAATGCCTCATAGGGAGTGGGAGAAACGCTGGTGAGAATGTGTATCAAGATGGTAGCAAAATTAGCCTGACTGTGGTCATGAGCTAATGGTGCTTGGTCAGCCATATTGTATGAATGATAGTTTTTGTCTACTTTACCTTGGGTGAGATCTAAACCAGCTGAGAGTATTGTGACAAGTAATGAAAAACAACGCACAAATACATACGCGCATTAAATACAAAGGTCTTTTGTCTGCTTTACAAGACGACGTGGCCACATATTCTCTTTACATACCTTTTCACAGAGAGAGAGAGAGAGAGAGAGAGAGAGAGAGAGGCCTACGCTTTGATAAGCTATTCCTCTGAAGTAAGGTTTCCCAATGGTTAACTTCAATACATATCGAATCCATACGAATAATCATATTTAAATAGGCGCAGCATCGGCTTACCAAGCTCTTTGGAACAAAATTATTTTCCTCAATTCTGAATTGAAATAAATAGCATCTTACATAACCAATATTTAATTTGCAACGTACTTATATGCTTATTATTTTATCGTTGACACCATACTCCAAAAGACTTCCTTGATGTATGGAGGTATGAAATAAGCTAGAAAAAAAAGTAAAAAAGCGAAACACTCGACGATTGCCTGTACTTTCAATAACTACGAACTGCCTTCATTTTCTTCATATTTTAACTTACCGCGAAACTTCGGCAGTCCCTGTAATTCTGTACCATTTTAGTGCAACGCTACAGAACTCCAAGAAACGCATGCCTCCTCCGCTAACACACACACACACACACACACACATATATTGGATCCGTATCCAGACCCATTCCAAATCGAATCACCATCTCCATAGCCCACAGCCACCCTTCCAATGAAGTAAGAACTTTTAGAGTTCTTATTTTCTTTTTTCGGACAGACACCTACCTACTGGAGAGTACAAAATATCTGGATATAAATTCGTAAATAAAGGTATATAAACCAGTACTTTATTTTCTCTTATTTATTTTGTAATTATTTAGCGTTACAGGAACGTTCGAAGCTGATATCAGGAATAAGGAAAACAGCTCACCAATTCATCACACCTTCATTTTAGGGAAAGGGTAATAAGTGAGAGGAAAAAGAGAAAACGGCTGGGAGTAAGAAGATAGGAATAAGTAATAATGATGAAAGAGAGTGGAGTGTATGTGTGTGTGTGTGTGTGTGTGTGAGAGAGAGAGAGAGAGAGAGAGAGAGAGAGAGAGAGAGAGAGAGAGTCGAAGCATCGGTAGTCTCAGCGAAAATATGGATCTCCGAGACATTTTGATGTATGAACGAGATAAAGGCACTCTTCACATGGAACATTTCTCACGTAAAAAAAAAGCAGGCTATTACATGAACGAATAAAGTCACCCATACGCCTCCAAGTGTTTACTTGCAGAGCTAAAGAGGGAGAGGGAGAGAGAGAATATTTTATCAAAGACTCGCAAGTCAACATTTCCGGGAAAGTTTAACGTATCAGAGAGAGAGAGAGAGAGAGAGAGAGAGAGAGAGAGAGAGAGAGAGAGAGAGAAGAAAAATACACAAGTATAATATAATATAAGCTTAGCTGAAGACATAACGAATAACTTAAAACATGATTTTACAACAGTATGAACTCTCATGCGAACGAAAGATGTAACAAAAGAATTCATTTCTCGCTATAATGTGGTTCGGATTCCGCAATAAGCTGTAGGTCCCGTTGCTAAGTAACCAGTTGGTTCTTAGCCACGTAAAATAAGTCTAATCCTTCGGGCCAGCCCTAGGAGAGCTGTTAATCAGCTCAGTGGTCTGGTAAAACTAAGGTATACTTAAAGTACATACAGTACAAGACACAATGCGCATGGATAAGATTACTTTTTGACTCTAAAAAGCCAGGTAAATAAAACTGAAAAACGTAATAAAGAAAAGGAAGGTAAATCATGAGATCCAGAGTAAGAACGGGGATGAGAGTTGAGGAATGTTTTACAATCCAAAGACAATATTAAACACTAGCTGTCTGCCTGTCTGTCTGTCTGTCTCTCATACACAAATATACCTGTAAGATACATCCACGTAAGATCTGCGGCATAGAGCGAAGCATGTACTTATAGATAAAGAAGTTACCATTAACCTCAATAAAACACCGATATTACTGTAATGGAATAACTCATTTGCTAATTACATACATAGATGAAAATAAAGTACTTATCAGTACTTAATATATAAAAAATACACTCACACGTGCGAGAATGCTCGTATTCTTGTCCATTTCCACGTGTGAAACATTCTAACATTCCCCCTCTTCACAAATGAAGTCCATCATGCTTCACACTTAGTGTCCAGTGACTATTATCTCTTCCCTCAGATGGCCTCCCCGGCCATCTGTTATGTTTCCCCTCGCCGTCATATAAATAATACTCTCTCATCGTCCCTGACATCATTCACTGCTTCTTTTAGAGAACGACCCTGCTTTGACCATATTCTTTTCTATGCCAACGTACCCACCAAGTATCTGATGACGAAGGAAACAAGCATTCATGCATAAATGCATACCCGCGAGTACCTTCCATTTTTCCAGCTTGACGCTTCTATGAGTCTTGGCTTTTAAAATGATAAAGAGTCATCCGGGACAAATCCCTCGAGGGGATTTTGGTAGTCACAGAACTTGACCCTAAAGGAGCCCGCGTGACGTTGACTTAGAAATGAGACGTGTCCTGGGTGGGGATTGTAAGGACACGAAGAGAGAAGGAAGCTGGGTTGATAAAAAAAAAAAATAAATAAATAAAAAGAGGATTTTTTGGTTGCTGTTAAATTATGGGCTGTGCCAGCAAGAGTTCTCTCTCGTATGACCAGCACGTAAAAAAAGGACAAAGGGGCCAAGGTTTTAAAAAGATTCGCAATGTGTGTACAAGTGTTCAGTGGTAATGCTATTGGTCATTTTATTACTATTTTGTAAAAAGAAAATCGACATTATCGTTAGTAACACTGACTGACCCCGAGAATATCTGCGGTTTCTTGCATTAAACTACAACATTTTGCAGACCTTTTCCCCTTTAATGCAATGACAGCTACCATAAGGCAGCTGGCAGTGTTTATCTTCCTTTCCAAAATCTCGATCTTGCATTTATCAATATTTTTTTTTAAACATCTGCTTGCCGTGGTACACATTGTTCTCTTTGTTGAAATGACCTTGTGGGTATTATGGTTCAGGTATGCCTTCTCCATAACTCATCCTTATGAAGTTTGAAAGTCATTAAAAATGTTCTTCAATTTTCTAAATAAAAAACTGAAAGACAACGATGGAAAAGTCAAAGGGATTTAACACCAATAATGATTATCAAAGTAACGCTTACCGAAACCAATCTTCGTACATCAATATCAGAAAAGTAAAGTAATTTGGACCTAAATTACGGAGAGTGAATCTGCAGGGTGGGTAGCAAGTAAAATAAAGGAGTTATGACAGTGGCTGTTAGTCTATGTCCTTTGTCATGAATGCATTATTATTATTACCATTATTCTCGTTTTCGAAAAATCCTCCTTGTTTTACGTCTCTCGAGCCCTGCAGGCATCCATCAAGAGTAAAAATATATAACGAAATTAGTGCTATTGTAAACAAGGAGATTTCACAATTTTGTGGGCACATTTACACATTACCAATAAACAGTTGCAGTTCTGGTAACCTAGGAGCAAAATCCCAACGATGTAAAAACTAGAGCATGTGTATCGACACCATTCTTTGATCTTTTGTTAGAGGCATCCATTTTTCTCACTGTCTTTAACCTCAGAATTAATATCTTCTTTCCACTCGATCGGACGACTGGTTTCTGCCCTTGGTATGTTTTCCCATCCTTGGAGAGCTAATTATCTTATTCATAGAGGTAAAAGTTAAGCTCAGTGGCAAAATTTAAAATTTCGCACAACTGGTACCAAAAATCTTAATCAATCATGAAATTTCAAAACAAAATTTCAAGTTTACGATGCAAACTCATGCTCCATTTTACAAAATGTGAAGATCTAAGATATTTGCTTCAGAGTGTTAGCAAAGGAAAATTCGCAGGAAACATTAAGACATCAAAAAAGAGGACGGATCACATCAAGGTATCTCGGAATAGTGACGTCAATATAAAGCTAAAATAAACCGGCACGGAAGGTGAGATCAATTCGATATGAATGCGCATGCGTGTCAACTTACGTCACCTGAGAGGACGTGGGTTGTGAACGCAGTGGTTGAAACTGGTAAAAAACACTCACCACTGGATGTCACAACACTTACTGAAAATGATCCCTTTGTTGCTAAAAAGAAACATACGCGCGTGACGAGGACATTAATGGGTTCTGGAATACCGTGTCAAAATGCTTTCATTTCCTTCATCTTCCTCAGTTCCTCCTCCGGGTTGCTCTTTCCTCTGGTGTGACTACGACAGGCGGTGCAAAGCGCCCTGTCAGCCTACTGACGAGACGGTAAGATTGATGAAGGGTTAAGATTGGCCGCCGATATTATGAATGTGAGGAAGAGACAGTGGCACTTGGGGAGATCATTAATCAGAGCTTAAGTCCCCGTGATGAAATCATAAAATGCACCATTAGTGACTCATTACAGTTCACTAATGAAGCTCAAGAAGACAACGAATAAAGTATGTCCACTGACGCGTTTCTCAAAGAGCAGTCGAGACTGGAAGATTACCAGTGGAAAAACGAAACAAGGGGTCACTATGGGAAAAAAACACGAGATGGCGTTAATAAAAGCACAAAGAGCCTTTGAAACTTGTTTTTATTTTTACTCTTCCTTTCGATAACCTAAAGACCATGGGACAGATTAAAAAAAAAAGTACGTTCTTCTATCATTTATATCACTGCGGTACACTTTTTCTTACTCCTTTGGAAAACTTCAAACATCATGCTTATTACATCTCATTCAAATTTATACATGATTTTGTCTTAGATCTTTTCAACTCTTATAGTAATTGTAGGTCGTTCATTCTTGTGGTATATAATTCTATCTCTTACATTCTAACTTCAGGCATCCTTTCTGATATAAATCAGAATTAAGGAAAATAATAACGATACCCTGATGTGATGGCCACGTGATGAGAAGGGATGAGACATATGTAGGAAGAAGAGTGATGCAGATGGAGGTGCCTGGTGGGAGAGCGAGAGGAAGACCAAAGCGAAGGTGGATGGATGTAGTTACAGAAGATCTGAGACAAACAATTGTCAGAGGACGATGTGTTTGACCGAACCAGGTGGAGGCAAGCTGTCAGAAACATCGACCCCACATAGAAGTGGGAAAAGATGCAGAGAAAGAAGATGATGTGGTGCTGAATATCATTCTAACAAGAAGTCATTCTCGTTCATACTACTTACGTGTTGGGCTTCATAGGTATTCAAACTTCACCCGCCATATTAACTGCTACTCAGCTAAATACCCTCTGAATTCACACTGGAAGTCTGCTGCACATCAGATATCAATTAACTAATATATTTCTAAGCAATTTTTAATCATTATAACTGGGAAAACATGCCAACCAAAGCTCAGGGTAACATCAGATATAACGTTACCTGAGGCTTATTCTGACAGCAGTAATAATTTTTTCTTTTTGAAGCTGGGCTATATATAGCACATTTGAAATTTGGAAGCTATGCTAACTAATGATTATCATTATAATTCAAGGCGTTATGCTCACTTCAGAACATTGTAACTTAAATTTATGCTAACTATCGTTCTTTTTAAGTTCAGCAATTACGATAACTGCGATACATTTCGGCTTGAAAACTCACAGAACATCTACCTCTAATTTCAGACATCCCATCAACTCTATCCCATTCATCTTGCGCTCTATCCTGCCTATTATAACGAAGTCTGTTAGCTTTGCGATATGGCTCGGCAAGAAGAATGATGGAACAGGAGGAAGTATATCATACTCGTCAGCTGACAGACTCGACCATTAAAAGGACAACAGAGGGGTAGTACCGTAGGCGCTGGAGACTCCTTCGATAAATGACAGCCAGTCTGGGATGGTTAGATGGAGGGGGAGCCGATGTTGTGGGCAGAGTCAACAAAACTTCACTCCAATTAAGAGGGACTGTCATGGACGGGGGGGCGATGATAAATGGGGGCAGGAGAGAGAGAGAGAGAGAGAGAGAGAGAGAGAGAGAGAGAAAGAGAGGGGATGATAAATGGGGGCAGGCAGAGAGAGAGAGAGAGAGAGAGAGAGAGAGAGAGAGAGAGAGAGAGAGGGGGACATCAATGTACATTAAATTTAGATGAAGAGAATACATAACATGATAAATGGGGGCAGAGAGAGAGAGAGAGAGAGAGAGAGAGAGAGAGAGAGAGAGAGAGAGAGAGAGAGGGGGCTGGAGACAAAAAATGAGCATTAAATTTAAATGGAGAGAATACATAACATGATAAAGGAGAGAGAGAGAGAGAGAGAGAGAGAGAGAGAGAGAGAGAGAGAGAGAGAGAGAGAGAGAGAAATTGAACATTAAATTTAAATGAAGAGAATACATAACAAGATAAATAGGATCAGGAGAGAGAGAGAGAGAGAGAGAGAGAGAGAGAGAGAGAGAGAGAGAGAGAGAGAGAGAGAGAGAGAGAACAGAAAATGAACATTAAATTTAAATGAAGAGAATACATAACATGATATATGGGGTCAGAGAGAGAGAGAGAGAGAGAGAGAGAGAGAGAGAGAGAGAGAGAGAGAGAGAGAGAGAGAGAGAGAGAGTCCCACTTCTTAAGCTTTTACAGTTACGTTACATATCCGCAATCAAAGCTGATTGTTTGATTATTATTTCCTTTACACCAAGAAACATTGATGAAGACAATCCATTTAAAAGCTTTAATAACTGCGATATAGAGCCTTTTTTTATTTTCAAAGTTGTATTGGCTAATCGAGTATATATCTAATTATCTCATCTAATCATATTTTTACCCTTTATGAGCTCCTTAGGGGATCTCAGTTTTCGAAATACCCTTTCATGTGCAGTAAGCTGTGCATAAGTTTTTATTTAGGGAAATTATATGAAATATTTCTGTAGTTATAACTCAAGTAGCTCGTGTAATTCACACAAACAAAACTTAGCTTAACCGAGCAATACTTAGATACGTGGCAGCACATTATACTGCTTACAACAGGAGTAAGATACTCTGACAACAGCAAGTCTTCTCTCATCAGACAAATCACCAGTTTATATTTGCTTCGAAAATACGCTCCATAGCAAGATGGTGCATTCCCGAAGACTAAACCCCACCCGTATTCCAAGCTGTCTGAGGTAGTTCCTTTTTCGCTATCCAGATTGATTTAAAACAAGTAAAAAATGAGCCGACGTTTCTTCGGCGCAATCGAGTTTTCTGTACAGCCGCTACAGCGTATAATCAAGGCCACAGAAAATAGATCTATCTTTCGGTGGTCTCGGTATAAAGCTGTATGAGCTGCGGCCCATGAAACTTTAACCATGGGCCGGTGGTGGCCTGTCCTATAATATCGTTGCCCAGCCACGATTATGGTTAACTTTAACCTTAAATAACATAAAAACTACTGGGGCTAGAGGGCTGCAATTTGCTATGTTTGATGACTGGAGGGTGGATGACCGACATACCAATTTGCAGCCCTCTAGTCTCAGTAGTTTTTAAGATTTGAGGGCGGACAGAAAAAGTGAGGACGGACAGACAAAGCCGGCACAAGAGTTTTCTTTTACAGAAAACTAAAAAAAGTATCAATACGCCACGTGTAATACATTCATGCAGCTCATTACCGGAATTGATCTGGGATTAAAACCGACTTGCACTTTCGACACAGCTTCACATGCATTGCTGGCGTATCCGAGTACGCTTTTCAGAACTGCTCTCTCTCGAGCTGGGATTGATGAGAGAGAGCTTTTCTTTCACTCTGTGAAAGCATACGTGCTTTCTTACCGTGCTACTTATTACCAGTCGTTTTTATAATATCCTGTTGATTACAATCCTCAGAAAAGATCATCTTTCTTAATTTCGTGGTTTTGCTTCTTTTTTGGTATGCGTGGTTCCATGTGCGATCCGTGTTTTACCTTTTCTGTTATTTCTTGACATCCGCGCTTACAACTTCGATATCAATCTTAATATAATTTTTGAACATATACTTTTCAAATACAAACACACACACACATATATACACACACATATACACACACACACACACACACACACACACATATATATATATATATATAATATATATATATATATAAAGGCAAATGCCAAGAAGGAAAGTAATGCAACGGAGTGGTTGCTAGGCCTTTCGATACACGGTCCTTTACGAGCTGACTGCGCGTCGAAAGACCTAGCAGCCACTCCGTTGTTTCACTTTCCTTCGTGACATTTGCCTTTAATTATACATTCATCGCGTTCCATATCTTCGTGATTCAGTTATGCACACACACACACACATATATATATATATATATATATATTTTATATATATATCTACACATATTTATATGCGATTTCATGTTCATGCCTATGCTCTAAATAATTTCCACTACAAAGCAAAGGCAAATATACCATTCCACTACTACCACAATGACTTCTGAGTCCTCCCTGTGACTCACTGCAACTCTCTTCAATCAACGGGAAGTTCGCAAAAGCATTGGAATTGAGAGATCAGAAAACCAGGGGATTTCCAAGAAGCGAATAATTGTTGAAGGGGATTTTGGTTGGGTTCAGTCCCTGGAGACTTCATAAATCAGCCATATTTCCTAATGATCTGAGAGAGAGAGAGAGAGAGAGAGAGAGAGAGAGAGAGAGAGAGAGAGAGAGAGAGAGAGATTCATAAATCAGACAATGATCTGAGAGAGAGAGAGAGAGAGAGAGAGAGAGAGAGAGAGAGAGAGAGAGAGAGAGAGATTCATAAATCAGCCATATTTACTAATGATCTGAGAGAGAGAGAGAGAGAGAGAGAGAGAGAGAGAGAGAGAGAGAGAGAGAGAGAGAGAGAGAGAGAGAGATTCACAAATCAGCCATATTTCCTAAAGATCTGAAAGAAAGAGAGAGAGAGAGAGAGAGAGAGAGAGAGAGAGAGAGAGAGAGAGAGATTCATAAATCAGCCATATTTCCTAGTGATCTGAGAGAGAGAGAGAGAGAGAGAGATTCTGCAGTCAGTATGAGGAAAGATTGCAGAAAGAGCACTAGACCCCTGTTGAAAGGAGAGGATGATATATCTTGAGAAAAAGTTCATGAGAGGGGGCGAGGGAGGATTAGATAGGACGCCGAGGGATAGAGCAGATCATACATGCAAATGGAAAACCATAATTTTACATTCTTTTGCCAAAATTTACGAGAGAGAGAGAGAGAGAGAGAGAGAGAGAGAGAGAGAGAGAGAGAGAGAGAGAGAGAGAGAGAGAATAATTTCAACAAAATATGCAGGTATGTAGAGCGAGCACACACACAAACCCTAATCTGTTCATAAACAAAAGTTATCTATTATTCTTGCTTTATACATTCCCAATCACTTACAGACCAACATTCGTTAATTCCTCGTTCTGCTTTATATACATTCTACATCTTTTCAATAATTTTTTAGATCCCTTAATTACGCACCGTCCCCTTTCATTACCCTAGCCATCTCTATCAGTATATTCATCAGATATTAATCCTATCCACATCCAATCTTTCCATACTCAGCACCATAATATCACCTTGCAGGTGTTTCTCCTTCGCTAACACTCGCTATTCATTACGCTTGACAATGCTCATAAAAGATGTGATTTAGATTGCTTCACCCCACCTCTGTCTCTCTCTCTCTCTCTCTTTATGCCTTAATCATACATTCACAGACTCGTGTGAAATTATAGGAAATAGTAGCAGAGAGCACATCGTTAGAAATGGTTCCATTTCACTCTTCTCTTCACAAATGGGCCTAATTACAGATCCAGGGGTAATTATCACGTAGATTATACCGTTACTGTTTATAGAAAGAGCTTTAATTAGAAGAGAAGGTGGACGTAAAGGAAACAGAGTCATGTTGTTTTAAAGAATGCAAATTATTAAACTGTCTTATTTTTCTCATTTTTTTTTTTTTTATAAAATTGTTAAGGAGGCTGTTTCTGCAGCAAGTTCAAAATTAAATCTTGTTTCCATATCCAAAATATATCCAGGTTTACAGTAATGATTAAAGAACATATGTGAACATACTGACGTCCCACAGCCAAACTAGTTCACATGAAACAACCGTCCTAATCATCGTCTAGGTATTACTATATTAAAAATGTGACCCCTAGTAGCCTGCTCGAGCGGTCCAAGAGCAGCTTGTCAATCCTCTCACAAGCAATGCCCAGTTTTTCTTTTTGAGAGGCACTTACTTCCGAAATTCATGAAGTCGCTTTTTTTTAATCTAATGGCCCTATCATACTTCCAACCAAGGTAGAGAGAAGCTTTCAACTACTTTCTCTATTTCTCTCTCCACGTAGCCTAATTATATATCCTTTTAAAAAGCGTATCTTTTCCCATTCTCTTTACATGACCAAACCATAACAATATATATTCTTTCTTCTGTACAAATGAAGCTATGATACATGAACGGCCACAATTCCTTACCTGAACCAAACTTGACTCCGGTCCACGCTTGCTTTATAAAACAAAGCAATCGGCGGTATATGGACCGGTGAGGTCTCGGGGTGCTGGGAGCAGCGGCATTAGCCTCCTTGGACTGGGACTGCTGTCCCCGGTACTGGGTTTGCCTCCGACTTCCGGTCCTGGTACTGCCTCCTCCACCACTGCTTTTACTCCTACCTCCTCCTCCTCCTCCGCCTCCACCTCCTCCCCCGCTGCCTCCCACCATTCCATACATTTTGGAGGTGTCTTTTGTTTAGCCACCGTGAGGTATGAGGTGAGTCTTACGGTGAATGGACCTGGGAGGCGAATGGGCTTTATTTCACTGCCTTTGCATCAGAGTCAATTCTTTATCAGTGGGAAACTCGAGGATTAAAAGGCGTTTTCTGCAATGACTGAAGAGGGGAAACTGTTTCTGCTCGGTACTTCCAAAGGATCACCTTTCAAAAGCATAAACGATGGAGGCAGTTTTCGTAAAGTCCGTCTCTTTCAAAAACCACTTATATTCTGCTTAGCAGGTTTATTAATCTTATTAACACATTAATTTAACTGAAACACCTTGATAGCAATGAAAAATGAACGCTCTCTTTTTGGCAATAAAAATTCCACGATTCTTCTGAAGGCTATAAACAAACTTTCGCTCATTTTGACAGTCACTCACGAACATATCTGTTTCACAGTCATAAGAAAAACACATGATATGGAAAAAAATTTCTTTGCAAATACTTTTTTTGTTTATCATACAGTTTCATATCTGCGAAAAAATAAGCTAATCACTTGTAAAAGTCTTACTTCGTTAATGGAATACATGTCAATGGGTTTCTGGAATTCACTGATCGACTCTGTGAATGAGTATTCAATCACAGCTGTGTGAGAGAGCCTTCAGGGATGGTGTGTGTGTTTTTTTTTTTTCTAAACCTCGGCACATTCACGGTCCATTAAACAGTACCTGAAAAGAAAGAAGAGACATATAAGCACTCGGATAATTGCTAAGTATGCGTACATGAAATTCACTGTCCCTTAGATAAAAATTTCTATAACCATTTTGGCTCCTCCTCATTACAGCTTTTACTCATTCACACGGCAGTCTAGGCCATTTACAACAACAACAACAACAACAATAATAATAATAATGATAATAATAATAATAATAATAATAATAATGATGATGATGACAACAACAATGGTGATAATATTAGATGGTAATAATAATAATAATAATAATAATAATAATAATAATAATAATAATGACGACAACAACAATGATGGTGATATTAGATGGACGACAATAATAATAATAATAATAATAATAATAATAATAATAATGACGACAACAACAATGATGATGATATCAGATGGTAATAGCGAGAAGAATATTAATAATAATCTAGATAAATACTGTACCTGGTCTGATGGAGAACCGTAAACGAACATTGCTGAATGCACTTACCATTTCTAGGAAACTCCTTCACGGTATCTAATACACCTAATACACATGATGCCCGGATGAAGGAGGAAAATGATCTCTTATACTACCTCTACTTATATTTTCTATTTCCATTCTCGTCTCTTTCTATATACGTTTCATCTAGGTATCCTTAAAAAAAATCCAATATTGCCTCCTCTCTCTCTCTCTCTCTCTCTCATCCTTCCTCTTTTCATATCTTTTTTTTTTACTACAAAGTTCGAAAATTATTTTACGTATAAAAGCAATATCATAAACTATAACAACTCTCTTATCTATTAGGAGGCACCATTCTTTTTGTAGGGTATAACACGAAAAATATTTTCCTATGGAGAAAGATGAACATAAACTTCAGGTGGAGAGAGAGAGAGAGAGAGAGAGAGAGAGAGAGAGAGAGAGAGAGAGAGAGAGAGAGATTACACTCTTCTTCGTCATCGGCGGGGTGATGGATATAAAGAGATGGGAATATTGTCCATTTTTGGCAGGTTCGGAAGCCATTACAGAGAACGGCTCACTTCAAAGGTTTACGCTTTTTTTATTTTCGTTAAACAAAATTGGAAAGACGTAAGAAATTCTATGTAAAAAAAAAAAAAAAAAAAAAAAACAGAAACGAGCTTAGTGTTATCATTATCATTCCACTATGCCGCTTGCACTATTTGTTTTCTCTTTTTATTTTCCCCCATGCAAGTAAATAGCATAATTTAATATATAACACTAAAAGTTAATACCTGAAAAATAAGGAGATTAACCAAAATTTTAATCTAAATAAAAAAATTCTCAAATTAATTCAAATAAAAAATCTTTAAGTCATTTGAAACCAACTAAATAATTTTGTAAAACGGGTCAATTAGATGACCAAGATAAAGATCCCCCGTAGGAGGGTAATGCAGTCAGTTCACCTCACGCGAAGCACTGTAGGCATTACTTAAGGTTCGTTGCTGCTTCCCTTCGGCCCCTAGGTGCAGCCCTTTTCGCTCCTTTTACTGTACCCCCGTTCGTATTCTCTTTCTTCCATCTTACGTTCCACCCTCTCTAACAATTGTTTATAGTGCAGCTGCGAGGTTTTCCTCTTATTACGCCTTTAAAACCTTTTTGCTCTCAATTTCCCTTTCAGCATTGAATGACCTCATAATTACCACCGCTTGGCCTTTGGCCTAAATATTATATCCGAATCCATTCCAAGATCAAGATCTAATAGAGTAGTAGTAGAAGCAGTAGTTGTAATAGTGAGAAGCAATAGTAATAGTTAGATTGGCTCTTTCAGAAACGCGGATTCCACCTCCTCTCTTACCTGGATGTTAAATGAGCATCATCATCATCATCATCATCACATACATTATCACCATCATTCTCTGTCTTCTGCCTTCATAACCCCCGACCTCATAAAAGCGGGAAGAATCAATTTTGCGTTTGAAAACGCCTTCATGAAAATTAATGATTCTTGCTTTTCTCAGACGAGGCGGCCGCAAATGCTATCACTTAGGATTCTCATATCGGAGATAATAACAGTGAGGTTCCAGAGAGAGAGAGAGAGAGAGAGAGAGAGAGAGAGAGAGAGAGAGAGAGAGAGAGAGAGAGAGCAGAGTGGTATCTGTTTCTGATATTTTGGAATATATAATATAGTGAAGTTCAGACCAGAGAGAGAGAGAGAGAGAGAGAGAGAGAGAGAGAGAGAGAGAGAGAGAGAGAGAGAGAGAGAGAGAGTTACTGATAGAGAGTGAGAGGAGACAGAGTATGGTATATTTATTTTTAATATTTTGGGCTACAATAAATATCACGACGGATTGGAAAGCTGCCAATTTTGGCCGATTCAAAACCCATCAAAGAATATGGAGCTCACCTCAGTTATCTTTTTTCTATTTTCCAAAGTAATAACCTTCAAGGTGTGGAAAATGTGGCATTTTTTTTTTCATGGAAAAAATCTTTAAAAAAACAAACGAAAGAACATACATAATGTATATATTGACAGCTACTTATTTATCTATATATATATATATATATATATATATATATATATATATATATATATATATATATATATATATAAGTATAATATTATCATTGCTTTTTAAGATCCAGTAGAAAAGATTCTAAATACTGATCTTTTAACTCACCTATTATCCATCAGTGGGTCCAAAGCTGAGAAATATGTTAACACGTTTATTAAACCTTGTGTATATATAATTTTGTAGATATACATATGTTTATTTATATATATATATATATATATATATATATATATATATATGTGTGTGTGTGTGTGTGTGTGTGTGTAGATGCATACATATATGTATATAATAAACGTATAATATATTTAACAAAAGTTTACCAGCGTTGAAATCCACTGACTGTCAGTTACTGAGCAATTAAAAGATTTGCATTTAGAATCATTCCTATAAAACTAAATCAGCTTTTTTTCCACTTGATTTTGAAAAGCAATGGAATTCTGTCATCAAGTTTTACTTAACGGTAGTAAAATAAAAGATGTGGAATAATTTCAGTAATAAACAGAGTATTTGCAACACGCACGAATGAACGTGAAAACAATATTTCACATTAAACGGAGAGAGAGAGAGAGAGAGAGAGAGAGAGAGAGAGAGAGAGAGAGAGAGAGAGAGAGAGAGAGAGAGAGAGAGAGAGAGAGAGTATTTTTCGATCTTTTGTGAACAAATGAGGGAGAATATCTTGGGACTATTGTACGTTTAGCCAGAGGCGCATTTCCACGAATCCAAACGTTTACATAAAAATTGAAACGCTCTTTTTAATCTAACACTTTATAGTGCTCCCTTATCCTCAATGGGCAGTTCCATTTAGTCCCATTTTTCTGTCCCTGTAAGTGTTTGAACATATTCGAGATAGTCCACAAATCCTGGAAATACACACAGAAATCTACCGAATACTGCCTTTTCAAGGGACGAGAGGGAATCCTTATCCAGCCTTTCATGCAGAGAAAACTACGGACTTTTCATTTTAAAAATTTCTTTATGTGAGAGTTTATATACCTTTACTCTTCTGATTAATCTTTCTTTGTCCAGCATTTTCAGATAACAGATTATACATTTTTTTTACCTATCTTGATTAAATTTTCTTTCATCTTTTCTTCTCCCTAACGTTTTAGAGAAAATGGCATTTAAAAAACCCCGTACCTATTAAAAGCATGGGCAGCATTATTTTAGTTAGACAGCCGTTATTTAATAAAAATCGTCCTTTATTTTCTCAACTGGGATTCCGAAATCTACTCATTTGTGCGACTGACGAGGAAACAGCATCGTGAATGCGACTTTCTTTGGCAAACCTTTGTAAGAATTTGTTTATATGAGCGTGGGCATATTTTAGGGCTAACTTCCCCTATTTCATTCATAAACATTTTTTTTCACCAATAGGCTATCTGTAGTATATCCAAAACTATTATTCTTTCATTTTATGTTCATTTGCTAGCTTTTTATCCGTATTTTATTACAGTTCTCTCATTTTGTATCCTTTTATTTAAATTTATTCCACATCCAAGCGATCTGTCTTATGGAAATTTGCTCAGCAAGTTACTAGGTATTTCGTTTTTCCAAATAATTAATGCCAAAACACAACGAAAAATAAGAAAAATAACATATATTTTCATAAGCTCTCCAAGAGAGATCGGTCGTGGATTATGGCTGGTCCAATAAACTCAGGTGATGGTCCAGAATAAGAAGCAGGTTGGTGTAGAGATTACCAAGGGAATTCTCAAAGAAAGCCGCTCACTGGTCAGAATCCAAAACAGGCTTTACTGTTTCCCCTTTCTTATATCATATTTATATTTATATATAAGAAGGAAATGACACTAGTGAATACACCTTACAAATGTGGAGGGCAGTGGGATGCCAAAGAAAATACATGATGGAGAAATAGACCGGTATTTTGACTCTGAGAAGTGTCATCTATAGCTGACTGGAGAGAGAGAGAGAGAGAGAGAGAGAGAGAGAGAGAGAGAGAGAGAGAGAGAGAGAGAGAATACGTGGAGGTTAGGCAAGTAAGACCAAATGACTTGTGGTCCAGGACCCTGTTCCGACGACACAGAAACAGAAATAAAAGTATGTATCTAAGCAGGCAAAAAACAATAAATAAATAAATAAATAAATAAATAAATAAATAAATAAATAAATAAAACCTATTTATTATGACGGAAACTTATTAAAACAAGCTTTCGAAGAGTTTGATCATGAAATGATAAATAACTCCAACAATTACCTCCAATGAGTAGAGAAAAACAGATGACTTCAATGACAGCTAATTTTAGCACGATTCCGCGATGACGGCTAAGAAGTCACTAACCTAATCACTGTCTTGTGAAACGGCTTCATTAGTGGAGCAAGCACGCCAAAAATATGAAGTCTGGCTCTTACAACTCAAAACTTACGGCCAAGGTTAAAGTTGTGAACTCCAGATTTCACCATTTGGCAAAGCACTCGTGTCATACTAATAATAATAATAATAATAACAAAAAGCTTTCCGCACACCGGTGGAGAGACAGACTGAACAGAAGGGTGATCTCCTTCTTGCACATCTGTGCATGATGGTCAGTCTTCGCGTCAAGTTTGGTTGACATATCTTGAACCGGTTAGATGTGATGACAAGGTATACATAACAGACACTTTGAGGGACAGACAGACAAATGAAAGGAAAAATTATAGTTCCCCTGAATTTGTCGGTTGGGGACTATATAAGAATCTATAACATTTTTCCTGAAGGTTAACAATAAGCAGACTGACAAAATGAACCATCAATGGTCCGCATTCATAGTAACGTTTGTCTCCTGATAAAAGATATATTTTTTAGTAATAATTCAGATCCTGGTTCAGTCTGCAAATTCCACTCATTATTACGACTGAATAAAACCAATCAAATACACATTAAAACCAATCAAATACACATTTATCTTCTGTGATTAAATATCTTTCTAGGGAAATGGGTACATACTATTTTCGTCAGAATCTGTCTATTTCTAATTTCACGCACAGAATCACGTAGTATTATCTCAAATGTTTTCTAGACTCCTAAACCCACAGACTTTCTTAATTATATTCCCCCTCTCCCCCCACCTCTTAATTACAACATAAGGCACCACTTAACACCTTAAGCTATCTCCTGACATCTCTCTCTCTCTCTGAAGAGAAGGATCACATTCAGGTGGATTGGTGATGGCGGAGGAGGAGGAGGAGGAGGAGGAGGAGGAGGAGGAGGAGGAGGAGGAGGAGGAGGAGGAGGAGGAGAGAGCAAGACAGAGACATGCAAGACAAACACGTCTACATCCGGAAACGAGGACGGGAGAGAGATGTCTTCGTCATATGCAAATGGCTCTGACGGATTAATGCTCTCTGGGGATGAGCCCCGTTCCTTCTCGCTCCTCCTTCCCCGGTAATGCTATTTCGGCAAATTCAATTTCTTTTTTCCTTCCATATGGACCCTGGTGCTCTTTTATCTGTGTGTGTGTGTGTGTACACCTCATACTTCTTTCTCACTTCCTTGTTTTATTGCTCGTTTCATGTCTGCTGCCTACCTAAGTTTTATTATTACCATTAATGCAAAACACTGTACCATGAAAAACGAGAATTTCTCTTGGATGTTAAGAGCTTCAAAGGATTTTGAAAGTCCCATTAGGAGAGCAGCAGAGATCCTTCAGAAAGGCTCCAATTATGATAGAATAATACGAGGCTTGCCAAGCATAGAGTTAAATGAAACTGTAAAGGGTTACTTTAGAGAAAACCATTTTAAAAACGCATATAAGGACTGAATAGAGGGGGGAAAAAAACCTTTCAATACACATGAGAACAGGTTTTGTAAAACACCGTCGTGTATGACAAGGTGACAGTGATTAGATGGACTGGGTTAGAGATTTCCCTGAGCCTAAATTATTATTGTAAGCGACAAGTTTTTTTATCACTTTGTTTTTTCTATTTAGTTGATTCAGTTTTTTTTATAACTCATCTTTCTTGTAGTACGAATTCAAGGGATTTTACTTCGATATTGATCTTGGTTTATTTGCAATTTCACTAATACCGACTTGATCATCATGCAAGTTCAGCGCTCCTACCTGACACTTAAGTATTTTCCTTTGGAATAAAGTGTCTACACTTGAAGCTCTCGTTTGCACGTACACGCATCCTTACAAATAAATATGTAAGTGCAGTTATGAAGATAAAGCAATTTTATATTTTACACGAATACATTGAATAAAAATACATAAAAAAACAAGTACGACATAATCTAACAAAATACAAATTAATTTTCACAGACTGAGTAAAAATCACAGAAAATAAAACATAAAAAGGCAGAATTTCAGATTTTGGGAAGAGTCAGCGAGTTTCAATGGCCCCAGGAGGAAAGAAATCCAGGCGTTCTGGAAGGTCTCCAGCCAAGGCTTCGGCCAAAATACCTGCAGAAGAGCATCACCTCTCCTGCAGGAGGGAACAACACAGACTTGCTGGAAAGACGAGATGACAGGGAGAATTCACTCTACCTATATCTTTTCGAGAGAGAGAGAGAGAGAGAGAGAGAGAGAGAGAGAGAGAGAGAGAGAGAGAGAGAGAGTTATTGCATTTCATGATATTACCTTTCTCCCCATTGTCGGGGAGTCATGTTTCCTCCCAAATCTTGTGTGCTTTGGTCTGGATAAAGAAGAATGTCAGAGAGAGAGAGAGAGAGAGAGAGAGAGAGAGAGAGAGAGAGAGAGAGAGAGAGAGAGAGAGAGAGAGAGAGAGAGAGAGAGAGAGAGAGAGAGAGAATAAAATAAGTAATGAGATATATTATTAAAATAAAAATGAGAGAGAGAGAGAGAGAGAGAGAGAGAGAGAGAGAGAGAGAGAGAGAGAGAGAGAGAGAGAGAGAGAGTAAAATGCGAAATCAGATATATTTAAAACAAAAATGAGAGAGAGAGAGAGAGAGAGAGAGAGAGAGAGAGAGAGAGAGAAAGAGAGAGAGAGAGAAATGCGGAATCAGATATATTTTAAAATAAAAATGAGAGAGAGAGAGAGAGAGAGAGAGAGAGAGAGAGAGAGAGAGAGAGAGAGAGAGAGAGAGCGACTGCTTTATAGTATATTCAGAACGAAGATACAACATAACATGAAAATATCTGTCACACATGTAGTACAACATAAATGACAAAGTTCAGAGGCTGGCAAAGCTTTTAGGTAAATGCTTATAAAACTCGCTGAAAAATCATTTGATGAAAGAGCATAACGGAACTGAGGAACGCCTATGATGAATAGAAAGCCTGAAAAAAAAAAAACTAATGGTTGAACACAAAAAAAATGGTGCGTTCGCAAAACATCACGAAAGCTTTTAAAATTTCAAACAAATCGGCAGAGCGGAAATTATTAGTAGTAGCAGTAGTAATGGTAGTAATAGTAGTAGTAATAATAGTGCTCAATGCGTGAACACTTTCATTAATCTGTATGAAAGTTTCCACTGAAGTTAACATTTACATCTGAAAACAAGCAAAGCATTTTCCCCTTCCCCACAAAAGAGAAAAATTCGGTGATATGCAGAAGAAAATAACACTTAAATAAAAAATAATAAAAACAAGTAAAATATGCGCCGAAGTTTCTTCGGAGTAATCGAGTTTACTGTACAGCCGCTACAGCGTATAATCAAGGCCACCGAAAATAGATCTATCTTTCGGTGGTCTCGGTGTAATGCTGTATGAACCGCGGCCCATGAAACTTTAATCACGGCCCGGTGGTGGCCTGGCCTATATCGTTGCCAGAAGCACGATTATGGCTAACTTTAACCTTAAAGAAAATCAAAACTACTAGGGCTAGAGGGCTGCAATTTGGTATGTAGACTATTGGAGGGTGGATTTTCAACATACCAATTTGCATCCCTCTAGCCTCAGTAGTTTTTAAGATCTGAGGGCGGACAGAAAAGTGCGGACAGAATAAAGTGCGGACAGAATAAAGTGCAGACAGAAAAAAGCGCGGACAGAATTAAGTGCGGACGGACAGACAAAGCCGGCACAATAGTTTTCTTCTCTGAAAACTAGAAGGGGTGCAGGATACTCCTAAGCACAAATGAAAAAAATGAATATGAAAAGGTTTCATATTAAGCTTAGCCGGGCCTAGTGAGAATGGAGATTTTGATACAGAGAGGCTTAAATGAATAAAGAGGATATACAGTACATCACGACAGGAAAATGTCAGCCAGAATTCAAGGCTATTTTCATGACTACTTTGAGTTTTATTTTATTACACATACCTACGGCATGATAAAAAAGGTACTCTGTATTCTACAGGTAAAGTACACTTGTTAACAACTTATATTCAGAGCTAGCCGTGTTCGTAAAATAAGCTACCCGGAAATGTAGTTCCAAAATGACTGTCAATCAAAGGAAAACATGAATGTATAAATTACAAAAATCTATATGTCATCCATGCCATGACAAAAAAAAAAAACTTTAAATAACATAATTTTGTTTTGTTGTTGTCAAAAGTTAGCAGCACAAGAAATGAGATAATACAGGCACACCAACACTGAGAAAGGAGTATCAGAGAAAATAATTGTAGGAATAACCAATAAAAAAAAGTAAGAAAATGGTTTGATGACGAGTGGCACTTGTAACTGAAATCACGATACGGAAGAAAATCCAGCTTTACATCATGTTGACGTGGAATGTCAGGGGTGACAACCACATCATATTAATGTTTTAAAGACTTTGTGTTGACTACACATGCTGTAGACGCGTATTCACAAAAAAAAAAAAAGCTTTTCAAATTCCAAATGTCAGAAGTAAAACGGTAAAATGTTTTCTGTACTTCACTTAATAGGACACAGCTAAAATACACTGAAAATAGAACTGTACTACAAACCCTCTGGAACAGTTCTGCCACTTTAAGGTGGCTGGTGTACTTAGTACAAGCACCTTTCAATTTTATAGCATTATTGGTAAAATGGTAATTCGGTTTCATTGTTTGCATTTGTTTCCATTTTCCCCGAAATTTCTCCTGACCTGTTTGAGAGAATGTGAAATGCCACAGCAACGCGTATTAAAGAGGTTATGGTGATGCGAGAAGGAACCGTAATGCCTGTTTTTTTATATAAAAATAAATAAATTAATAAAATTCTAGAAAACAACAGTTGTTCAAAAATAATTGTAATGAACCTCTCCGGTTTTGGTAATGCAAATATAACAAAAAGCATTACATAGTTAGGAGAGTTAACAGGATGTGTTAATATGAAAAAAGAATTGGGGCACAACAAAACTCGGATTATCTTGCAAAGAAAAAAAAAAACATGCTCTTTGCTTTAAAATCTATTGCGATCGCAAAACTGCTTGAAACACCACATCGTCGGGAGAAATCTGCTTTAAAGAATGATGCAATAAGAAACCATGACTTAAAACTATTTCAGTTTAAAAAAATTTAAAAACTACATCGAATGGGAAATCTACTTTGAAAATTGAGCCAGTTAGAAAAACCTCTTTAAAAACTACTTTTACTGGGAAATTACTTTAAGAACAACAATTGGAAACCCGCTTGAAAAACTACATTGAATAGAAAACCTGCTATAAAACTACTTTAAATAGAGAACCTGCTTTAAAAATTACATTAATTAGAAAACCTGCTTTAAAAACTACTTCCACTAGAAAATATGCTTGAAAATTACCTTATTAAGATAACCAGGTTTAAAACTACTTCGAATAGAAGACGTATACCTTCTAAACTACTTTGACTGGGAAACCTACTTTAAAAACTACTTATGATGGAAAACCTACTATACAAAGTACTCCAATCACAAAAATACTTTAAAAACTACTTTAGTTGGGAAGCGTGCTTTAAAAATGGTAAGCTTCAATTGGAAAACCTGTTTTGCATATTACT
>NC_089795.1:81195162-81222662 GCF_040412425.1 Macrobrachium rosenbergii
AGTTTTACTGAGTTAATATTAACTAGGCTGATTAGAAAGCTATTTAAACCTGATAATTTAATTAAACTCTAGCGACATATGTTTATCTAAGAAAATTTAATTAGGAATATATTATAAATTATTCTATGAATCTTATATTTTATCGTATAAATGATTAAATTTAAAGAATTTTAAATATTAAAAGTGAGAATTTGTCATTTTCTGACAGTATATCTTTAAAAAATATCTTCTAGATAAAAATTTCTTATTGATGCGTCAAATTCTCCATTACTATCCTAATTTATGAACTGGTCTTCCTTCCGACAATCACAGGGTAATGCGAAACACTATTCAGATTATTTATTTGACTTCTTTTTTTTTTTTGCAATGAAAGGACCGGGGACCTCTGTGCGTATATTTTAGCTAAGGATCTATCTTCGTAAATGTTCTTTGCTTTCATAGCATCCTTTATTTAAAACTTGATTAGAATCTGCAGCTTACACAGTGATAAGTGTTCACAATGGGTTTGACGATCAAGTTCAGTGCTAGAAGGGCATATTCTTTACTCCCAGTGAATTACAAAACTTCTTGTTTTGTCAACACATAGTAGGTTTCTCTTTTGACAACAAGTTGACAACGATTTTTTTTCTGGTAAAGTGTTCTTGACCAACTACAAGAATTTATTCGGCTGATAATACCCTAAGTAAGGAATTTCCCTCCCAGGACCATAACCATAATTAATACATTCTTTTTTTATCCTGTTCTTTTTAGCATATTACTTAGCAAATTTGATTTCCGTAACATGATATTTTTTCTTTACTTCTTTCGTGTCTCTGTCGTGTTGCAGTTTCGGGTGACAGTTTTCTCCGGAATTAGTTACGCGTCGCATTTCATGCAACCAACTGGACAGCGAGGGATCGATCTGACAGAAGGCTAATTAGGTTCATTTACAGGGTAATAATGAAGCCTTGGCTCCATTACGTTGGTAAATATTGTCATTACATCCAGCCTGATATATCTCTTATCATGAGCGTCCGGTCACACTCACAGTAATTTTCTTATAATGCTGTAGTATGATACTACCTCATGTACACATCTCAAATAATGATATGCAGTTTAAAAAAAATTTACGAGGCTTTCAGAGAATCAGAGTAAATGATGTTCGGGATATTCCTCCGACTCTTCTCAGTTTGTCAATCAAGATGAGCTTCAAATCAACAAACAATCGAACGAATGCCCCTTAGTAAATGAGATAACTCATAATTTTCATTATTAATCAGAATCCTTAACTACCGGAAAGAAATTAAATCAATCATTGGTGAGAATTAGAAAACACCAGAGAGACAGTAGCGCTTTGTATTAGAGAGAGAGAGAGAGAGAGAGAGAGAGAGAGAGAGAGAGAGAGAGGCTGCGGTATAATATCAAGGCATTATATTGAGTCGAAAACAGTTTTCTATCGATGTAATCAACAAAAAAATTGAAGATAAACTACTGCGAAATTCTTGGCCGAAATCTGAGGAAGAAGAAATAAGATGTCCTTTAGTACTGACATAGAATAAAACATTTTTCCCTAAAGATACAACTCTGAGCCATTACTTCTTATTTTATCACGTTTCAATCACGAATCACTTCAAAATTTTCTATTAAACTTTATCAAAATCCGTCCTTTCATTTACATTACAGAAAACTTATCAGCTATAAAAGCAATGCCGTATTGAAGCAATACTCTATTTACCCAATATCAACAGAGTATCTAAAATATAATAAGCAGCTTCCAGTAAATATCAAATGTGTCAATCAGAAATGTATGCTTTCTCACTGCACTTAAACGCACGAAAGACGGGAAAGTCTATACACACTTTTACCTTTCAAATCCATGACCAAAATACATCAGGACATTCCATAATCGAATGGCAATTAATCAGTTTATTGGCTGACTTAACGCGAAAGATGATTAGGGTTAATATTTCATTTACACTAAATTCATTAAACGAGAAAATTCCATCAGAGAACTAAACACCCTTGTGTCATTTAATCTACTTAGCAGTATTTAACTGACACAGGGTTTCCAGCAGGATGACAGAAATGGCCCGATGCTCGGCGTTTATTTCAGATGCGAAGAGGATAATGTTTGTCATAAATTTGTCATAAAAAAATCATCATTAATGTGCTATTTGTTAACGCCCTTGGCTTTTTCTGGGTACACTGCGGCCCTTAGCTATTCACATCACATTCCTCAGGTCTGTTGCAAGGTACTAGGCGTCCGTCAGTAATTTGGGGAGAGTATGAAAAGCTAATATCCTAATAAATGGCTTCAGTAACATTCGTACAAACACAGGCACGAGAGAGAGAGAGAGAGAGAGAGAGAGAGAGAGAGAGGAGAGAGAGAGAGAGAGAGAGAGAGAGAGAGTCAAGATGGTTCGCTATTTGTTAATCGCATCAAATTAACTTTCATAAAGTTAATGTTTTTAATAAGATAAACCGCAAAATATTATCACTATTATTAAAAATAACCTCATCAGCATAGATTATATTGCAATGAAGTCTTTCTATTCCTCTCGCAACTTCCTTTTCCATGGGACAAAGGTCACATAATAAGTCTCCTATTTTTCATAATTTCATAGAAAAGTATGGACGAGAAATACACTGGTTTTACGTTAACGTTTGTCCATATTTGGATATATCACTATCACAAGGTAATTGTACTTGCACTGAGTTGGTTGTTGGCCTCAAGCCCTTAGCTACAATCAGCCCATAAGTGTGGCAAGACGGTAGAAGTAACTAAGAGGACTGGTGTGGACCAGACTGAAAGACCCGTTTTGTGAGGTGACTAGTTGCTAATTAACTGGTATCTGACCCCCGTAAGCAGGAAAACTGATTCCTGGGCTCAAACTTGCACTGATGCATCCTTGCCGGTCGTCTAGCAGTTACCGGGTAGTTTAAGGCACACCTTCGACCACAACAATAAATTTTCTACCCCGTACGAGGGTAGTGCCGTCAGTGCACCTCACACGGTGCACTGTAGGCATTATTTAAGGTTCTTTGTAGCGTGCCCTCGGTCCCCAGCTGCAACCCCTTCCGTTCCTTTTACTGTACCCGCTTTCATATTCTCTTTCTTCCATCTTACTTTCCACCCTCTCCCAGCAATTGATTCATAGTGCAACTGCGAGGTTTTCCTCCAGTTGCAACTTTCAAATCTTTTACTGTCAATTTCCGTTTCAGCGCTGAATGACCTCATAGGTCCCAGTGCTTGGCCTTTGGCCTAAATTCTGTATTCAATTCAATTCAATAAATTTTCTAGCTCATGTGGGTCAGACAACAGTCAGTCAGCAGTAATCATCATCATGAAATCTTGACCACCTTCCCTGTTGATTGAACCCGTGCCCAAACGTCCATGCCAGTACTCCTCTTTCCTTTGACACCTTTCTACACTTGAAGATAGATTTCAGTAGGAAATGATCGCGCTGGTTTAAGGCTGGCTTAATCTACACCAAACAAATCAATCCTTATGTATAACGAAAGACGGCGAGGGAAACGTTAACAATAAAACATTCATTGTGATTGTATACATCTTAGTTTCTCAACCTTTTTTACGGCCTATTATCCATTTCAGGGACCGCAAGTCATTTTTTTTTAAATATCTTTCAAACTAATCATTTGATCGAAATGGTACTTTGACACAGTGTACATGACACCTCCCGCTACGTTTTGGTAATATAGTGCATTGTCAAATAGTTTTAGTTAGGGCGTTTGCTCTTGACTTACATGGTGTTGCCAAGCATCGCCAAACTATGCATTGGAACGTCCTTTATCCCCATCCCGTCCCTACCTCTCTCTTCCCCTCCTCATCCATCCCTCAACCCACTTTCCTGGCCTCCCCATCTCTGGCACCCGGGATAGCGGACGTTCGATTGCGTAGATTAGTCCTGCTGACTCATGCGACTTTACCTTTAAAAGTCAAGAGTAAACGCCTTAACTAACACCATTAGACAATACACTATATTACCAAAAATTAGCGGGAGGTGTCTTGTACACTGTGTCAAAGTAACATTTCGATCAAATAATCAGTTTGAAAGATATCTGAAAAAGCGATGACTCACGTTACGCATGTATGTATTTATATATATGTATATTATATATATATATATATATATATATATATATATATATATATATATATATATATATATATATATATATATATATATATAGACATAACATTAACTTTATCACTTACACAATTGTTCTGTGCATTAATACAATTACTAACAGGACCTCATTGAAACTGGATGGTATCTAGCAGAATATTTGTTCAAGAAAAGTTACAAGTTTTCTGGCTTAACAGTCCTCATTGTCAAGAAAAATAATATACACACAAATATATATTTATGTATGTATGTATGTTTGTATGTATGTATATGTGTATATATATATATATATATATATATATATATATATATATATATATATATATATATCAACTTTACCACTTACACAATTGTTCTGTGCATTAATACAATTACTAACAGGACCTCATTGAAACTGGATGGTATCTAGCCGAGATATTTATTCAAGAAAAGTTACAAGCTTTCCATGACTAACAGTCCTACTCTTCTTAATAAATATCTCCTAGATGCCATCAGTTTCAATAATCTATTATAATATTATATACTTATATATATATATATATATATATATATATATATATATTATATTATATAATTTCTATATGATTAAATATTTGTGCCTGTATGTTTACTGGTATATGCATATATATGTTAGTGTCAATTACAAACATTCAAGTACATCGCAATCAAAAGATTTATTCGTAGATGGTACAAAATTACGTAATATATGTTACCCTGTTATGATGGGATAATCACTGAAGTTGAATCTAGCCCTTACAGAATTGGCCGTAGTCACCAATCTTTATCAAGGACAACGAAACAATGACTTCTGAGAAATAAAATACTAATGGTCTCATATTTTTTTTCTGGTTTTCCAGGTCTTCGATTCGAGTTATTTTTAGTCCCGCAAAAGAGGAAGAAGAAGAAGAAGAAAAAAGGAATAATACGGCTCGCATTGCAAAGAAGCGTGAGAGGACGGAATTGGCGCCACTGGGACGTTCAGCGGAAGAAAATTAATGGTGAGTATTCGATTACATCCCAGAAAGACTCTCACTGTCGTTCCTCATTAACTTTAATACCAAGAGTTCTTGGCACAACACCATATACTCAGGCAGTTCTTAACCTTTTTATTAATGCCCCCTCTAAACGTTGGTCTTTTCCCTCCACGGCCTTGCATCTATGGTAAGTTCTCCCAGATTTATAGGAAAAGAAAAGAGAAGAGAGAGAGAGAGAGAGAGAGAGAGAGAGAGAGAGAGGAAGGGGTTTCGAGGGATAGGGGAGAGCAAATAATCACAAAACATGGTAAGCCCAACGAGTCTAACTAGGGTAGTGGACTATAGAAAACTAACGTTACAAGGCGATACGTTTGCATTTTTTTTTTTTTTTTTATAAAATTCTGAATATTAGTTCCTCATTCTTGTTAAGAGAATAACGAATTAGAGAATTTTTAATTTTTCCCCTGGGGCTCGCGGTTCCCCTGGAAATTGCTGACGTCCCCCAGGTTGAGAACCTAGAGAATATCTTTTTGTTGTTCGCAATCGTCAGCACTTTGGTCGCTCGTGGGATTTTGGATTTAATGAAGACTTTCCGTAAGGAAGTCCGGTAAAGATTTCTCAAGGTGTATGGAATGAGTGCGTGTTACAATGCATACTGGTGTGACTTCATAATAATCTATGTTACGAATAACTTTCACGGAAACAAAACTATGTTACCTATGTAACCAATAACTACCTATCTTATAATAAAATGTTTCGTTACTTACAACTTACGCCAGGCAAATATGCTTGAAATTCTTTTTATTGTTTATGCGTATGAAAAGTTATAGCTACATAATTTCCTTTGCATATTTATTTAATTCATGTTTATGAATCTTTTCCCAAATTTGAGATTAACCATACACTTACTTAAACATACATATCTAATAATAATAATAATAATAATAATAATAATAATAATAATAATAAAACACATGGGCGGTACCAGTAATCAGATACAGCACGGGAGTAGTGGAGTGGACGGAGGCTGAACTCCGCAGCATAGACCAGAAAACTGGGAAACACATGACAATACACAAAGCACTACACCCAAGAGCAAATACAGACAGACTATACATAACACGAAAGGAAGCGGGGAGAGGTCTAGTAAGCATAGAGGGCTGCGTCAACATCGAGAGCAGAGCACTGGGGCAGTACCTGAGAACCAGTGAAGACAAGTGGCTAAGGAGTGCATGGGAAGAATGACTGATAAAAGTAGACGAAGACCCAGAAATATAAAGAGACAGGAGAATGAAAAACACAACAGAGGAATGGTACAGCAAACCAATGCACGGACAGTACATGAGACAGACTAAAGAACTGGCCAGCAACCAAACATGGCAATGGCTACAGAGGGGAAGAACTCAAGGAGGAGACAGAAGGAATGCTAACAGTGGCACAAGATCAGGCCCTAAGAACCAGATATGTCCAGAGAACATAGATGGAAATAACATCTCACCCATATGTAGGGAGTGCAACATAAAAGACGAGAACATAAACCACATAGCAAACGAATGACCGGCGCCTGTACAGAACCAGTACAAAAGAGCGCTGAGTTCAGTAGCAAAAAGCCCTCCCACTGGAAGCCTGTGCCAGAAACACCAGCTAACTTGCAGTAATAAGTGGTACGAACACCAACCTGAGAGTGACAGAAAACGATCAGCAAGATCCTCTGAGACTATGGTATCCAGAACAGATAGGGTGATACGTGCCAACAGACCAGACTTGACGCTGATTGACAAAATCAAGAAGAAAGCATCACTCATTGATGTAGCAGTACCATGGGACATCAAAGCAGATGAGAAAGAAAGAGAAAAAAGTGATAAGTATCAAGACCTGAAAATAGAAATAAGAAGGATATGGGATATGCCAGTGGAAATCGCACCCATAATCGTAGGAACACTAGGCACGATCCCAAGATCCCTGAAAAGGAACCCGGAAAAACTAGATGCCGTATAGCTCCAGGACTTGTGCAAAAGAGCGTGCTATTAGAAACAGCGCACATGGTGAGAAAAGTGATGGACTCCCAAGGAGGTAGGATGCAACCAGGAACCCACTATAAATACGTATATTGCAGTACAGTTTACCCAAGTCAATTAAATATATACATGCATAAAAACACGAACATACTGTACACATCGACGACTGCATACACTAAACTGCAATCTGTGTGTCAATTTGCGCGCACGGCTTCTCGACCATCCTCGATAATATCCAATCGCCGAATTTTTTCTCATCATCCTTAAGCAACCCTTAATCATCCATCCGGTTTATTGAAGATTTTCGGAAACTTTCCACTTTAAAAGAGGGAAATCAAAATGCAGTTATGAAGCAATGGAGGAAAAAGAGAGGGGGGAAAAGATTAGAAGACTTTTTTTGAAGGAAGGTTATAATTTTTTTTTTTCATTCTCCCGAGCTGGTCTCGTTAAAAGAGTAATTGGAGTATAATTAGGAGCGGATGGTGCTCACGCGGAAGAAATGGGTGAGAGAGTTAGGTGAGAGAGAAAGAGATGTTAAAGGTGAACGGGAATAACTATAAACGAATGTCTGAAGAGATTCTTGAGCCAATATTCTATGGAAATGTGTAAGTCGATGTGAATGAAAGAACAGAAAAAAGGTCGAGTCATTAGTAAAAAAATGTTTGGTTGAAAAACAGACAAAAAATTATTTTGACCACCCTTTCATGTCCTATTTTCTATACATGAACAAACACTTCAGAAGTTGGATGAATCTCAATTAATGCTACGGTATGTATAATGTCATTTTATTTTAACCACCTCAGAAGTTGGGGGCATCTCAATTAATGCTACCGTATGTATAATGTCATTTTATTTTAACAATAAAATTACATAATACATAAGGTAACATTAATTGAGAGACGCATCCAACTGCTAAAATGTTCGTTCATGTAGAGAAACTGGCACACAACAGGCTGGTCAAAATAATTTATTCTTAACTGTTTTAAGACAAGAGTCAGATAGATACATAGAATGGTTTGGGTTGAAGGGTTGTCCGAAGTGTTAAAAGCGGAAGTCTTAATGATTATATGGAGAGAAGGAGTGGTGTTCCGATCATCATATTAATGGGTATTAATATGCAGCTGAACAGAAATAGTTTCAATACGGTAGAAATTTCTGCACAAGTGACCTTTCATCGATTCAGCAGCGAGATGATGCATGTGGCAGGAACAACTGTCTTACTATATTACCTAAAGACATCCCTCTCACGAGAATTTTTTTTTGCGTAAAATGACATTAATTATAATGATAGGGATAATACTAACGTCAGTGACGCTAGAGATAACACAGCAACAACAGCATAATAATAATAATAATAATAATAATAATAATAATAATAATAATAATAATAATAATAATAATAACAAAAACCTGCTTAGCCAAAAGTCATCAAGTCACTAATCTCTCTCTCATTCTCAAAGGAACCTAAGATTCTCTCAATTAATCCTTACTTCTTTGCTACTTTCCCAGTGCTAATTCAGAACTTAGTAACTCCAGCATAAAATCTAACTACCAAATGTTTGTTGTCCAATACTAAAGATTCGAAGGTTTTACAGAACCCCTTCTTTACCAAAATGTCAAGATACAAGAGCGATCACATATGATACTGTACATGCAAAATACTCAACTCATATAGCCGATCACATTTGTTTCTCCTCATATATACACAGTTAAGGGTTAGTCGCTTCGTCTTTGTATGGGTCCTAGTCCTGTCTGGCCATCTTCCATAATATCTATTTCTGCCACGAAAATGTGTCCTGCATCTATAAATGGTGCCTGATACTGGACAGGCAAGGAGCCACCACCTACACTTACGCTCAACAAACATACACAAATACACAAATATATATATATATATATATATATATATATATATATATATATATGTATAGAGGACATTGCGGTTATAACAATTACACACGTCTCTGGTAAAAAGTTACCAGTAGATTAAGAAAAACGAGTGAGTTTTGCTTCATTTACATCATTCTTACCATATTTTCCGCTAAATGAGAATGAAATTCGAAGTACGTTTCTGACACAATCCACTTCTCAATTAATATTTAATTTCCAGATGTAAAAGAGCTCACCACTTCAGCTGGGTTCATCAGAAAGATTGTACTACAAGGAACAGGTCATGTAAGGTTTTTCATCTTTTAAAAATCCAGTCTTGAGTGGAGGGAAAGTGAGTTAACGGATCCCCTTGAAACGCCTTCAGGTAGTAGACTATTAGACAAGTCCTAATTAAGAATATGAAACTATCAGATAATTTCATCTTAAGAATATTTAACTATCCAGAAATGAACTCTCACTGAAAAATTGTTAGAAATTAACGAAGGATTATATTGATATTTTTTTTTACTACTGATAAACTTTACAATAAAAAAAATCCATAGGTCTTTTTAGATCTAAAAAGCACTGCATCAGTTGAAGAATTAACTGGCTGCAAACTGGGAACGAAAAGACATGAATATCCTTGCGCATAGTAACTGAAAAAATAAACTTTCAATCGACTGTCTCGAAAAATAAAAAGGCAGCTTTTAATATTAGCTACTTTCCCCTGTGTTTCATTAATCTTTATCATTCCTTGTGTGCGGGAATTCAACCTGCAGTCATAAATAAAGTAATGAGAAATCCAGTATTCATTACGCTTCCTGCATAAGCATTTAAAATGGAAAGGCCCTTACAATACGCTATACCCTCGTTGAGCCTTGTCATTAAGGGCATAATTCGTCCCTAGTTTTACAAAATGGCTTAAGCCATTTTTCCCCCATTCTGAGAAAATGGGCTTCAAAGATTTTTTATATGATTCAGAGTTTCTAATTAGCTCATCTTTTGAAGATAGGTAGTTTGAAAATGTGACAAC
Organism: Macrobrachium rosenbergii; assembly: GCF_040412425.1. Lineage (NCBI taxonomy): Eukaryota > Metazoa > Arthropoda > Malacostraca > Decapoda > Palaemonidae > Macrobrachium > Macrobrachium rosenbergii. The sequence continues at coordinate 81,205,184 of NC_089795.1, forward strand.
ACAGTTGAAATTTTGATATATTATAGAGTATCAATATTTGAGTCACTTTGGCTGGAAAATCAACAGCTTAAAAAAGGGGGTTACGGCAGTTCGTCAAAACAGGGACGAATTGTTGAGCGAGAAAGAAAATAAGGCAAACATTAATATTTTCTTTAAAAATATCAGCCCCTTTTAGGATGTAAGGCTATTTTATCACTTCTAGCCCTACAGAGGTTTAATTAAATTCTCTCACCACACTTTTATTCGAGTGCTTTCAGACCTTAATGGCCTCTCACTTTCGTTTTATTTTTATCCGTAATTCTCTCTACAAAGCACCTTGCTTCTAAGGAACAAGAGGCCATTTTTTTTTCCACAGAGTTCCAGGAGTCACCAACCGCTGAGAAGCTTCTTGGAAGGCAATGTACAGTACAGTATGTTACATGCCATATTCTTCGACATAGTCCAACCGTATAAATCCAACTCTTGAACTATTTCCGTGCTCAGTGAATACAATTTACTAAAGAAATACGGCAGCAAGATGCCTCTTTAGAAGCTATCGAAATCGTCTCTCCAGTTTGTTGGAAGTACTTGAATTTACTCCAACAAATACTGTTAGCAGAAGTTTCCTTTTGTATAGTGGAATGATGAGTGCTGTTTGTTCTATGAGAGAGAGAGAGAGAGAGAGAGAGAGAGAGAGAGAGAGACACTTTCTAAAGAGCGATGTTCTGATTCAGTTTCAGTTATATCCCTAGCCAAACGTTATCATTTGCTTATGATTGCCTACAAATCGAAGGAAATGACTTTCTGGCTGCTTTGAAACATAGATTTTGTTAAGTCAAGAGATACGATAACTTCACGAGTACGTTTCAGTCATTAATTTTCTGACATAATGGATACATCATTAAACAGAGGGCAATCGATTATCATATATTGTTTTACACATACTTGTAACGACATCCACTGAATGGCACGAAAGATTCCATGAAATTATCACATACTGAATATCGCAACTCTCGACAATATTAATGTTGTTTCTACTAGAAAGACAGTCAATACAGGCTGCAAATAATTCTGCGATACAATAACTACACAGAATATTAACAACACAAGACTTTTCATTCGTCAACTCTAATTTGAAGTGTTCCATTTCCGAATGACGCAAACTAACACTAACTTTTTTATCCAAGATCAGCATTGGCGGGTTCTATGTTTTCACATACAAAAGTTTGCAACTTCTCTAACTCATCCTTTGATCAGTTTCTCGTCTTTTTCGTATCATACATTTGACAAAATCCTAAACACGTCCTTTAGTCACACGGTTACAAGCATTGCGTACCACAAATTCTCCCATCACTTTTGAACATCAATGCCTTCTCAGTTTGCCTTTACCTCTGACAAGTAAAGCAGGTGCGCACAAGACAACTGTCATGTATGTCAAACTTGGCCCCATTTCGACAAAAACTTTATATCTAAATAATCAGGATCACAGTTATGAATGATGCGAGTAGAAATCTGAGGCAGGTTTCTGGAACAACAGACTTATATTCTTTCCATCGGGAACTCTCTTTAGATATGAACATCTGTCAACTCATGTTTTAACTACATCGTCCTCTACTATTTACTTTGCAGACCAACTGTTTTTACTTCAATTTCCATTTTATTTTTTGGTGGGGGGGGGGGCTTTGGGGTTACGGCATCTTTCACTATATGTATCCTGGTCGCAACATCTCAACTGCCTCCATCAGTAAGATGAACAACAGAATGGCTAATAAGAGGTAGACCTCACACAATAAATTGGGATTTTCTTCTTCTCGGTGACTTCACTCGAAGCCCTTGAAAACCTTATTACCAGCGAGTTCTTTCCCTTAACTTGATCTGCATAAGTTGCCTTTCCTTTGTTACGAGCAGTCTCATAGCAACTTCCAATAATCCAATCTTTTTCATGAGGTTATCTACGCTCGCGTCTACTTCCAGTGATTCAGTTTTTTCTATGCGATAATGAATTTTAGGTCAATGATCCATGTAAGTTTACATAGTCACCAGCTGCCTCTTCCTACACGTTTTCAAGCTAAGCAGTTCTGGCATCACTGCGTCACCAAAGAGTAGAATCTTAAGGGCCCATACGTTCTGATCAAGCCAAGGATATAGGGTGTCTGGTACTGAATTTAAGATGCGGCAGCTGCTGGAAACTTCAACATTCTTTTCTCCAATGCTGCTGCAGGTTTGCAATATGGATCAAGGCACTCAACAACGGTTTGAATAAAATGTAAGTGGCAATCCGTCTATCAATCTCACTGGAAGAGTGGAAAGAGTGGACGACGATCAGTGAAAAGAGTTGAAATTCAATAGTGCCAGGAAAAAGGAAGAGAGAAAGACTCAGGAAGGGTTGAATCTCATGGTGACGAAGACTTCACTGTAAATGAAGGACCATAAAATCCATGAAGCAAGGGAGTGCGAGCAAAATTTGGATACATGGGTTCAATACAGAGGATTCGACACCATGGGACTAAGCCATCTGGGCAGGTGTTGTGAAGCGGCTAATTTTGATAAAGTTTTACTGAACGTGTGTTCATCCACGATTCATCGCTTATAGTACGAATGTGGCAGTGACCACTGTATTCTTTCTTCTGAGAGAGAGAGAGAGAGAGAGAGAGAGAGGGATGTCGCTCTGGAAGGTGTTAACTTTCCGGGTGGATAATAGAGAGTAAAATGAGACGAAATGAGTTTTTAACGAAGAGTGCTCATCAGGCCGTCCCTAGGCTAGTGGGGAACATGCAATGATACTATGACCATATTATAAAATTACTATTTTTGTGTATATATATATATATATATATATATATATATATATATATATATATATATATATATAATATATATATATATATATATATATATAATATTATATAAATAATATATATACACACATATATATTTATAAATATACACACATATATACTGTATATATTTATAAATATACACACGAATATACTTACAATTTACATGTGTATGTTTGTGTGTACGTATGTATGTAAATGAGCAACCACAATGGCTAATATGCAAAGGATGAAGATATTAAATGAATTTTTATTCTAGACTTTCTTGATATTAACAGACGATCAGTACAATCATACAACTGCAAAAATACACGTACAACAGTATGTTCATTAATGTATTTCAAGGAAGTAATATGTCATTTGTGTTTTAAGGATAGAAATAATCATTAGTATATTAAGGAAGGTAATTTCAATGCATATCGTTACTGTAACTAAAAAATGGACAGAAAACCTCCATTTATAAATAATAAGTAAAAAAATGCGCCGAAGTTTCTTCAGCGCAATCGAGTTTTCTGTACAGCGTATACTTAAGGCCACCGAAAATAGATCTATCTTTCGGTGGTCTCGGTATAATGCTGTATGAGCCACGGCCCATGAAACTTTAACCACGGGCCGGTGGTGGCCTGTCCTATATCGCTGCCAGATGCACGATTATGGCTAACTTTAACCTTACATAAAATAAAAAATACTAAGGCTATGGGGCTGCAATTTGGTATGTTTGATGATCGAAGGGTGGATGATCAACATACCAATTTGCAACCCTCTACCCTCAGTAGTTTTAAGATCTGAGGGCGGACAGAAAAAGTGCTGACGGACAGACAAAGCCGGCACAATAGTTTTCGTTTCAGAAAACTAAAAGCCGACATTTATTCATGACCAAATCACTGAAATGCAACGCTTACTCAAAACCTCCAACCATGCAAGAGACGGGAGGTGTCTGCGAATGTAAAACCGTAATATATAGATGTCTAAACCAACGTAGCATATGATCTTTAATGCAAGCAATGGCTGGGATACAACGTAAACAGACTGGCTTCGCCTTAACAGGGCGTTACCATAATCTCACCCTTTTCTGTCTACAAACTTCTGGTGACGATGAAATTGAGGAAATTACAAATGGTAGGAGAAGAAAGAGGAAAAAAAGGTCACAATGAAAACAAGAATGAAATTCTTTATTGGAAAAATAAGGGAACCGAACATAAAATTTAGGTCAAAGGCCTAGCACTGGGACCTATGAGGTCATTCAGTGCAGAAAGGGAAATTAAGAGTAAGAGGGTTTTAATTATGTAAAAGAAGGAAAACCTCGCTGTTGCACTATGAAACAATACTGTTGAGAGGGTGGAAGGTAGGATGGAAGAAAGAGAATAAGAACGGCAGCACAGTAAAAGAAATGAAAGGGGTTTACGGCTAGGGGCCGAGGGGACGCTGCAGAGTACCTTATAAGTAATGCCTACAGTGCGCCGCATGAGGTGCACTGACGGCACTACCCTTATACGGGGAAAAATAGAGGAAATGTAAACGAACGACGCAACTGAATGGAAACTTGGTATCAATCTTTCCGTCGTAAAGAAAACGGATTTGGATAATGAAGCGTAACTATATACGAGAAACACCAATCTAATTAGTATCGTCTTGCATAATTACAGCGCTGCCAAGAGCACTTTATGGTAACGTTGTGATTTGTATTATATGAAAAATGAATCCGTTAAATATAACTTTAGTAACGGCTTTATAAAACACTTTCTTTTAGTACGTTTTCCTTTATAGCCATTACTTCTTACGCTTTGTTATAACAGCAGTAGGAAATTTAGCGGCTATAGAAAAGAAAAGAAGAAGAAGAACAATAACAACAACAGCAAGAAAGAACAAAAGAAAAAAAGAAAGAAAAGAGAACTGAAATTAACTGGATTATGAAATTTAAGCCGTAAACTCAAGCACCGGGGCACTTTGATCATTCAGCGCTGTAACGTGAATAGGAATAACTATACAAGAAGATTTAAAAAAGCTAAAAATTGAGTAAAAAACAAAATTCTCTGTCAAATAAAAACTTTAGGTTATCAATATTACTATCATCGCCTGCCAAACAGTGAGGCAACAGCCAATTAAAAGATGTATATTACAATATGTATATATTAAAATATGTATTGGCGTTAGGTCCGTTTGACTGGAGTTACACACTGGAACCTGTCTCCCATCTCTGTTTTGTATTAAACACCTAAGGGTGACATGGGTATGTCAAACAGCGTAGCCTTATTATTAAAATTAATGAAATTACGCTGGTCTTCTAACAGGGTGATGTGACGGATGCTATGTATTTTATATTATTCCCTCTGGAAATGTTTCCTCCCTCAAATGGTTGACGTTGAAAGATGGAGATTTGCAACAATCACCCTGCTTTCCGTAAGAGAGAGAGAGAGAGAGAGAGAGAGAGAGAGAGAGACTGTTTGTTTCTGCAATCATTTTAACATCTTCGTGTTAGGGAAAGTACTACAATTACATTTATCAAAAAAAAAAAAAAAAAAAAAAAAATGGGGATTTGGGAATTAACTTGCAATGGCAAAATTCTCACACACACACAGATCCATATGCAAACAGTCTTCATAAAATATAAGGGACTGCATAAAATATAAAAGACAGGGTATACACGGACCTAGTTTCCCAACTAGATATCATATCTGAGTTTCATTTATCTACCAGCCTTCTTGTGTGTCAATCTATTTCTGCGTCCGTTTACTAAAACCTCCTCCCTTCCACAACCATTATTTTTTCTCCCAAACACCGCCAACCTGTTCCTATTCCATTCCTCTTCTTTAGGTCTCCTCTGTGTTTCCCCCTTTTCCTCTCCTCGATGAAGAGGTTCACGGAAAAAAAAAGTGATCGAACCCCATTTACGACTGCAATTAAACCCGGGTTCTTTTCTTTCTCTAACTTTACCCGGGAGGCTTTTCAAACAGAGGTCCGCTGTCCAACTCCTCTTGAAAACTCTCATCGAGAATGATGTTTAGTGGGAGTAAAGCTCTCTCTCTCTCTCTCTCTCTCTCTCTCTCTCTCTCTCTCTCTCTCTCTCTCTCTCTCGTCAGGCTGGTTGTTTTATTTATATATGAACCTTTGTTGTCATCCGGATAATCTGTTAGTGATATCTGCATTTATATCTTGCAACAGCTTTTTATTTTCAAAAAATATAAGTATTTCAAACATGGCATGGGTATATTTCAGTATATATATTAAGAAAATATGAATCACCATGGAAGACCTTACTGAAATTTTTATTACAACATCGTTCACTTTATGACATATCTCTGGAATTATTATTAAATTAAGAACATCGACAAAAACCAGGTGTTCGAATCAGTTTCTCTTACTTAAAATCATTGTTAGAGGAAACTGCCTACAACCTACACCTTCCAGATTCAGCGGATTTGTAAAAACTGAAACGAAATAGCCAATATTTCAAACGCAACATAATATCATATCTTTGAAAGAGCGTTCATCATTTATGAGTTTTGAGTGGTCACAGTCTCGCTCTTACCTTTCAGTCATAAACTATTCTTCTCCGTTGTAAACTGAGACAATAAATTCACGTTTTATATTATGTGGAAGCAACTGAAAAATGTTACCTAAAAACAATAACAGCCTTGGAGACTCCTCTCTAAAAACTTACTTCAAACATTCACAGGAAATTTTTGGAAAGGGACGAAATAGCACAGAGAAATGGTTTAAATACGTAGGATATATGAGTAATAGGGGGAGATGGAGGACAGCAGAGCATTGACATTAAAATCTGAAAGTCAAACAACTGTGACTCAAATGTAACTTTATAATACACTGGAGTTGAGGTTGCGCTGCTTATATCAAACCTCGAGTTGTTCTGCACTTTGTCGCAGGGCAACAATTAAACTACTGATTTGAAATATTTAAAAGCATAATCATTCAAGAAAACCGTTACTGGAATCTAAAAATGATTTTGGTGAAAAGTTCATTTCAGCGCTATCGATAAAAAAAAGCAAAATCAGTTTAAAACCATCCTCGGATTACCACATTTTCATAATTTTATAAAACATCGACTGTGCTAAAGATTTTTGATGTTTGGGCATATCGTTAAAAACATCGTTAACAGACCACAGCTGATTAACAGCTCTCACAGATTTATTTTTACGTGGCTAAGAACCAATTGGTTACTAACGCGGGCTCGAACCACATTAAAATGAACTTCTATCACCAGAAACAAAATAATTTCGATGTTTGCAGGAATTCTAACAAGATGGCAGCTCAAAAGTTCATGTTTGATTACCAAATTTCCTGTTTGTCAAAATTGGAGATACATGATATAAACACTGCAAGTGATTGAAAAATAAAATATATCAGCCTTCACGTTCCATCACAGCACAGGATGATTGTTATGACTCCTTTAACAATAAAATACATGTGTTCTTTTAGATGTAACTTAGTCTTTATATTTTAAAACAGGGAAACACTAACCAGTATGTATTTAGGGCCTGTAAGATACAGAGAGCTCTTTTTTTCTTTTCTAAAAATACGTCGCAGAAGCCCAATGCTGTTAGTCTTATACCTCTCACCTGCGAAGGAAAGTTAATTATGAAGAAGCCTCGACCTGTTTTTTAAGAGAGATTGAAGATACTCTCTCGAGCCATCGATTGTAGGGCTTAATTTGGTTAAACTTAAAGTGTAGAGCTAACACGGGGTGGAATGAATTCTTTAACGGGAATGACACCTTGATGATGGAATCAAACTGTGGTAACATAATTATTTACTACACACTTGTATGTACGTATGTACATATGTATGTATGTAAATTACTTCCCAATTATTATAATACATATATGTATATAATATACAAGTATATATATATATATATATATATTATATATATATATATATATATATATATATATATATATATATATATATATATATATATATATATATATATATATATATGGCTTCAAACTAGGGCAACACGCATCATTCTCTCCATACCTTTCCTTTTAAACAATATCCATCTAGTTTACTATTTTATTCGTTCATTTTTCATCCCCTAGAGAGGCTTCGACACAAATTTGTCCCTCGAAGTACACGCTATTCTTTCGACACAAGACACATTTTATGGACATATCAGATATTGCGTATAAAGTAGAGCTGACGGGGCTGAAATGATATTTTGGGAGCCTCCCGTGATAGGGAGGATATTGGCAGTCTTTTAAAACATTTGTAGTAAATACGTGCATGACGTATTTTTTTTTTTTTAGTAAATAGCTACATGGCATATTTTTGTAGGAAATAGTTACATGACATATTTTTGTAGGAAATAGTTACATGAAATTTTTCTAGTAAATAGTTACATAATTTTTCTAGTAAATAGTTACATGAAATATTGTTCTAGTAAGCCTGAAAAAAAAAAATTTTTTTTAACTGAACATACACATATTTTCAGGTATGTAAATAGTTTCACAACTGGTTTCAAACATGAATACTCTGAACAAATTCTCTGACTGTATTCACTCATGTGTCATGCACAATCACGTATACAATTTTATCAAAACTATCCTCTTCCAGTCTCTCCGTATGACCAAACCACCTTAAAATCAAGCTGCTCTTTTCTTTTTACCTCATAGAAAATTCTAATCTTGGTTAGTATGCCATACAAGTACACTGCTGTTTATTTGTTACTCCCTTGAAACGTAAAAACATTATAATGAAACATCTCCTCATGGGATCTAGTCGATTTGGCCTTTGCCACGGAGATACAGGAATATGACATGAAAATCCGTCCAAAACATTTATGCTTCAGAGATCTCCTGCGTAATCGGATCACCGGAATATGTTGGGCTGGGCAATACCTAAAAAAATAAGAATTATACCAAAGAGCATGAAATTATCCCGGGATGGAAAGCAAACATTAAGAGTACAATAATTTTTTTATCAAGCGATTTTTACTAATATATATTTTTTTATCCGTACTTCATTTTTTCTCTTCTTCCTCAGGGAAGGTTTAGATCTATGACCTTTTAGTTACAATTCCCATAGGTTTCCACTTAAAGCTTAATCAGCAGCACCTAATTTTAAAAATGATTTACTTTATTAATCACTTGACTCTCAGAAGACGAGATATTCTCTTTCGGGCTCTCAAACGCCAGTGTTCTTATTTAGATAAGTGGTAATTCTAATGACATTTTTCAATATACAACTGAAAAAGACATTTGCTTCATTTGCAAGAAAACACAAGGAAACCAAGTCAGAGAATTAAAGAACAGGCCACAGAATGTTCGTACGAATGGTAAACAGCAATGGTAGCATGCGTTTGTTAAGGAGAAGCTAACGACGGAATCTAACTGCCACAAAAGCTTCTTTAATTAGAAATGGCCGCGGAAAAAAAAAGCTTTCTTCACAAGAGGGCTAAAAATAAGTTAGGCTTACTGTTTCCCCTTACAGATATAGTCCCTCTGAAGGTCAGTGAGGCATTTATGCTGACCTTGAAGTTACTTGACGGCTAATGAATCTCTAAAGAGAGAGAGAGAGAGAGAGAGAGAGAGAGAGAGAGAGAGAGAGAGAGATTCGCTTACCTGGCCCTGCAGTTAACATCGGAAGGCTCATACAGTGTAGCACGATAATCCGTAAATGTTTACGGGATTAATATGACACAGATTATGCATGTTTGACAGTGCGTTCAAGCATTTGCTTAATCATTCCCCAGCATAACAAAAATGAACGAAGTGCAGCATTATACAAGAAATTATTCACACTTCCAGTTAAACCATTTAAGAATTTGAGGACTATTCAAAATGTATGAAATAAAATATTTTTTTTCGTAAGACCTAACGGAAGTTCGTTCAGCTGCCGAGAAACTGAGAGCAGAACGATGGACCTCTTCCTTCAACTCAATAACTCAAATTATAAGGCGTCATGAACGTTATAATTCAAAATACATTATTTTAACGATGCATTTCCCAGAAGGGGATCTTCTAATTAGATGGATTTACTGATTTCTGCCACACCGTTCTGTTTTCCTTCCTTTCAGGATGAACGGAAATTGGATGACCAGGACATCAGACATTAATCACACAAACTGTGTGGTACCATTCATTCTTCCAACTGTTTTTCTAATTACAGTGAATATGACTTGCAAAAAATTATGGACCCTTGTGCGCTGGTATATAACCTTACCAAAAATAATAAACGATAGATGGATAACATTAATAGGTCTTCAGTATATCAAGTTTTTTTTTCTAAAGGACAAATAGGACACTTCTACAAAAAACTTCCTCGCAGTCGGTTCATCTATCAAAGAATAAGTTTGCAGTCCAGACATCACAGACCTCATGACACGCCATAAATCAAAATAAATCCTTTACCACCTTCATCGTGTGACAGAAATATGACGGATTTACGCAAAACTTTTACAGCCAAGAGCTTCCCAAAGAGCTTTCGGACTCACATTAAATATATATCTTGCATTGGTGTTTTAAGACCTGCTGCTAGGATGATGAATAACCGTTTTAATTCTATCCTCACGGCAGAATGATTGATGGCGAAGTATAATAAATTTTAACCTTAGAACAAGATAGACAACTTAAGTTCCTAACGTCCAGAGTAACTTGAAGATAATACAAAATCACGTGAAACAATAATGCTGCCTCAAAAATTGTTATAAAAATCGCTATAAAACCATAGATCTTTTAATAAATAAGAACCGCATTAACAACAAAATAAACAGAAATGATAATATATCCACAACACAATATAATTTCTATAAATATGCGATTAAATTTCTGAATAACCCTTTGACCTTTGCGATAACAAACTAATAAAAACTCTCTTTTTTATCACAATGACCTACCATCAACACAAAAAGAAAATCACATCTGCTGTAACACAGATCTGACTTACATTTTCCAATTAACAGCATCTCCGAAATCCTTTAAATTTCATTCTGAAATTCTCTCTCTCTCTCTCTCTCTCTCTCTCTCTCTCTCTCTCTCTCTCTCAAAGATGGATTTTCATTGCAGAAGAAGCTTGCCAGATGTAATAAGCATATACGTCTCATTAACCAGCTTAAATGCCTCATTACATAATGCTTAAGGAATATAAATGCTTTGTCAATTAAGGAACATAAGGGCTGCATTAAATTGTCGTTTTCTCAGTTATAAAGGGCTTACCATAAAATAAAATAAAAATGCCAAATTACCGATAAGTATAGGGTTTAGAGAGAGAGAGAGAGAGAGAGAGAGAGAGGACAAAGGACAAAAGGAACATTAAATTTAAATGAAGAGAACACATAACATATGATTTGAGAGAGAGAGAGAGAGGACAAAATAAACATTAAATTTAAATGAAATGAAGAAGAATACATAACATGATTTGAGTTTAAGCAGCGTTTGATATATTTGCGTAACGATGCTCCCGGACCCAGCAGTATCAGCGATCCGCGTGATAAAATGCCAACGTTTTAATAAGAAAACTTCAGCCCATGATCCTGATATGAATTTGATTTATGAGAGAGAGAGAGAGAGGACAATGAGTATATAAAACATGAAAAATTAAATTATGTGGATACACAAGTTAATGATCTGAGAGAGAGAGAGAGAGAGAGAGAGAGAGAAACATGAAAATTAAAGAGAGATACACAAGATGATCTGTAGTCATAAAAATAATAAGAAATACCAAGATCACCAAATGGAAAAAATACACCACATAGGGTCAGAAACAATAACAGAGACTCAACAACGAAAAAAAAATGACCCAAGATGACATTTAGACAAAGGAGTCCCGTCCCCCTAAAGACAATGAAGTGATTTTCCCTGTGATCAAAACCTCGTAAGGCAATGATAACCCATCTTTAACGCGACGAAGTCTTATAAAACATACATCCCTTTTTCCTTCTCAACGGGAAGGAAGTGAATAAAAGAGAAAACGTTAGGGTTACACCATCCTGTTCAAACACAGACGCGGAGTTTGGGAATTCTTTAGGCCCCTGGCTGGTTAGCGACTCTTACGTGAAGTGACCTTGATCTTACGTAAGAAAGGAAGATGACCCTAGGTGAGAATCAAAGGGGATAAGTTACCCCTGGGAAAGTCAAAGGAATGCCTCGCTGCTTTGGCTCTAGGATGAAAACATCAAAGGATCTGGTTATTCTCTGTTTTACAAATTGTAAACATTTGATGAAGGTCTGACCATGTTGGACTGTTGGTTTGTTTCCTGTTGGGGATGTGTGAGTGAGTCTGTCCGTTTCTATTTCTATATAATATATATATATATATATATATATATATATATATATATATATATATATATATATATATATATATATATATATATATATATATATATATATCATATAGTATATACACACACACACACACATATTTATATATGTATATACTGTATATATATATAAAAGGAATATTAGACGTGAATAACTGCAGTAAATAATTACAGTATAATTGTGTAAGATGAAGAATAAAATTTTAAACTATCCAAACTCGGGATTGTTAGAGATCTCGGTCATTGTTAAAACAGAAAGAGATGATGTTTGAAATAAACTATATCGACCTTAAGGACAAACATTAACGCGTAGTGGCCAAAAGTCGTAATTCCAATGGCTTGTTCGTACCACTTTATTATGCAAATCCAAATGTAGCCGTGATGGTCAACTCTAATATTCCAACACAATACTGGTTCACTAACAAAAATGCAATTATTCTCGGATTCATAACTTTTAAGGATAGCAACATATTAAGAGCTGTAATTACAAACTCGGTCTCCCTTCGTAAATACCGGTCAGGTAATGCGGCATATAGACAAACTTACACGAAGGTTAAATGGATTCACATTTCCAAGTCGAATTGATTCAAGTATAATCCTTTAATGTACAGCAACTGAGGCGATGATGATGATGTTTATATATTATCATGAGACGAGTTTAAAGGTTATAAACTTGCCCCTTCATAACAGACTATCAAAATTATGAAAAAAGAAAAGAAAAAATTAATGTTAAAGAATGTAAAATCACTAGTATTAGTATCAAATCCATAGTTTTCGAGGTCGCTGAGATGAATAGTGACACTCCCGATGCCCTTCAAGTCCAAAACTAATGAAAAGTTAAACATATACAAAAATAAACACGTCTAAGCCTAAATTGTAAACAGGTGAAACATACAAGAAGAAAAAGAACCAACTCAAGACCATGGACAGCATGGGTAAAGAGGCAAGAGATTCTACCCCATTGTTGACAACAATGGCTATATGGTTACCAGCCAGCGCCAACTAAATGTGGCAGCAAAGATAACTCAGCAGCCACAAACAGCGGCGTAAACAATCAAATTAACTCACTGAAAAGCAAAACAGATAGACTGATTATGTCGCAAGAAAGCTTAATATCCATAATATGAAATGAACCAAAATGTGATTCGGTTTCCCTGTGTTTATAACAGTCATTGTTTATGTAGTGACTTCCAATTCATACAGTTTCTTTGCATATGTATGTATGTATGTATAATATATTTTCGCTTAACAGCACTGTTTTCTTCACAAAGTGGTTTCCTTGTGTAAAAAGAAAGTAAATTTGTAATGAAAACTAGAGAGCACGCCACTCAGTTGACATCCTAGGTAGTATTCTTATTCGAGACAGCTCCCTGGCAAAACGAAACAGATATCAAACCAAATCCAGCCTCATCCATGCTGTCAAGTGTACGTGTTCCCCGGGGAAGCTTCGGCTGAACATCCCGCGAATGCAAAGCTCCGTGTATCAATATCCAACCGCGCTGCCACACATGTTCTGCTTCGTAGTTTATTGTGCATTACCCGTTGTCAACATGCGGATGAATGGCAAATGCATCGCAGTTCGAGACGTGAACACGTCCTGGGATCGGCTTGTTTGTATACGAATGGAACCGGTCGACACAACCACCCATCAAAGGTTATCGGAAATACATAGGAAATACGTGTACATGTTGCATACAAATATTCTTGAGGGAAATACATGCAAATGCTCTTGTAGTCACGGTGTTTCTCTCAAGTATTGTCCAGGGCATTTACAGTAAGTTGAAGGTTTGAATGTATGCACTGATTTTCTCATTTTCAAATACTAGTCATTTAGGTTACTTTCAACTGAAAGACCTGGGTTTGATCCCGATGTGAATCAGATTTATTTCTGTTCCACACGAGACTGTTTGTTGATTACTTCTAGTCATTAAGGTTATTTGATGAAGGTGATAAACCCCCCCAAACAAACTGATACAAAACCATTAAATAACAGCATGTTTTCTTTTCATTTACCCCAACCGCAGAAAATACTTCAACCGAGGCTTGTAGAAGCGTCTGTATTTGTCGCAATTTTTTACCTTGGCGTGATTGTTATATTTACAAAGTCAAAACATACTTGTCACACAAAGAACTACTACTGAGTGTTAACACACCTAACATACAAAGAACTACTATTGAGCGTTAACTGCATTGATTATAATACTCATCATCATTAATCTTAATTTCAGCATTTATCTGGGAACATTTTTGAGGGATATCTCGACATGGCACTATCTTGAATGGCTAGCTTCTTATGATCTGAGAGACCACATGTGATAACACATATGAAACAAGTAACTGTGTCAATGTGAGCTGCCAGGAAGAAAGCTGGATAACCGTGCGACTTCCTCTTCACAGAAACTAGGGGAAAACGTCAAATGATGAAAAAAAAGAAGGATTATCAGAAAATTCCCGACAGTAACTTGAAAAACTGCGAGAAAAAAAAAAGCGTTGAAAAGTCTCAAAACAACAAATGAATCTGCCCTCATTCATTGCATCTATTTCCTTTCCCTTTCTGTGTTTTTCCTTTCCATTCTAAACTGACGTGAGCCATAGCTTATATAATAGATATTCTGCGTAAAGAAAGACATATAAATAACCTATACAGAATTATACACTGAACAAAGATAGCATATGTTTCAACAGAGGGCACGACGTTTCAACTCTTCTGCTGGAACAATGGAAAGGGAGGTCTGTTGAGGCATGACTATGAATAACTCGAGTCTCTTAAGGGCTTTGATACTATTCGTCCAAACGTTGCAACAGATTCAAAGACCAACGACTTACGAAATGACAAGAACTGAGCGCAGCAACCAACGGTAACATGTACCCGCAGAATGTAAGTGTGTGTGTGCGTGTGTGTAAAAGAGAGAGAGAGAGAGAGAGAGAGAGAGAGAGAGAGAGAGAGAGAGAGAGAGAGAGATTCGGGATGCAGTTGAAAAATATCAAGCTCCAAGGCATTTTCAGCATGCGCGTATGTATGTATGTATGTCTCTCTCTCTCTCTCTCTCTCTTACACAAGCACACACTTTCATTCGCTGGTACATGTTACCCTTCATTGCTGCGCTCAGTTCTTATTATTTCGTATGTGTATGTATGTACATTCATACATACATACACACACATACATACAAGTTGAAATGCCTTACCGCAGGATATTTTTCTGTAACTGAAAAATGTCTAATTCTCTGCGAAGAATACACATACACACACACACATATATATAAGTTAAAAAATAAGCAAGTAACTATAATCTGTTACTCTAAGTGGATACAGAAGCAAGATTTCAAAACTCTTGTACATAATGGCTTCTGAAACGATATTTTGATAATAATATAACCTGAACAATCTTAGGATCTGTTTTCAAATCATTTCCGTTCTAAAATTCAACTCTCACTAAGCCAGAAACCAACAGTTCTATTCCATCCCTGCTGAGCCGGAACAGATCAAAGATACAGCTCAGTCACCCGTTGTCAGAGTGGTAAGAAATAATACTACATTCATTTCCAGGGCCATAGAGATCAAAGGACATTTTTTATGCTCTTGTTTTATAGGGAAAAACATAAGCATTCAGCGTTCGGTAAGAATTCGCTGACAGTCCTTATCTAGCAACAATACAAAATATACAGTCACACTCACGAATGCATACATACGTTTACGTCCATATTTTCAGTCATGTACACAATGCTATGCATTCACATAAGCTCATGTATGTCCACATGTAAACAACCTCAGGTATGAATATCTGTAACTTGGGTATTTTAATGCTCAGATAAAACACAAGTACACATCGAATACCATTCTGCTACCCCAAAACCTTCACTAAAAATTACAAGTTTCACAACATACGCAGTCACAAATGCAAGGGAACAGTATCACCAATATTCACGCTACACATGCAAAGTTCACCGCATTCATGTGCCCACAAAAGCATGCAAAAATCTGATTGAAATATCTGCCTCGCACGCATGCTTTGGTTTTTAAAATTGCCCAAGTTTCATAGAGTATTTTTTTTTTCTCTCGATGCTATGAGGATTTTAGATGAATCAAAGGGACAGCGGAAACGGGAATTTATACTTGGTTACCGTGATGTCATGCAAGAATGAGCTTTGCGGGGACGTCGGTTCGATAGATTGATGGGAGCAATGCCCCGTAGGGAAATTGAAAACGTGGAAAAGTCTGTAACAATCTCAACTGACCACACGGATAACAAACCTTTAATTCTACTGAAATATAATTTAATGAGTATATGCAGATGTAGCAATTACTAACCAGAAATAATAATGTCATAATAATCATCGTCTGTAATAACAAGAGCAGTAGAAATAAAAAAAAAAGGTTTTATAATTCACTGACCAAACCCATCGGTTCTAATTTCGGTGGAAACCATGGCTGAACACATGGTGAGTGTTGATAGTAGAATTAATGCCTGTCCCCCCCCCTCTCTCTCTCTCTCTCTCTATAAACGTAACTGATACTTGTAACAACTCTTAAAAGTTGGGAGTATGTATCAGCGGGTAGCACTGAGGCCTGAGAAGCCCATCGCATTGGTTGAGTGGATGTCATTTCTATCCGTAATTCGAAAATTCATGAAGAAAGATGACACCTGGTTATCATCTCATTTAACCATTGATGCATTAAAACTGCTGTCTTCATTGTCACCCCTAAATGTCTCTTAGAGAATATTTCTCTGAAACATCCAGTTTCTGAGAAATAAGGAGATACGCGATCATTCAAAATACACCATGCTGATTTTTATCATTTGCCGAAATCAGAAACCTCGTTTTCTAGTGATCGAGAGGCGATCTATGTAGATCTGTGAAAAACTGACGCCACATTTACAGGGATTTTTGTAAAGGTGAGAAAATAACTTGAAAATTCTCATGGGCTTTGCTGGAGTGACAGCCTCTAATGATCGAGGAAAATAATCAGTGACGATAGCGGAAACACTCGATCCCTTCCACCACAGCCATTACCAACCTCACTGAGCATATGAGATACAAGCGTAGCATAATGCCATACTAAATACGTGTCAGAGACCTAACTTGCGTCGTAGCTTTCAAAGATTCTACGGCCGTTACTATCACCAGCCTCCCCTCACAATGTACTCGTCCTGGTTAGCCCTGGTTTCCCACCTTCTCTACGTCAACACGGTTTCCAATGTGGCACATCCAGCAATAAACCAGATACCCATCTGAGGTCGTTACGAGAACCTAATATATTAAGTACATTATGTGGGTTTCCATTTCCTTGTTCAAGAGGTGTGATAGTTTAAAGTGGAGTTCATTACCCGTAGACTATATTTTTTATAAGCAAAATAACAAAAATTACTATAAATGAACAT
>NC_089795.1:81227662-81235162 GCF_040412425.1 Macrobrachium rosenbergii
CCACGTGAATGGAACTACTTCAAATTATCCCGATACTTCAAGAAACCTGTTTTTAAACACAATACAAATCGAAAAATTAACAACCTTCCGGCTTAAGGATTTAAATCTTGGGCCAAACAAATATTGCAATTAAAATCTGCTTCTTCGATTGAGTTCATATCATAGTTTTCCTTAACCATCATATAATCTCTTGATATTTTCTATTATAATTAAAAAAAAAACTGATACTCCAACTAAAAACTATCCTTCAATTTCATTCATTTCTAAATTCTATTTTTGACGCAGCACCAAACCTGCTATTCGTCTTGTTTCAATTTATTTCGATTTTACATTACATTTCCACGTACAAAGTAACGGGCGAAGTATATTCTAAAATTTAGCACATTCATTTACTGGAAACGTAGATTTACGTTAATATTCCTTAGACCTCGCAGCCGGAAAGAACTATAAGCAAAGACCTACTTAGCCTTTTGAAATATGGCCAGCTCTAAGGTATCCACTAGGTGATTTATGGCAGCTTTGCGGTTCACAAAGATAATAAATCTGTTTCGCTTTGGAAGTTTCAGGTTTTTCGATAAAAAGCATACAGCATATACATACATACACACGCATACATACATACATATAGGTACATGCATATATATGTATGTTATATACATAGAGGTACATGTATACACACACGCATATATATATATGGTCGTTTGTATAGTGACCACCAGGAAATGTGGCAAGGGGGCCAGGGAATGTATCCCTTATATCCCTGTCATTTTGGCGATATGGGTATGTTAGTATATCTTTATGATACATAAAATACATTTTAAAATTCATATGTAAACAGACGGATAATAATAATAATAATAATAATAATAATAATAATAATAATAACAACTAATGGTGACGATGCTAAGAAATTCACAATCTCGTGAAAAACAGTTGTGTAAGAAAAATCCACTTTACAGTTAAAAACAGACTTTCGAACGTTAAAACCACTGATGAACGGTGTTCGAAAGTCTTTATGTTTATCTTTTACACAGTAATACAATTTACCATAAAGTCGCGGATTTTTATTACAAAATGTTAACGATGATCGTAAACAAGTAAAAAATGCGCCCAAGTTTCTTCGGTGCAATCGCGTTTTCTGTACACCCGCTACAGCGTATAATCAAGGCCACCGAAAATAGATCTATCTTTTGGTGGTCTCGGTATAATGCTGCTGAACCGCGGCCCATGAAACTCTAACCAAGGCCCCGTGGTGGCCTATCCCATATCGTTGCCAGAAGCACGATTATGGCTAACTTTAACCTTAAATAAAATAAAAACTACTGAGGCTAGAGGGATGTAATTTGGTATGTTTGATGACTGGAGGGTGATGATCAACATACCAATTTGCATCCCTCTAGCCTCAGTAGTTTTTAAGATATGAGGGCGGACAGAATAAAGTACGGACGGACAGACAAAGCCGACACGATAGTTTTCTTTCACACAAAAATAAAATTACCCACTAAATGAGCTGAATGAAGATGGTTCATCGGTTAATATAGGTTTATGAGGGAAAGAGGACCACAAAACTGGCCTCGTCTCTAATCTGTAGACAATTTTCATTTAGCGAGTTGAATGAATGATGGTTCCTGCGTGGGAAAAGGTAAGGGAAAATTCTAGATGTATTTTTCATTATAGTGGAATACACTGTTAAAACCAATGCAAAGAGGTATGTGGGTGTGGGTGTGGCTGTGTGCTTTTAACGATGGAGAGAGAGAGAGAGAGAGAGAGAGAGAGAGAGAGAGAGAGAGAGAGAGAGAGAGAGAGAGAGAGATAATGATTAGGTTGTACGACAAGGAGCGCACTTGCAGTTTGCATTCTACTAATTAAATATAAAAGGTATTTACGTTATTTAAAGATACCTTCATAAAATAAATAAATAATAATAATAATAATAATAATAATAATAATAATAATAATAATAATAATAATAATAATAAAAGCCGCTTGGCAACGGTGAAAATACCTCGAGTAAAGCAACCAGGCCTCATTCTTTGACATTTAGACTTGGGAATTTTATTCCAAAATGGCGACAGGATGTAGATTTATTGCCGGAAGTCCTGTGCATGGCTCAGCATGATTCCCACGGCCCTTGATGGATTAAAGTTTACGACCTGCATCACCGAGGCTTATTCAAGGCCCATTTGGCCTAGTACTGAAAGCAGGGCAAGTCGACAGTGTTTTTGCAAGTTGACAGCGTTTTTGCTAGCCGACAATGTTTTTGCAAGTCGACAGTGGTTTTGCAAGTCGACAATGTTTTTGCAAGTTGATAATGTTTTTGCAAGTCGACAGTGTTTTTGCAAGTCGACAATGTTTTTGCAAGTCGACAGTGTTTTTTGCAAGTCGACAGTGTTTTTTGCAAGTCGACAATGTTTTTGTAAGTCGACAATGTTTTTGCAAGTCGACAGTGTTTTTGCAAGTCGACAGTTTTTTGCAAGTCTTCGGCGTTTTTGCAAGTCGACAATGTTTTTGCAAGTCGACAGTGTTTTTGCAAGTCGACAATGTTTTTGCAAGTCGACAATGTTTTTGCAAGTCGATATGTTATTGCAAGTCGACAGTGTTTTTGCAAGTCGATAATGTTTTTGCGAGTCGACAGTGTTTTTGCAAGTCTTCAGTGTTTTTGCAAGTCGACAGTGTTTTTAAAGTTTGGATCTGCCGCAAACTTCTTACAATGTCAAGAATGAATTGATCGGCAAAGAGAGTAAAGTATGACAAGAGACGAATTCGTTTTGACGTAGGAGACGAATCTATTTCCGTGTAAGGAATGAATTCTGATGCAGAAGAAGACGGGGATGAACTACTCGTGATCCCTAACCTCGATCAGTTTTGACAGAAACAATAAAATAGTGTTAATACAGTGTTCAACAAATGACACCTGCAAACTGTAATAAACGTGAACTGTAAATTTAAGGTACCAGCCCTCTGGCTGGGGCGCTAAACAGTGGGTCTAGCGACACACTGGCCACGTGTCATAGGCCCCACTGGCTGTCAGCCTAAGAAACAGGAGATCAGCGCCTGCCCTATGAGCCTACAAAGCCCCAGGAGGACTTTAACTTTAACTTTATTCCAATCAGGTTATCTTGAACTATCTTTGGATTTAACAATGTTACGATATGAGGAATCACCCGATGTGAATGCGTAAAAGAATGCCGGGAAGTCACATGAATTAGAAAGAACACCTACACCCATACAACGTCCCATCCTAAAATCAATTAACTGAATAGCGGTTATGAAAATGAAAACAATCGAGAAATCTCCAGGTCTCGAGCCTACCACCTAGATAACCAGGTACATTAATTAGCCGGAGCCAATATGTGGAGGGAAATTATTGAAAGATTCATTTCCTTATTCTCTAAGAAGAGACCACTTCTGTAAGAATAATCTTCAATGACTGGGAATTGGTTGTAGGCCGAGACTGAAGGATTTGGAGATTCTTAATTACTTAATTCCGAGAAGAAAGATCCTACTGGTGTGTTTTTTTTTTCATCTGATTTGACCCTATCATGTTCCATAAACTATTCATGAAAAAACCTTGTAAAAATACTTAATGTCTGCTTATCTGGCTATGCAATTCTGAGTCTGCCTGCATGTCTATCCCTTAAGTTATGTCGATCTAGATGCATATATGTGAAAAGCCTATAGGTCACAAGTATGTTATGAAATACAACACACAGTGAATGTTTAATTAACAAGTGTGGAAGAAAACTCTCTCAAAATCCTGGAGAGGATGTTTAGCTGTTATCTGACGCATTTCCTTATTAAGTAAAATTGTGACGTCAGGTATCCTCAAGACGTGGGAACTGGTCACGTGACTTGGTGAGTGCGTTCGCCGGACATATCCAGGTTCTGGTGGAAACGTGTGTTTATACTTAATGTCTGTTTATCTGGCTATGCAATTCTGAGTCTGCCTGCATGTCTATCCGTTAAGTTATGTCTATCTAGGTGCATATATATATATATATATATATATATATATATATATATATATATATATATATATATATATATATATATATATATATATATATATATATATATATATATATATATATATATATATATATATATATATATATATATATATATATATATATATATATATATATATATATATATATATATATACTTAATGTCTGTTTATCTGGCTATGCAATTCTGGGTCTCCCTGCATGTCTATCCCTTAAGTTATGTCTATTTACACGCATATGTCTATATTCATGAGACTTCTGCAGAAGACATTTAAACACATTCTTTTCATAGGTATGTATTAATGCCAGAAATGGAAAAAAGTCAAAACAATAAAAGGTTTTGTCAGATTGATAATAAGTAACTGTAGCCAGAGAGGCCTTTTAGGACTTTTTGGAGAGATTTACCTTTTTCACTCTTCCAGAATTACCCAAAGCAGTCAGTAAAATATTTCGAGGTTCTTTCGTCATAATAGTAATTATCATTCATTATTACGGATTAGCATTAGTCAATGTACCAACGTTTGTCATGCAAATGATAATTTTCCAATTATGTTTTTGCATACAAAATGCATTTGCATTATGCAGTCACTTTAACTGATTTTCGCTGGAAGGACGATTCATTCTTAAATACGACACTGCTCTTTGTTCTCTGAAGTCTTGAATTCATATTGGTATTCTGAAAATTTCTATTCATTTCAATCACAGAGACATTTACATCATTTTATATCTGGTACCCAAATAATATTACATATTTATTTAGTCATAAGATTATATACTTCTGGTCAAGGGCAAGGACGACAGAACGATCAACCAAAGCAGACATAAAAAAAAAACTATAGAAAAAAAGTGTGAAAAAATGGCAGGGTCAAACATACACATAAAACCATTTTCTAATCTGATTAAAAAAAAATTCTTTCCGTGAATAGTATCGCCTATCAATTTAGAACCAATGACTCAGGCCGCGTCGAATCTTTTGATATGAATTCTGAATCCACGTGATGTTTCGGAGAAAAAGGAAAAAAAATAACAAAAGCTAGTCTTTGAAGTCCACTCCGGATTATGATGGGTCCGGCTAACGCGATTATAATGAATTATGAAAGAAATACATTCGGGCTTTGATGTCTGCCGCCCACCTCTCAGGTGGAGTAAATGCAATTTGCTCTTCGGGTGGCGGAAACAAGCGGCATAATGGATTGTAAAAACGCGCTTGAAAAATTAGCCCCCTCCCCTTTTTGGGGGAGATGGATGGGCGGCAGATTTACTAATCAAAGTATTTAAAGTGTAATGACAAAAGTGAGTGCAGGGTAAAATGACTCCACGTTCCATACTTAGCTGAGGTTTGTGTTATGTAATAAAGGCTAGAATCTATAATAAGAGCGAGGTTAAGTTTCTCAATAAAGAGATAAAAACTTCATGAGAAAGTGGGATTACTGTTGAGTATCAATGGAAGTATAATCTAATATTAAACATCTGTATCAATACCCTGTCTTTGAATTTCATACAGCCAGATTCATATTCTACAATGGTGCATCAAATCTGATAAAAACTGTGATTTAATTATACAATAAACTGTGTTATAATTTATTAGTCGTCAAAAATCAAATGTCGTAACGTGGGATACTGTAACAATCTGAAAATAAACTGCAATTTAATCTCGCAATAAACGATGACTTAATTTTTTACATTAAAACTGCAAATCGAAATGTTCCGATCACCGTCAAGTTGTTTTCAAAAGGATGATAAAAATATCTTACCGGCATTTGACTTAAGAAGGGTTAAGGAGTAATATAAAAATCAGTTTAATTTGGTTTCGATCATTCCAATAATACTTATTAGTCGGTCATTATTATCTTTATCTGTTTCTGACGTTATTGTTCTTGTCGATTTAATATGAATTTCAGTGTTGTAATGACGCGTGATAATTAAAAGATTTGTACATAAGAAGGAATATCACCTAATATCTAAGGCTATATCATCGATATAACGGAAATAAATACAAACAAAAAATATTTTTATGTTAAAACAAGCAGCGAAATATTCAAGTTCAGTAGCGTTTCAGAAGACTGCGTAAAATTCCGATGTATTCTGTCTTATGGAAGAAAGACAAGAGGCGCTCTACTGTGTAAGCGGCAGAGTGACCATCGTGCCTCTCAACTCTTTCTAGACAATTCATACGACATGGATGGTCATCTATTACTCTTACGCCCCTTATTATTATTATTATTATTATTATTATTATTATTATTATTATTATATTGGAACCACGAGAATTATTATTATTATTATTATTATTATTATTATTATTATTATTATTATTAACCACTGAAACGTGCTAAACTACGTCCAGCCAACAGGAAACCTAAATAAAAATAAAATATCAAATATACATGGATACATCAACAAGCAGATAAATACAAACATATAATGGACTATCTGGTTCCTCCGGCTTTGTGAAAGTGAGAGGAAGTGAATGGGGGAGATATATTGACAAGAAAATGGAGGAAGATGGAGACAAATAAAAAATTATTGTGTGAGAAATTGGGAGAGGGTAGAAACTGACAAAAGTGAAAAATTGAAGGCGCATGAAGACACTGCAGGGAGGAAGAGATTGACTTGAATATTTAATATAAATGTATATATGTATGTATATATATATATATATATATATATATATATATATATATATATATATATATAAACATATATATATATATATATGTTACAGGAACAGATCAACACTTTTTTAAACGTGATTCAATCTAATTTCAGGAAGAAAATAAAATTCGACCCTTGATCTCAGTTATATTCCTCTCTCTCAGCCCGAATATATATCATGACCTCACTCATTCTCTCAAAGCAATAAATATATATTTCCTACAAAAATAGGTTTATTATTCAAATAACCCAACAAGAAATGAATATTAAAATGCATAATAAATATATAGTATAACTATATACTAAAGAAGAGCTAATAGAGAAATACACAAAATCTATATCCCAAATCAACAATAAACGTCATGTCAAAAAAAAAAAGTCTACCACATAAAGAGACTGACATTGCAAATGACTCTTATATGTCCTCTTTATCAAACCACCCAGCTATTTCCACAAGTCCACAGACATCTGTCGAAAGAATTAAATATGATAGAAAACTCCCAAAATATATGAAATACAAAACACAATAATGGAAATATAAAATATAGCCAAGATATGGCAAACGTAACATAACAAAATAATAATATAAAATATGAATATTCATATTAAAATAGTTCATAATGATTAGAAAATCATGGTAAAAATAAGTTCAATTTTCTCCCATAAAAAATATTTGACTCTACCTTATCTGCCGATTTTCAAAGCCTGGAACCACTTCAAAGTTATGACTGTATAGCTGCAGTTCTATCACGTTAATGAACGATCAAACTCACTTTTAGGGCAGATTTTGGCATAATCTAGATCAAAGTAACGACGACGAATATACATAGCGTCGGAG
>NC_089795.1:81240162-81310162 GCF_040412425.1 Macrobrachium rosenbergii
ATATCCAGCCAACTTAACCATGTGAACAAGTCTCAAATTGATTGAAACAAACGTCCTTTGTTAAGAGAGAGAGAGAGAGAGAGAGAGAGAGAGAGAGAGATTATCTAAAGCAAAAATAAAAAGCTAAATCGAAGAAAGCTGCAGTAGAGGAGTAAATTGAGATACTAAGTAGAGACACTGATCTAAAGAGAAATGAACCAAAGAAACAAAATTAAACTACAAATCTGACGAAGATAAGGTTAGAGAGAGTTGATTATTATTAAGCTTTATGAAACTGAGGAGCGAAAAAATTCAGCTGAAGGAAATTAAAGTGGGAAAAGCGATTACGCTGTAGAAAATTAATGAAGAGAAAGATTATATTATTAAATATTTAGTGGAAGAGTTTTAAACTGCACAAACCTAGTTCCGGAAATGAGGATAAAAAAGATGAGAGGAAAGAACAGAAACTGAATGATGGACAGGAAGAAGAAAGGAAGTGGCTCAGGTGTAGAAAGGATGTGAAAAAAAGAAGAGGAAAAGTTGCCAACGGATAGAAAGGTGAAGGAAAAAGAAGAAACAAGTAAAAAATGTGCCGAAGTTTCTTCTGCGCAATCGAGTTTTCTGTGCAGCCGTTACAGCGTATAATCAAGGCCACCGAAAATAGATCTATCTTTCTGTGGTCTCGGTATAGTGCTGTATGAGCCGAGGCACATGAAACTTTACCTACAGCCCGGTGGTGGCCTATCCTATATCGTTACCAGAAGGACGGTTATGGCTAACTTTAACCTTTAAACAAAATAAAACTATTGAGGCTACAGGGCTGCAATTTGGTATGTTTGATGACTGGAGGGTGGATGATCAACGCACCAATTTGCAGCCCTCTAGCGTCAGTAGTTTTTAAGATCTGAGGGCGGACAGAAACAGTGCGGATAGAAAAAAGTGCGGATGCACAGACAAAGCTGGCACAATAGTTTTCTTTTACAGAAAACTAAAAGGAATAAGGCCTATGGAGGAGATGGCGTTAGGATTAAAGGAAATGGGGCTCATGGACAGGAAAGAAACGGAGAACGATGAAAAGAAAAAGTGGCTAATGAATAAAAAAGAGGCAGAAAGGGGAAAAAGAAAAGTGATTTGTAGACGGAAAGGAGTTAAGGTAAAGCAGTAAAAGTATAAAAGCTACCATATCCCAGTCTTCAAGTGTCTTGAATAATCTTACAGATGGGAGTCTATGGTAACTGCCGGCCTTCACAGATCTTGCCCACGCGTGTGCACCTCAAAATTATGGTTTTTGGTTGGGAAGAGGGACAATAACATCCAATCGATCCTGTTGATGCAACTAAGTTGTGCGCGCAATTAGAAAATATTCCTCTGCAAAAGAGATGACTTCTATGAGAACATTGGCAAAAGCAAGCTGGCACTGATCAATCAAATGCCTGGGTTCTCTTAAAGAGATCAAAGGATAATCAATGGAGCATAGAAATTATGAAGTGCAAGAGACCCTCCAATAGAAGACTGCTAAAGCAACATGCATTAAAAAGGTTGCCTCCAATACTCACAAAAGACCAAATCAGGACATCCAAAGGAACTAGCAAAAGAGAGAAAACTTTCATCTGTAACAAAGGTGCGTCCAATGAGTAAAGTGCAAATGTTACAACAAATGTAACCCACCACTAAATGCATTAATCACTCGCGTCCTTTTTGACAGAAAGCAGAACTGGAATGGTTTTACTGCCATGGATTGGGACTGGGATTCTTTGTTCATGGAAATAAGCAGAAAACTTTGGCTAATGAACAAAATGAGGTTACTGTGGATTACAGATACATGCAGGGTGTACAGCATGTCAGCTTCTCTTGCTACAGTGTAGCTCTACTGCCTTGTGTTAGAGTATTTAGTCAAAGACGAAGGGTAGAAATACACAGTTGTGGGTGCTTTATTCAGGCCAAGGAGGATTCAAAACTTGCCATGATTCATCTTGTCAATGAAGGTGGTGGGTCCATCTACATGGATTTGGAAAGTACATAGCAACTTTCTTTCTCCAGAGATCTTGCCAAGGTGTAAGCGTTAGAGGCCTGTGCAAATAGTCAATCGTTTGGAAGAAGGAATAACAATAATTTAATTCTGGCATGGTGACCAAGTTGAATACACCCCATAGGCAGTGTGCTAAATGGAACCATACAACCATATATATATATATATATATATATATATATATATATATATATATATATATATATATATATATATATATATATATATATATATATATAATTAAAAAGGGAGACAAATTATTCATCTGTACCAAAGGTGCCTCGATCAAGGAAGACACAAAATAAAGACCCCTGCAAAACACAACAATATAAAGATTCCTTTTTAGGTATAAGAAGAAAATAAAAGGGGAAAAACAGTGCCTGAAAATGCGACCTCAATTAAAAGACAGCACATAAACAGGAGCTGGATTATGTGATGCCAGAATCAGGCACAGACAGGAGCAAACTGTCCAAGAACTGCCCGGACCCAAATTTGCTCAACTTCGCTGACAGCAACCCCAGAGGCGTTCTGAACTTGTCAGTGCCTCCTGTGGCTGGGTCGGCCGAGCTGCGGACTCCCAACCACAGGGTACGTGTTCGGGGAGATAAGAGAGAGCGTTTCATTCCTCTTACCGGCTTGAAGGACAGATAAGAGTTAAAGGCTGACTGTTATATTAACACATAAGCCTCGTATATAACAAAGCATTGGTGATTTATGCTTTGTTTAGTATCATCTCACACATATATATATATATATATATATATATATATATATGTATATATATATATGTATATATATATATATATATATATATATATATATATATAGAATATACATATACATACACACATACACATATAATAGTAATATATATATATATATATATATATATATATATATATATAAATATGTATATGTACACACGCACAGAAACTCATAGCTATAACATCGCAAGTGTGGGGCTTCCAGGTACCTTCAACACAAGACCCAAGCATGAACACCATCCAAATTTCCCTGCCCATCAAAGCAAAAGCTACTGAGGAGGTTCTCAGTCGGAGTGTCCAAACAATAGGCGAGTAAATATCGCCCCAAAATCAGACGCAAAGCTTCATGCGCCTATGCACAGAGGAGATTAAAATTCGCCGGACACAACAATGACTCATGTTTGTTTGTTTGTTTGCCGTTTGTTTGGCAGGGGCCATACTCACTCTCCATTGAGTCAGCCGAATACAAAAGGTCAGAGAACATTGTGTCATCGAGGATGTTAAAAATAGTGCCATTGTTGTTGATCTCCGCCACTCAGAGCTAATCTATAGGCTTGGGAGAGAGAGAGAGAGAGAGAGAGAGAGAGAGAGAGAGAGAGAGAGAGAGAGAGAGAGAGAGGAAGCAAAGATAAAATACTCTTTACATATTGTTTTCCATTAGACAAATAGTTTAAAATTATTTCGGAGAAATTGTATTGGAATGTGAAAGTCAATTTCCCCATTTTTATGTTATTACTATTTGCTAATTTCAGATCACCGATTTATTAGTATTGCTAATGCTTGCTACTATTCGTTATATTGAAATTATTCAAAGGTAAATTACAATAACGGTCATAAACATTTTGCATGCAAATCCAGTTACTCTAATACAACAGAGAAACGTTTCATAACTTATATTTATTTAACAGATTACTAAGAAAGGATTATGTCAGTTTATCTAAATTAGGTTCTATGTAGTCGTATTGCCTTTATCATGTACAGGTTAGTTTTTTTTTTTATAACATCACACAGAGGCCACAATACGTACATGCTGACAAGATAAACTTTCGTGATTAATTACATTAAAACATACACCTACATATAACGTAATTTAAACCGAACAGGATATTTCACTAAACCTCGCCAGAAATTCAAGCATATTACCCTTCTAAAATTTACACTCACCACATGTAGTACAATGTTATAATATCATTATGAAAAAATGTCGCATAAATTATACATAAGACTCGACGGAACAACAAATAAATACAAATAAATTAACTATACATGACAAGATTCTCTCACTCGCTTTCCATTATTCTGAATGCACCTAACCCGGGCTCTAACAGCGCACACAGCATATAATTATACAATAAATAATCTACATCATTAAATGTTTCAGGACGTAAACTGCTTGCAAGAAGAACGAAGTCAGTCGAAAAAAAAACATGATACTTTTAATTAAATCACAGTATTCAGGAACTGTAATGAAAACGTAGTCTTAAATTTATTCATAAAATGTTGGCATGACCAAATCTAAACCTCTTGGCAAGCATTATGATTATTTTTATGATATGAAAGGTTAACAATTTTTTTTTTTTGACAGGCTTGTGGTAACCAACACTAAACGACTTTAAATAAATTTTTGAAGTGAGGGCCACCAAAATATATTTGGAGGCCATATATCTATAGGTGAAAATTATTCACATTAAAACTTTTCAAGTTTAACGTAATTAAATCCTTTCAGGCATTGCGTTACATTAATCATAAAATTGAGATAAAAACGTTTCAAAGTTACTACGAAAAATGTTAAATTTTTTTATCATTACATTAAATCAAGCACAGAATTTACCTGTACGGGTTATATCATCATTATAAATCAAATAAGTCGTTATCGCGTATCCCTGATACTTCAAGTTGACTATTACCATAAATGGATTGATATTTCGTTAGTATTATATAGACAGAGGGGGTCACGAACATAATAAAGCCGAATTACTCCTAAAAGATTAGCTCCCCATTTTACCTGCGATTACTAGAATGAACTTCTGACAAATGTAGTCAGCTTTAAAATATTAGCTCCATCCATCAACGTAAGCATCACTTAAATCTTTATCAAATGACATTAGAATGGAACAAACACTGGACAGCGAACGCAATCATACACACATATACATATACACATGTGTATGCACACACACACACACACACACATATATATATATATATATATATATATATATATATATATATATATATATATATAATATTCATACACAACACACGTACATAAAAAAATATATACATATATGTATACATATTCATACACAACGTACACACACATATATATAATGAAATTTTATCGCATACACCGTGACATTTCATATATACTGTGTACAATATATATTCAGCATTAAACCTTTTGCACTGCCTAGGTACCTCCACTTTCAGAGAAAAGAAATGACTATCACATTCGCACTCAAACTGTTAAATCGTGAGTGAGCCTTTCGCAGAAAACTTCCACAACATTCTTTGTTTCCTTACCAGAATGCTCTTTGGCAACGCACTGAAACTCGCTACAATACCTGTGCCATTTGCCTTTATTCTACACGCACTCAACTCCTCGTTTCTTAGACAACGAAGTCATTCCTTTAGCAAACTTCTTCAACTCTGTCTATCCAGCATTATTTAAGTCTTCTTCTCCTTCTTCCTCCCAGTAGTTTACAATTATAAACTTTTTTCACTGACTCATCGCCCTTTATTTTTTCCCATCTATCAAACCATTTTCAAACACCCTTATCCATCTTTTCACTTTTGCTAAATTTTTTCCATTTCTACTCCACAGATATCACGAAAAAAGAGAGCAGTAACATACGTCTGGTCAGGCAATTTATTTAGATACCCAAGTGGTTATAATCAGCACAGCCTAGGCCCTGCTGAGCAGCAGCAGCAGCAACAGCAGCAGCAGCAAAATAAATAAATAAATAAATAAATAGATAAAAAATAAAAAATAAAAATAAGGAAGAAGTGGTAACCGCTTAGGATACAAATACAGTAATCCTGGGCAAAGGAGCACGCCATGAAAGGCTTTGGGCCTCTTGGTGTGATGGAAAGGCACCTTAAATGGCGAGCAAGAATATTCTCCTGAAGCCAACGGCACCCATGCTCCCTTTCCTAAAGGATGTTGGGAAATGAGATTAAGAGCATTTCAACTGCTGTGCACTGTGCGAAGAGCACAAGCACGCCTGCAGCATGGGGTACATAATCCCAATCCCGTATTACATTATTAAAAATATCAGTCGCATACATACACACACACACACACACATAATATATATATATATATATATATATATATATATATATATATATATATATATATATATATATATATATATATATATATATATATATATAATTTCCACCTTAGATTATCCATTGATCCTTTGTCCTTGTCTTTTTTTGTTTAAAGAACATGCTGGCCAGATTAACAAACTGTAACCCCGCCACCCTTCTGTTTTTGTATAGAAAGCTCTGTCAACTTCTTTTGTATTCAGTGTGGACTTGAAAATGTAGAATAAACTACGAAAGTACTTGTTCAAAGTCCTGGTTTTCACTTACATTCTTACGTGGGTTTTGTGATATATATATATATATATATATATATATATATATATATATATATATATATATATATATATATATATATATATATATATATATATATATATTTATATATAATCTATATACACTGCTAATACAGATTTAATCATTAATCAACAGGAATACTAAAAGTTAACGATCCTGTCAGCAATGAGTTTGCTTGTTGTCTGGGTAAATACATGGAGGATTTGCATCAAGAAATTCTGAAAGGAATTCAGAATGAGATGCTAATGAAAGAGCAAACACGATTCATAACGGAGGATTAAACATTAGTAGTGATCAAATATCTGTTCGCAAATACATCATGGCAATGTTCAGGTGTTCCATGGAACGATTTAACTGAATTATTTTGGGGGTCTTTGTCTGAACAGAATGGAGACGGGTAAATGTATGACACAATGATGTTGCCACTGCACGCATGGTATATAATTTATTGCAATTAAGTTGGATAATTATTCAGTTCGCCATGTCGTGAAATTCCTAAGTCAAAAGAATTTTACTATTATGCAAAAAGACCCGTTGCAGTACAGATGGAGGAAAAGAAACATCAGACATTTGTTACGAGGAATGGCTAGCTACTTATTAAATGTGATTCCACATATTTGTGAAACCGACCAGGTAAAGGTACTTGAGAAATTTTAGGCTGTTTGAAGAGAATGGTGACAAAAGACCCTGTTAGCCAAAGTATTTCTATTAAAGGAAGGAACAGTAAAGGGGGACAATACTCTGATTACTAGCATTTTTATTCCTGCTTCCTCTTTGGCTGAAACCGAAAGAGCGATTCAGAATCATCGACGTAATTTTAACTTTCTTTCGCTGGGCAAAAGGCGACTATATCGTCAATTTACTCTTATCAGTCTCTCTACCTCTTTCTCCTTAACGACACAGTTTTATTTTCCACGATCCACATGAACTGGAATTATTTCACAGTGACACCGTCATTTGTAACAAAGGCTGATGGATTATCGAAGCTACACTCTCTATTAATCCAATTCTATCTGGGTCTTGCACCTTTTTATGAACTCTTTTTGTTAAGTTAGTGAACACAGAGAACGGAACAAGTAATAATACTTTCATGTTATTTTTTATACAAAGTCCATTCACCTGAACTGGTTTCAAAATAGAAATGTCTATTGATGCGAGTAAACCAAATAAATCTTTCTCACAAAATCAAATAAAATTCCCGTTAAATTTATGAAGATTTTACAGAACACCATTTTTCGAAACGCTGAGTATTTCTGGTTATAACAGAATGACGATAACTTTTGGCTCACTGGTCCAGTGTATTTCAGGGACGGAAAAAACCTGACGGATACTCAATCAAGCTGAGAAAAACATATAAACATTCACTCTTTTATCGTTCTATATTTAACTATTTTCTCTGCTGCAGTGAGCGCCGCACACGTTTACCTGTTCTGGGCCTAATGGAGAGATGAAAAAAGAAGACGGCCTAACCAGAAAAAAATACGAAAGCCTCTTAAAAGAGAGAATGTTACAGGAATTGCAGAAAAAGGGATTTACGAGATATATTCCAGGGCTTTGAAGTTGGCAAAGAGAGAGAGAGAGAGAGAGAGAGAGAGAGAGAGAGAGAGAGAGAGAGAGAGAGAGGTCGCCCAAATCGAGCATTCCCGGTGTCCGTATCTATGTGCTAGAACGAAAGCTACATTTAATTATGTGGATCATTCTCCCTAAAATCTTACTTATAACAGATTTTTGAGTATGCTATGAACTGCAGTGCACCATATAATGAAATCTATAGTAAGAAGTGCATGTTTTTTCGATAATTATATTACTTTAATGGCGGCAAGTGCATCTCTAAATAAGAAAATCCAACCTTGAAGTTTTCCAACCCTCCCTGACTGCGATTCAATTACTTTTCGCTCCGCGAACGATGAAAAAGGACTTTTATTTGATGCCATGGATAATGAGACCCGCTAACGATCTTTAGTTGGAAGGACTTGTATGTCGGAACATTCCCCCCCTTTCAATTGTATAAACAAATACCCATATCTCTCTACCTTCCTTCGCAGGGTTTAACTCCCTTTGTGGCCTGAACTATTTATAGAACTGTGTTTGAATGCTCATTATACACAGTCCCGCCCCTAATCTCGCTTTTTATTCTACTGCTGGGGAAAGGCATTCAAGGCTGGGAAGGGAAATGAACGTTGGAGAAAATGGAATAACTGTCGGATCATTTCAGTGTATTAGCTTTTGGTTCTGTTTACTCTGTTATATTTCCAGAATGGGTGAGGGAGAGTCTGCACGTTAGTAAACAATAAAAGTCTTACCGCATGTTACTGAAGTGGCGGAACAAATCATCAACCACTAAACATAATCGCAGACACTTTTCACAATCTTCAATTTTCACCTAAATTCACTGCGACTACTTCTACACGACTGCTCCCTCAACTGGCTCTTCTCAGCAATCTTTTATATGTTTGAGGTTTCCCATCTATTCACTTCGGCATACACAGTCTACAGTATCCTGAATATGAATAGCCAGCAGGATGTCCCTTGAAGGAATTACTGCTTTATGGCCGAGGGCCTTTGGAAGATGGACATGCTGCCTTCTGTTAATATTTTCTCTCATGTTAAATTATGGTCACACTAGTCTTGCTTTCCTAGACTTCCAGCACATGAATTATGTGGACCATTCGCTCTCAAAACCTCACTTATGATGAACACTATACTGCA
Organism: Macrobrachium rosenbergii; assembly: GCF_040412425.1. Lineage (NCBI taxonomy): Eukaryota > Metazoa > Arthropoda > Malacostraca > Decapoda > Palaemonidae > Macrobrachium > Macrobrachium rosenbergii. The sequence goes on from NC_089795.1 coordinate 81,249,271, forward strand.
GCTCTTAAAGAAAAAGTATTCTCATACCACACCAAGACGGCAGGTCTCGTGTTGTCATGCTCTGTTGAAAAAGGATTTATTCCTCACAAATGAATTCTACTTTTATGTCGACATAGATCTGTGGGCTCTGACTCCTCAGGTAGTTCATACAACTTTACCCCTACGCTATTCTTTTAATTTAATTTAATTTTATTTAATACATACGATTTAGCCAAAAGCCAGGCGCTGGAACATACGAGGATATTTACTGCTGAAAGGAAAATTGAGAGTAAAGAGGTTTGCAAGGTGTAACAGGAGAAAAACCCTGGCAGTTGCACTATGAAACAATTGTCAAGAGAGGGTGGAAAGTAAGATGGAAGAATGAGAATGTGAAAGGAGGTACAGCAATAGAAATGAAAGGGGTTGCAGCAAAGGGCCGAAGGGACGCTGCAAAGAACCTTATATAATGCCTACAGTGCACCGAGTGAGGTGCACTGATGGCATTACCCCGCTCCCCCTACGGGGTTTAACGTTATTCTTAACATGACTGAAATATAATGAGTAAAAATTCATGAACAAGGATAACCTTATAGTGAAAACGGTGCATGCCTGACTGATCAAATACTGTTACACGCGGAAAAGACTGGGTGAGCGGGTTCCGTTCTCAGCTACCACTCTGTTGGTCGCGAGTTCGAATCTCCGACCGGCCAGTGAAGAACAAGAGGAATTTGTTTCTGGTGATAGAAATTCACTTCTCGCTATAATGTGGTTCGGATTCCACAATAAGCTGTAGGTCCCGTTGCTAGGTAACCATTGGTTCTTAGCCACGTAAAAATAAATCTAATCCTTCGGGCCAGCCCTAGGAGAGCTGTTAATCAGCTCAGTGGTCTGGTTAAACTAAGATATAGTTAACTTAACGTGGAAAAGAACATAAAAATGAGAGAGAGAGAGAGAGAGAGAGAGATTTCTTGCTCTCGTCTTTAAATGAAAAGAAAATATGGCTACTTAAACGACATCGTGCAAGTAGGTCTATCATCCTGCTACTATTTCTTATTAACGTCAATATTTATTCTCGAGTTACATTTTCATGATACACAATGATTCAATTTTAATGTCTACAGTGATAATTTTTCTTTATTCTTTGACCAAACTGAGTTCATGTCCTATTTCTACCAACTACTGAAAGCACTGCACAAATGAAAGAATTTGTAGTCTTCAATTGTACTTACCAATTTATTCCATCAGATTTTCAGAAATTAAATACTGAAATATTCCTCCAATAACAATTAAATGACTCTTTAAGCAAACCCGTGAGCCGAGTACCCATTAAGCGCGAGACTAAATCATAGCAATTCTCATTGAATATAAAAAGAAAAGGCTCATTTGGACGCTGAAAAGCGTTTCAATGAATTAATTGCCCGCTAATTTGGCGTTAATAATTCGGAGCACCTGGACAATATGAGCAACGTGCGAACACCTTCATTCTACTACTGATGCTTCATTAGTATCCTCATTAACGCAGGTTTTAATAGCGATAATCACTTTCAAGAGGATATAATATTTGGAACGTTATCAGATGGTTTTGCCCGAAGGGTATAAACGTCAAGATTTTGTTCGTTTGTTCAGATTGTTCATGAAACACTCAATAAAGATATATTTTTTCGGAATAAATGTGTCGAGAAGAAAATGGCTGTATATCATCTTTTGTTCTGTTTCGTAAGAATCACCATATCAGTGACGCTCCATCCAGGCTTCAAGTAGTTTGTCATTTTACTAAACACATATATCAAATACATAGTGTTCCCGAAAATACTCTTTGCATATGTACTATTCATAGTCCAGTTTTTATTTTTATATATATATATATATATATATATATATATATATATATATATATATATATATATATATATATATATATATATATATATATATATATATATATATATATAGTCTATTTTTAATTCTGTATGTACAAAAAGTAAGCTAACTCTTAATTCTTCCTAAAGAACACCATATTCTTTGGAAGCTCGAATTTCAAGTCAATGGCCCCCGTGGGCTTGTTCCATATGAATAGGTTTCATCTACTGAACAATAATAATAATAATAATAATAATAATAATAATAATAATAATAATAATAATAATAATAATAATAATGCTAAGAGATTCACAATTTCGTGAAAAACAATCTGTGTGATAAAAATCCACAATTATATAGTAAATATATTACTATGAAAATAAACAGACTTTCGAACACTTGAACGGTGTTCCCCATCAGTGCTAACGTTAACATCACATAGTAATATATTTACTATATAATTGTGGATTTTTATTACACAAATAATAATAATAATAATAATAATAACTACTATCAGCACTCACTCCCATCGAAGCAGTACTCAGTAATGTAACACTGACAAATACTGCTGGACCTTTCTACGCATTAACCAATGCCATATTGCAAGATGTCAACTTTAACGAGTCATGTGCTGCTTTCATCTCCGTCAACACTCCGGATCAGAGGAAAGTGGAGTGAATCATAAAATGTACGTGTCGTTCGAACAGAAATGATCAAACACAATTATGATTTGTGTGAATCACACACACATCTCCTTTCTGAGCTATGACGAATTTTACGTAAGTATTGCCTCGAATAATAACTTTGGACATCAATGAATCACGACTCCCATCTCGTTACCGAAGTGAATTTAAGGGTTCGTCCTTAAGTTTTGATTTTATTTCACATTAATGATAATGCTAAGAAATTTACAATGTCGCAATAAACTGTTTTGTAATAAAAATCAACAATTATATAAATGTTTTATTGTTTGCATTTATGTAACTGCGGATTTATTATTATTAATAATAATAATAATAATAATAATAATAATAATAATAATAATAATAATAACGACCCAAGAAATTCATAAATAACGGTAGTTCACCGTCAATGGACTCCTTCTCCGAAATAACAACAGAAAAAATAATCAACGGAATAAATAACGAATTAAAAACAAACCACCCTAAAATACATTGAAATCACGAGCAATTACCGTCAATCTCATCTCCAGTGAGAACATACTGAAACTCAAATAACAACCACATGTTATATCTGGTTGCTTCCGCGGCATGATTTATGCACATCTGCAATTTAATGGTTTCAAGGGATCAAAGCTGACACGGTTTGATTTATGACGGGCTGGGTTAGGCAACAGGAAGCGGAATACTGTATCACAAGAAATGTATGAACGGGAAAGACTACGAGGCGAGGATGGTGGAAGGATGAACAGGTAGGAAGTAAACGCTTACACAAACACACACATACACATAAACACTTAAGTTTCTCTTACAAAGCTCTGAAAGTATTAGAAGACTGCAACAAAAAAAAAATGTCACGTGGGCATGCTAAATGTGTGTATATATAGAGTATATATATGTAAATATACATATATACATATATATAATGTATATATATATATATATATATATATATATATATATATATAAACAGTACATACATACATGCATACATGTATGTGTGTGTAATATATATATATATATATATATATATATATATATATATATATATATATATATATATATACATACATATACACACATATACATACATACTGAATGAGTTTTCACGCATGACATTCACAATATGTACGTATTACGAGTAGGAGTGACTTAGCATTGACATATATATAGTGGCTTGCGAGAGAACTTTCGTCAAGAAAGTTGTTTAATGGCAGTAATTGCGTAATGATCGGTGACGTCAACTTCAGAATGTAACAAAAAAGTTTTCTGGCTGGATAAGTGGTTACCGATCTCTGTAAATTGAATAAGCCACTTAAGAGTTCTGAGCTTGGGGTGGCACGATTACTTCATTATTATTATTATTATTATTATTATTATTATTATTAGCCACTCACCAACAGTTGTTGGAAAAGCAGAATGCTACAAGCATATGGGCCCGAATGGGGAAAGCAGGCCAGTACAGAAAAACAAACAAAGAAGTAGAGTATAAATTATGCAAGATAAACACAAAAACAATAATAAACAAGTTATTATTATGATCATTATTCAGACGAATAACCCAGTTCATATGGAAAAAGCCCACAGGGGCCATTGACTTGAAATTCAAGCTCCCAAAGAACATGGTGTTCAACTGAAAGAAATAAGACCCGCCTGCTCAACAACAGAGAATTTCCACTGAGCTTGAACTTCTGAAGTCCCAATGATTCAACTACAACGATTAGGAAGACCATTCCACAATTTGGTTGCTGCCGCAATAAAACCTCTAGACAACTGAGCAGTATTAAATCTCACGAATATGAATTAGCTGCATATCTAGCAATACTTGGTGGATGGTATAGTCTAGGAAGATCTGAATGCAGGTTTAAGTGAAAATATGGCGTTGACAGTCGTGTTTTTGTTTTTGTTTTTTGTAGAACCACCTCCTAATAGGGCAACGTTTATATATATATATATATATATATATATATATATATATATATATATGTATATATGTATATATATATATAGTATACTGTATATGTATGTATATACTGTATATATATATGTATGCATGTATGTATATATCTAATGAAGGAGCCCATAAAAACACCAAAATTTTAAAAAATTTCCAGTCATATATATATGTGTGTGAGCATGTGTGTGCGCGCGTGTCCAGTGTAAACCGATTGTTATTAGGGATTGTAATTGCTAAAATATTAGTGTATATAAAATGCAAACTTTACACACTAATGTACCATCACTAACGTTTATATCCTTACAGTTCATTACGGAATTAGTAGAATTCTAAATTACCTTCCAGACGAAATACTTTCAATGTGATGACATTTCCAAATGATGACATTGCCATTACGCCCCTTTTTTTTTCAGAAAAGAACATCGTGAAATTGGCACCCATGCATTAATACACATTCATTTTTTATGTGAGCTGTGCAGTGTGAGAAAAAAAATATTGTAGCTTACTCTTTCTCTCTCTTTCTATCTCATTTTAATGAACACAGGCACTCCTTCATTCACAGCCAAATTAGAGGCCTCTTGTATAGCCGGGAGGTCAATGACAATCTCGTTACTCGTCTCGACGAAGCCTACATTTGTTTATAGAGAGTGATAAGCCTCATATTCATTCAGTTTCCACGAGAGGGAAAATCGCCTTCTATACATTCCCCTCATCGAGGAGGGGAAAGCTGAATCGGAAGATCGGTACATCCCCCTTTCCCCAACCGCGATCTAAGATACACTTTGCCCTCGTTTTCGTCTGAATGGGTACGTATGCAGTGGCCTACATTTCCTCGTTTTATTTATTTGTTTATCTCTTCATAAAAGGGGAGGGGAGGAAAGTTGAGACAAAGAGACGAAAGAGTCTTCTTCTAAGAAATCATCTTATCTAGCCTACTTTCTACACATCTGCTCAACCGTTCTGTTATTTGTCTTAGAGGGATTGAATAGTTTTATTTACATTTTTTTTTTTGTTTAATTATCTTTTAGTGTACAGTTTGTGTAAAAGAATATAATTGTACGGTCTTCCTCACTTTTGTCTAAATCTGTTTCACTTTTAATTCTATAGGTATAACAAAATAAGAAGCGTACATATTTATCACGACAGCTTTTAAAGTTCACTAAATCTTAACCTCCAGCTGACGTTTTTGTACCTTTACACCTGACACAGATACACATCTGAATATTTATCAGAAACGACGTGGAATGTGAAAATCAACGCAAAATTTTATGTATTTATACAAATTCGCGCTGAGAATTTACGTAAAAGATGGCTTGAAACCCTATGGTTGCAGTTAACTAACGTACATATAAATGGAAAGCATCAGCTTACGTGTGTCTGCACTGACCTATAATTTCAAGTAGTCATTTTGTGTGGCTGCACAAAAAAAAGGACAGTATGTATGTTGTGTCTAATTGTGTAACTGTGTATGCATGCTCGTTGACTCAGGAAGGATTTAAACAAACTTGCTGATTTTTACGTGTATGTATGTATATGCATCCACAAACACACATATACATGTGTATACATATACATGAATATATGTATATATATTTACATATACAAATATATATATATATATATATATATATATATATATATATATATATATAAATAATGAAAGTGCCTGCATAATTTTGTAAGAACAATTTTTTCCTTTTCACAAGTCTTCGTTTAAAACCTGGATTCAACAATGAATCTTACATACACGTACACAACAAAGACTTCTATTCCGGTCTTGTGTGCATCTACACAAAAAAGGTTGCTTGAAGCATGCCGGCCCCAACGAACAAACTTACAATAAATAAATAACACCATACACAAACGCTCCTTACGACTCCTGACGTCCCCTCATAAAGTTACAGTTCAAACAAACAATTTACTTCCAACGACCTAAGTTATAAAACGATAGTTGTGACAGAAAGGTGTTGAGAAAGTTTTACTTCTTAAGTAGATAAGTAATGATGTAGTAGTTGAATCTCAAGCCTCAACATTTTTTTACGTACTTTTTGGTTCTTTCGTAAAGGCTCCGGTGCCACATGTACTTCATCCGGAGTTTTCAATTTAAATTTCTGTTTCATCAGAGTTTCAAGTGCATATTGACATGCTTCTTTATCAAGGTTATACAATCTGTGTTTTGAGTGGACCACATCAATATGTGCGTAAACATTATTATATATAAATGGCTAGAGTTCCTCATTGGATCGGTCGATATCGTTCTTGGCTAGCACTGTGCTGGGCCCGCGTCGATTCTCCGGCCGGCCAATGAAGAATTAGAGGAATTTATTTCTGGTGATAGAAATTCACTTCTCGGTATAATGTGGTTCGGATTCCACAATAAGCTGTAGGTCCCGTTGCTAGGTAACCAATTGGTTCTTAGCCACGTAAAACAAGTCTAATCCTTCAGGCCAGCCCTAGGTGAGCTGTTAATCAGCTCAGTGGTCTGGTTAAACTAAGGTGTACTTAACTTTTATCTCATAAAAAAAACTTTATATAAATAAAATAAATGATGACCTTCTATAGATAAAGAAGATCCATAAATAGATACAGAGCCACAAATAGATACAGGTAACGCCAGTTTTCTAATATTATCATAAATTGTGCAAAACCAAAAATTTCAAGAATTAACACAGCAATCCTCTAATTTAAGAGAGAGAGAGAGAGAGAGAGAGAGTGCGAATCAAAATATATAATCCAAATTTTGTTAAATCTTTTTCCCCCCCAACACCATTAATTTCCTTTTCACTGGCAGTCGACAGACAAGTTTATTTTGTCAGCACGGAGAGAGGCGTGTGATGTAATTCCATTGCTTCTCTTGTTATGTAACACAAACGCGCTAAGCTTTATAACAATGCACGCCCTTAAATTAGCATATAAAGAAAGGGGTCTGGCGGTTTTTTTTTTTTTTTTTGCTCTGCTGTATTTTATTTTCTTTCCCGTCCTGAGTTCTTCATGGAATCTCTCTCTCTCTCTCTCTCTCTCTCTCTCTCTCTCTCTCTCTCTCTCTCTCTCTCTCTCAGACTAAAAAGAGGAATGCTGTGTTAATTCTTGGAGGTTTTGACTTGTCATTATTTATGATAATCTTGGAAAGTTGTCGTACAGTAGAAATATTTACCTCTCTCATTATTCACAGTTCAATATTTCCACGAAAGTGTCTGCTTATATGTATATATATATATATATATATATATATATATATATATATATATATATATATATATATATATATATATATATATATCTGCAAACATGCGATTTCTTCTTCTCAATAAAATATAAAGTGAAGGATTATATTGGAAAAAGAATGAAAATCTGAAAAAATGGTCGACGAACATTAACACCCAAACTGAATTAACGGATTTCAATGACAAATGACATCCATTCCAAGGGCCTGGAACAAAGAAACTTAAGTGGTCATAGAGACGGTAAATGGGTCTCCATTTTTTCATCTTTCCTTTGTTCTGACACCATCCTTATAACACTTATAAACCAACGCCCCATTCACTTCAACCTGACAACTGGCTTCGTTTTCTCTCTCAGCCAGACTGATGCCACAACTGCGCATTTGACGTCATCCATCAGTTATTTCAACGTCAATGAGGTGCTCTGTATTAATATTTTCTTTCCATTCATCGGAATATTAACTCATCTCCTCCTGCACTTCCGGATACGTCAGGTATTCCCCTCAATCATAATATTCATGACTTTGATCCTGGAAACCTGAATCATAATTCGAAAAGTCTGAGACATGAATCGAGAAGTCTGAGCGACCAACCGCAGAGACTGGGCTTAAATGCGATGGAAAGAGCTCAAGCCAAGTCGATCAAAAGAATCCAAAATAGTTCGTTTAAAATAACCGTAGACCAGTGATTCTCAAACTGGGTGCCACAGACAGTGCCTAGGGGTGCCGCAAGATTGTCATGAATTTTGTGTTGGCTAGATCATCTCAATGAACATTTGTAAGAAAGAAAAAAAAAAAATAAAAGTTTGCAGAAGTCTCCATATAATAATTCTAATTCTTCTGGTATGCTCTTTGTTTGCACAGTATATTTCTGCATGTGTACGATGTGCAGATTTTGGTCTGAATATGGATAATAATTTTATTCATTAAATAAGAAATAAATTCATGCGATACGGTGGGATGGTGAAGAAGGGGTGCCACGGTAATGATTACATTAGCTAAGGTGCCATCACTACAAAAGGATTCTGAACCACTGCTGTAGACAGATCGTTAAAAAAAACTCAATATGACCTGTGGAAAAGAGCTCGAAATGAGTCATTGAAAAAACATGAATTTCATTCAATAAATCTCATGAACAGGTCATTAAAAAGAGTTGTAACAAGGTCATTTAAATAAGGTTAATCAGGTCGCTCAAAAGATCGCTAATAGGTCATTCAAAAGAACTCATTTATAGGTCATTCATAAGAACCTACGTCGTTCAAAAGAACGCGACCAAAACATTCCAAAAGAACTCAAAACAGGTTTTTCTACGAAACACGAAAACAGGTTGCTCAAAAATTACTAATGAAGTTGTGTTCCAATTATTATGGTTTGAAAAGCAAAACTTATATTTGGTAACCTCTTTGAAGCCGTTGTGCATTTATATCAGTGCCTATTACCCAGAGTTAAATTTGTCTTCTTTAGTGTCCGTGCAGGTAGCTTTATTTACTCCATTTTAAGAAAGACTCAGAACTAATTAAGCAAACCTTGCTCTTCCACACGTCTTAAGGGTTGCGTTACGAGAATTGGATGTAGAACCTCATAAAAAATATGGTTTGGTTTTAATCAACATTCCCAATATTCAGTGACATATAAAATACTGTTTATGTAATTTCTAAGAAAAAGAGAAACACAAATAAATGAAGACGAACAATCAAAATTTTACAGACTCGTTGAAGATGGGTGGACGAATCTGGGAAATTTAATTGAGATCCTTCAGAAATAAAAAAAAAAAAATAAATAAATACGCAAACAACACAGACAAACCAAATTCAGAGCGAAACTTCTTTCGCGCAGGAAATTCTAATTACACTCCTCGTCTAGTTCTGCAAGGGGAAAAGACAAAGCTATAATCCGAGGATATGCAAAAATTGCCCTACGCAAGCGGCCCTCTAGCGGCTGAATTTCAAATTACGCGCGCGACTTTCCTTCTCTCCCCCTGAAGTTTGCAATTCTCGTTATCAGCGTCGTCGCGGTGTCGGATTTGCGAATCAAGAGAAAGGGGAGATAAGAAGAATGTGCGAGACAGGCGGCAAACTTGACCCGCGGGAACTTACCAGTCAACACTTTAATCTCTCCATTAAAGAGAAAGACCTTCATTTGCATTAGGAGATAATGCTCGGCAAACGAAGGATCATTTCGCAGAATTTGGTTCGGAGATAATAGCTGGCGATGAATGTTCATTTGCATCAGATGCATTGGAAAATATAAAAGTAAAGTGAATGCTAATTTTAGGAAATAAATCTTCGTTTTGACGTATGACACAGACAGTAACTGGTAAATGGATTTTTATATTACATGTAACTCATCGAAAACCCAGATTATTCAAAGGATTAAATGCTTTTATTGATATAATTTGATTCATGAAGGTTTGTAATTGAATATTCTACAAAATGTACTCAAGGATTAAATGCTTTTATTGGTATAATTTGATTCATGGAGGTTTGTAATTGAATATCCTACAAAATGCATTCAAGGCATTAAATGAAACTGAGAGAAACACGCAATTCCTTCCCAATAACCATAACTATACAATTATTCTAAGAAATGAGAAAACGTGTAAATTGTGGTGGATGGAAAAATGTAGCCTATGTTAACCGCATCATGCTTATAAAAAAAGGGGCATATCTTTGCATCAAAGAATATAATTAGTACAACGAAGTTGTGTACAGAATTACTGGTTCTATTGTCGTCGACACTCTAAATTAATAGGATCTAGGGGCTTCGGGGCCAAGAGATATTTCACATGACAAACAGAAAAACCGTCTGCCCCGCCACATACAACACTATAACTACAGCCCCTAATGTTGCTTTTCTCATTCTTGTTAAGTTGAAAAATTAAGCAAATTCTTATTTTCTTCATTTTCTGTGTTCGTTTCAGTGACCTGAAGACGACAAATTACAACTGCTCCTTCTGAAGAAACATGAAGATTTGCATTCCATTCTTTTCTTTCTTTATTATAGTATATCTAAGCCAAACATTGTGTAAATAAAAAAAATTAATTTTTTTACTTTATTTTATAGCAATTTTTCTTGCCCTTTTCCAAGTTCAATCTCAATATCAGATTTCCAGTCTCCTGATATGCAAATATGAATAAAAAAATAAAGAATACAACTTTATTTGACCGTCGAAATGCTGAGGAATTTATATCGAATTCCTGCCTTTAAATCCTGATGCTTTCACTGTCGAAACATATATAAAAAAACTCGTGTCCCGCGTGAATGAAAGGCCTTAGCTTTCAGTGTAAAATCCGCCCAGTCACCCGATTCCAGGTAAGGGGATTGTTTGCCGAGGCGCGCAAACAAAGCCGCTATTTACCAACAGCGACACTGGCCTAATCCTCTATGTGCTTGTTTGTTTGCTTTCGCAGTACAGACAACATGTGTGTTGCCCATTTAACACCGCCTGGCCACTCGGTTTTCATGGGAGACCATGAATCCAGACACAAGAAAATGTTCCTTATGGTGAAAAATATTCGCTGAATGAAAATATCATTAAATAGCATGGCATAAGGTTTTCTATATACACTTCATAAAAAGTGGAAAATGACACTAGGAAAAAGCATATTAAAAATACTTTAAAAAATTGGAAAAGTCACAAAATGAAAAAGCTTATTCAAAAATACTTTTAAAAAATGGAAAAGGTCACAGAATGAAAAAGCTTATTAAAAAATTAAAATATGGAAAAAGTCTGAATGAAAAATTTTATTCAAAAATACTTTAAAAAATGGAAAAGGTCACAAAATGAAAAAGCTTACTGAAGAACCTTAAAATATGGAAAAAGTCTGAGAATGAAAAATTTTATTCAAAAATTCCTTAAAAAATGGAAAACATCACAAGAGTGGAAAAGCTTATTTCATTCTTGAAAATAATATTTAAATGAAAGTACATTAATAAGAACAAAGTTCAGTACGTAAAAGATCATTTGAATACTACTCATTTGACGGAGCGCCAGGCACCCCTCTTATCCTACTGACTTAAAACAGTAGGATTACCTATTGGCCTGTGAATCAAAAGACTTTTATATTTACGCAATATATTCCAGTAAGGTCAATGAATATTGTAACACGACGTACATTCTATCCCGCAAATTTGGAAACTAATTAATCAAATAAATAATAATTTCTTAAAATAATTATGCTAACTTACATTTTACATATTACTTTACCTGCTGATTTCTCATTTAAACAATTTCATCAACTATCCGACAAGACATCCTAAAATTTAGGCAGGAATATAAATTTTTAAGTCTATATTACATGATACACACACACACACAAACACATATATATGTGTATGCATATATATATATATATATGTATATAACATATATATATATATATATAATATATTATATATATATATATTACTTATACCTGCTGATTTCTGACTATATATATCCATTTAGACCCAGGAATAAAAATTTCTGTGTCCGATTTTCTACACACACACTCATTATATATGTATCTTCTTCTTCTTATACGTGCTTTTCCCATATATGATATGAAGGACTTTTGATTTGGCTCTGGGGTGACCTGTAGTCTCGTCGGCTGCCCTGCCTGACATGTGTGTGTGTATCATGCCGACCCAACGACAATTTGCGCAATAAAAGTTTTCTGAGATGTCCGATTATTTGTAGTGGCTTTGTTTTGTGTGTGTATTTATCTGTATATTTCTCATTTGCTTTTAAGCAAACCTATCCGTTGATTACTCACGGGAATATATAGTGTCTGCCTCTCTGATCAGTATGCGGATATAGGTCAGAAGCTGCTGTTTATATATATATCATTATATATATATATATATATATATATATATATATATATTATACACATGTGTGTGTGAAAGAAATAGAGCGAGAGCTTGAGCGCGCATTCAATGACCTAAATTCCAGCACGGGCATTACAGACAAAGCAACAGAGCATTATATATTTTGTTAACGAATTGCCCCACCATTTTCGCCCCCGCTACGTAGGAGCGAATGCAGCACCTGTAATTAGCGGACACGTACAGGTTGTCTTTTATCGATCACCTGCCCTGACATCCCTCTGTTATCACATGACACTCCATTCTCAACTTATTTTTGCCCTCATCTTTTTGTACAGATATATCGTAAGGGAATGTAGATGATCCGCATTAATGGCGTTTCGTCATTGGAGGAGAAAGAAACAAAGAACGGAATAAAGAGGTGAAGTGTAATTAAGCCCAGTCACGTGATCCACAGACAACACCTACAGCACCTCAATGAACGTGAACGGCGCCACTGGGCGTGGTTCTCGACGTAGGAACCTCCTCACGCCCGTTTTGGAAATGGAGACTGGATTAGCGTTAATGCACGCCGAGCAAGGTTCAACGTGAAGCGTGATTAATGTACATGAAATATGAATTTGATAATGAATTCACTGGCGAGGGCCAGGAATAATCTGTGGTCGATTTTTACACCTTTTAATCCCAAATTTCCGCAGGCGATGTGGACACGTGCATCACGCAAGCACACGTGGATGACCATGCATAAAGTATTTGTCAAAATGCAAGGATTAAAAACCTATGCATGCGCTACGCACAGACTCATACATTTGAATATAATATATTAAAGGACCGAGAGGAAAGACAACGGAATTACTACATTAAAAAAAGTAAAAAAAAAATAAATAAATAAACTTGTCCCCCATACTGAGAGAACCCATAAAACTCTGGGAACAACCAGATGACAGCCAGGACAAAGCAATCACAGAAATTAGTTTTGGGCTGCTTCGCCCTAGCAAGTATTTCATCTTTAGGCTTTTTAAGCACGGCGTTTTCATACGGAGTGATTATCTAAAAAATACATAGCACGACTCTAAAATTTCATCAAATTTTAACATTTAGCTTCGATCGCAAAGTCGTAGTTTTTTTCATTTATGTTATGGAATTTAATACAGTACATTTTCTAACTACGCCTTACCTGAAATGATGCCAGGTATATAAAAGCACAGTACATCAGGCATACCAAAACCGATAAAACTTTAAGTACTTAATCCCTCGACATTTTAATGTTCACTTTTCATCAGCAATGCTCATCAACTGAGATTAATATTCTTCACGATCTACTCTGTTTGTAATGATCATGGACTCATTTTGTACTCTACAATGTTTTGTTCATCAATTTCTGAATGGTACTCTACGTTTACAATTTCTGATTTTTAATGTTTACAATGCCTTGTTATCAAATATCTTATTTTAATGGTACTCTACAATGTTTTGTTCATCAAATTTCTGATCTTTAATAGTACTCTACATGATTTGTTCTCCAAATACCTGATTTTAACGGTACTCTATCATGTTTGTTCGTCAATCTAATATGATTTACATTATAATAATCCACTTTTTATACAAATTAACATAACATTTCAGCAATATTTTAAGGGAATAAATGTGCGTATCTTTACATTTATTTACAAAATTATGTCGAACTCTGTTTCAACTTATAAACCACAATTAATTATTTAACGTTTCATCGCGGTATGTGTCAATTCCAGTTCAGATTTCTTGTTTATAATTAGGTCTATTTTCGATGTGACCATTGTGACAGAGCTTCCTTTATTTTTAACACAAAACTCTCAATTTATAATACTGTACGGTATTCATCTCATCATTACCCGTTAATCAAAAATGTTGATTTTACTGATACGACAAAACTACTACTTCATAAGTAAAGCTTAGTTTGTAATCTTCTTGATCTTCAATGAAGATTTTATCATCAAAACGATGGCGTAAATGGAGATCTTAGGTAAAATTCTATTTATGTACGAAGTACATATTTCATCATGATTTGTGTATTTCCTATACCTCGGCATAACGGGATATGGTTTTCTCCCCTTCTACTTCTTCACTAGTGTCAACAATTAATCATTTACTGACTCTGAGGTATAAATAAATATAAATATAAATAAAGATATAAATATCTATATATCTATCTCTCTATCTATATATATATATGTGTATACAAACACGCACACATTTATATATATATAACATATATATATATATATATATGCATGTGTATGTATGTGTATAGTGTGCACGTAATCAACACAAGCAACATACAAATGAATAAATGGAACGTGGTTGGGAGAAAGGGCTGAGAGAAGAGAAGAGGCGAGGATGAGCATTCAATGCAACCGTAGGCAGGGAGGAGACTGACAGCTTCGGGAACTTCCTACCGACAGCCTTCATCGCCTTTTCAAAAGGTTCCTTTCAAAAGAAGGCTCCCGCCATGAGAAAAGGAGGCAGCCGAGTTTGCATTTCTCTCTCTCTCTCTCTCTCTCTCTCTCTCTCTCTCTCAAGCCATTATTTCACGATGGCCATTCATGCCTTTGAGTCTCGAGGCCGCATTAATTTTTTTTTCCTTTTTATTCAAATGACTTGTTATTTATACTCACGTACAGCCTATGATACCATGAAACAAACAAAGTTGTATTTGGTTTTGTCTTTCATCCTATTCCGTACTGGTTGTGTTATCAGCAAGATGATAGGATGAAGGAATCCTAGGCATATAGTGTAAACTACAATGTGTATTAATAAATTTATTTGAGAGGCTAAGTATAAGTGCGTGCACACACACATATATGTGTGTATATACATATACATATATATATATATATATATATATATATATATATATATAATATAATATATATATATATATATATATATATATATATATATATATATATATATATATATATAACATATATATATGTACATACACTAATTATATACTAAAGTTTTGTCACTTGCGCATAGCCTTGATATTTCTACTCGAATATGGAAAGCTGTAAATATCACTTCATTTTGAATTCACTTTACCATGGGAGAAACTTACACTCGAGGGGAATTATAATTGATAAGAGCATCAACCTCGGCCAGGATTCGAACCAGTGTCTTTGGTTTCGATACAGTGACCGCAGTGGACTTGCCCATTCGGCTACCTGCACATATCCCATAGGAATATGTACAAACGAGTCGGAATTAACTTATGTCTCTCATGACGCCGACTGGTTGCTTCGACTGTCTGTCATCGTACCCACGACAAAAGGCACAGGTTCAGAATCCTGGCCAGGAGAGATGCGAATTCGTTTTTTATATGTATATATATATGTATATATATATATATATATATATATATATATATATTTATATATATTTATATATATATATATATATATACATATATATTTGTTTACCAAATACGATTCCTGTAGGCGTTTGTTTTTCTGGTTTTCGTCTTTATAATTTGATATAACGTAATTTGAGTTTAACGAAAACTGCCAAAAAGAATAAAGGACGTTTGAGAAAGCCAACTGCCGGCTTTCGCACCATCATGACCCTTCCGTAGGTCATTAACCACCTGCACCAATGTCATTTTAATGTCCTGTCCAACCGAGTTTGGAAATTGACTCTTTTGAGTTCAAAACCCGACGTGGGGAAAATCTCCCGAAAGCAATTAAAATCTCCATTCAAGGGGGCAGTCAGCGCCCTCTTTCGAACATTAAAGCGAACCTTTGGAGACTTCAGGACCTCCAGTATAATAGAAACGGTCGATCAATTTCCTGCGCCCCCTTCTCTAAAAGTCTTCTCTCGCTCTCATTTCATTTTCATTGTTCCCCTATTGCTTGACCCTCCTTACTGGCCGATCGATCAACGACCTTTCAGTACCTGGTCGGATTAGCAGCGTGCCCCCCTGACGAAGACAACAGCTGATCCGATTAAGAAGGGTCTGTCACAGCATGACCTTCCCTGATGCTGGAGTGGTGTAAAACCAGCCTCGACGAAGCCCTCGCTGTCAGTCAGAGAAGAGCAGTCAAAATGACTCTGTGCAGTTCAATTCAGTATTGTCAGTCAGTCAGTCAAGAGTACTGCGGGTCAACCATACCGTTCTGGGACGCCCTTCTGCCAGAAGAATAACCTTATTGGGACCATGCCTGAACTTTCCCTGGACTTCGCCCTAACGCTGTCACTCTGAAGGTGGTGATTTCTGCCGCCTCCCTACAACGCGCTGATGCCCTTGTAGACCCAGCGCCCTTTTGACTCCAGTTCATTTCCTCTGGTGGGGAATAGTATGCAATGCAACTCTACTTGATGCCCTTCTGCGGGAACATGGATCTGACGTCCTTCAAGTCTCGTCCACAGACTAAAGGTAATGTGATTGGAAGTTGTTAGATCGGCCTCACCATTTAAATCTTTGACTGATTTCCTTTGTTCTGTTCTCCCAGTTTCATGCTACATTTTTTAATTTTCTCCTTAACCAACTCAAATGATAAGTAGGTTGATATTGTGAATAATTTTGCCTTGGAATACTAGTTAACGTAAATATGTAACTATTCTCAAGTGTTAAACTCAGTGAAAAGCGCGTTTTCTAGTTTGCTTGCATATTCCAAAACAACATGTTACTGCATCCACTATTGTGAATTACAATACATCTGCTTTTGCAGAACCCTGTACCAAGTGCCTGTTGCATGATCATTCCTGTATCAACACTGCCGGCAGTTCCCCCTGCAAACCTATAGGTGCCATACCGGATCAAGATTTCTCTGGACCCAGTGCAATCCAAACCCGTCGTCTACTATTCTTCATCCCATATGTTCTAAGAATCCTCCCCCATAATTACACTAATATTAGCCTAACGAAGGCATAGTGTTTTAGCTTGCATTTAGTTTTCTGTGGCGCTTAGTTTGATGATTGTGATTATTTAATGTAGTTTGTCTGTGCCATGGGGCTCTATTGCTAACTCCTGTAAATATTTACATTCTCTGATTTCTCTAGTGAATTATACTTTTGAATGGACATCCATGTTTACCTTATTCCTTGACTTTGTGGTGTTTCAAGTATAGTCACTATTACACAATTTTCTTTTTTGTTGACCGGCGTGTAGCCTCCTTTGAAAGTCAGTTTTGCTGTTGTCTTGATTATTCTTAGAGCCATCCCTTACCAACCACGAGCAATGCTATATATAATATATACAATATATATATATATATATATATATATATATATATATATATATATATATATATATATATATATATATATATGAGCATATATAATATGGAGGAACCAAAAACAGTATACAGATGAAGCCCCGGAGAAGATTAATTATCTAGTTTTCATTGACACCGGGTTCTAAAAAGTCAGCATAGCTCCACAGGATAGGCTAACAGAAAATATAAAATTCAAATGATTTCACGTCTTGACAGGGAAGAGAAAGAGAAAAAATAAATAAATGCGTCAGTCTTTGTGCCCCTGTTCTTAACCAAATGCTAGAAGTTTAAATTACATAGTCGAATAAGCTAGAATACATTAGACTACCGGGAGAGCACACATAACAGAGCCTGTCTCATTTATAAAACATTATTATTCAAAAGGAAAACAACACCATCCCCACCCCCCTGCCATTGTAAAAGGCTCTTGGTGTTGAATACATTATAGAAACAGGCCTCAGTTAGATTAGATTTAAAGGGAATACTCGCTATGTAAGTATCGGGAGGTTTCCAAGACTGAGCTAATGGCTGTTTCATATCATGTTTTGAAACTTACTTTGTGTCCTTATCAGTCCTGAACGAACAGAGGGAACTGTGCAGATTCCAACTCACCTGTAAATGAAAGAATTTCAATAATAATAATAATAATAATAATAATAATAATAATAATAATAAATAAATAAATAAAACCCCTACAATGAACTTTGGCATTTTACTTAATTCTCTTCCTGAAGAAGAAAAAAGGATAATTAGAAGAGTTGAACGAATAATCTACAAGATTAATGCAACCAAGGCTGCCATCATATTTAACAAAACATGCTTGAAAGAGGGCCTATACCCAAAGAATATTAATAATAATTACAATGTCTTCATATATCTTTAAAAAATCATCTTCCTAAATCTATATAGCATTTAACATGTTACATTACTTTTGCAACAGCTGCCTCCAGTTCTAGTTATCACTTCCAAATTACTGACACTTTGGAGAGGAAACGTCTATTTAGCATTCCGCGCGGTGAAATATTTCTCATGCTTCAAAATACCACTGTGTAATTCACCTCTGATGACAATTCATTTCTTTTAGATGTAACGGATTCTGTTCTAGTTTTGGGCTGAATGGGATACAATGGCCCATGTCGTCTGTCGAAAGAGAAGGGTATCACAAGTATGAAAAGTTATGTATACCTTAGTTTAACCAGACCACTGAGCTGATTAACAGCTCTCTAGAAGGAGCTGCCATAAGGTCCGATTTATTTTAAATGGTTAAGAACCAGTTGGTTACCTAACAACGGGATCTACAGCTTGTATGGAATCTGAACCACATTATAGCGAGAAATGAATTTGTATCACCAGAAATAAATTCCTCTTATTCTTCATTGGCCGGCTGAGAACGGAACCCACTCGCCCAACGAGGAACTACAAGTATAGAAAAAAGATGGAAAAAAAACGGTCTATGTCGTGACGCTCTAATCAGTACCGTATAAGTGTAGCTATAAAATCTGTTCTCTCGATCTTATTCGATGCAACCCTTGGAAGAGCCAGCATGCACAGCTATTATATCCGGAAACCGTACAAAACAGCATGCAAGCATGAGAGGAATTGAAACTCTCCTACCAATCATAGTTGCCTTAATTAATAGACTACCTTCAGTGCAAGGGACAACCCTACCATTTTATTTTTTTTAGCTTTCCGTAGGAGAAAACTATTTTCCGTCCGCACTTTTTCTCTCCGTCCTCATTTCTTAAAAACTCCTGAGGCTAGAGGGCTACAAATAAGTATGTACATCATCCACCCTCCAATCATCACACATACGAAAGTGCAGCCCTTTAGGGTCAGTAGTTTTTATTTTATTTAAGGTTAAAGTAGCCAAAATCGTGGTTATGGCAACGATATAGGACAGGTCACCACCTGGCCGTGGTTAGTTTCATGGGCCGCGGCTCAAACAGCATTATACCGAGACCACCGAAAGATAGATCTATTTTCGGTGGCCTTGATTATACTCTGTAGAGGCTCTACAGCAAACTCGACTGCGCCGAAGAAACCTCTTCGCATTTTTTGCTTGTCTTTATTTCATTTTAATGTTTTGACACACGTCTGGTGTCATACTTAGGATACTGAAGTGATCAAAAAGACAAGAAGTTATAGTTACATCAAGTAACACAGGAAAATACAGTAAAATCTTAAAAGCCAAAAATCTATTTGCAAAACATCTTTACATACAGGGCGAATGTATTACCATCTGAATCTACGCTCATGTCCGTTCCCTGATATTGTAAAAACTGTAAAATTACGTCAGTTTATGTACAGCAACACTGTGAAACATCTATATATTAAGAGACCAATGTAAAAATGCTTGCACCATGATTGTAGATAGATAAAATCTTAAAATTCTTAGTGTCAAGAAATAGAGCTTAGATTTTTGGAACCTATGCTCATTAGATAAGAGCAACCATCATAAAATTTACATGGCAATTCCTTCCCCTTACATATAATGTAAACATGTTTAAACTAACCATATTTTTAAAAAGTTTTGCTTTCGGCCTAAGAAACAGGAGATCAGCGGCAGCCCTATAAGCCTACAGAGAGGGCCATGAAGACTTTAACTAACTTTTTTTTTTTAAATATTTGAGTATTATCACTTCCGTGACATTTTACTCATTTCATTGTTTTAAGAATGATACCAGACGAGTGTCGGAAGGTTGTTAGCATGTACTGTAAGAACGAATAAATATTAAAAATGTTTCATCGGTTCTTCGACTTAGCGGTCCTCTCCTTATCGAGATTCCAAAGATCCACATTTGCTTCCCTATTGATATTGCAGTCGTGAAATCTTAGAATCTAATTAGAAACCCTACTAATCATTCGTTCAATTTAACATCGATTAATTACGAAGAGGGGATGACGGTAAATCTTGAAATAAACTTATTTTGAATGATGGTTTCAGTCTAATTCAGAACTGCATAAATCCAAGGATGTCGTTATGGTATTTTACGACGTAAATTATCACAGGGGAAAGGCATTACTTATACCAGCACTTCAAACAAATCAGTTCGATGACTTGTCCTGAGTTTCCGCAGATATAGCCATCATCAACGTCACGTCTTAACTCTCATCATCACCGATCCATAACATCCGGCCTATCATAACTCAGCTGTTGGTAATGATAATGTTGATAATACTGATAACGATGAGCTTGCTGAGGTAACGCTCGTGAGGCATGTAAAGAGAAGGATTATAATGGAATCTGAGGATGACAATGGCGGTAAAGTTAGTACTGACAGATGATGGCGGTATAAACGGCCTAAGAAAATTTACATCCGTTTTACTTTGGACGACAGTAAAACTTATGGAAATACATATGTTATCTTTAGGTAAGCATTTCACAGGCAGTCTGCCTCATGAACTACTGTAACTGTTTGACAAAGCAGATGATCGATCGCTAGACAGAATGAAATCTAACTTTGTTACTTCTGCCAAGGCGTGTTCTCTTCTTGTACGCATTTTTATAAGAAAAGGCTTTGCCAAAACTGAGCGTCTGTGCATGTTCGCGCCGTCATCTTCCAACCAGCATTCCTGCCACACAACACGCAAGGTTTCAAAAGTAAAATGCCGACGACAAATCCGTCAAAATTAAAAAGACAACACAGAAGCTTCTCTGCTTTCCTGAATATATTAAAACAAGCCCAGTTTCCAAACGAAGTTCTCCTTCAGTAGCCGCTCCTCTTCGTGTCTTTCTGCAACTCTTTCCTTGCATTTGAGGAAAAGAGAGAGAGAGAGAGATTTAGGTAAGTGCACTCAAATAAAAGCAATGGCCTTGTGAAAGAATTTCTTTTTAGCTTTTCCAAAGAAAAGAGGGGAAAAAATCTCGCCATCCTTATCCCAATTGCGCCATCATTATCCTTGGCCTCTACACTTAGGATACGACACTGAAGAAGAAGAAGAAGAAGAAGAAGAAGAAGAAGAAGAAGGAGACAAAGAACCATGCGTGTGAGGAGGGTACTCTCTCGCAGCCTTTATTTCTCTAAGTTCAGAAACAAATTTGATGAATCTTTCCTTTAACAAGGATGGAAATAAAAGGGTTTAAAGCAAAGGGTTTTAAAGCAGTCGCATGCTGCGCACCGAAAGGAATCCACAGCCAAATGAAAGAGTGCTAATAACAGTGCTTACAGGAGAGCCGTTTAAAAGACTGACACTCAAAAAACAATTCTTTACGTAACACCCTTCCGTATGGAAATTGGAACAGGGGAGGCATTTCAAAGGCAAATCCCGTCTACTTCTACTACTACTACTACTAACTAGGTTGCTCAGTCTTTAAAGAGAAATGGCTCGCAAGTCTAATTTAATATGTGAATAGGGATAGGAGCTGATAAGCCCAATTACATTCTGTAGAACAGTATTTATTGTTCTAAAGAGTGTAATTACGCTTATTAGCTCTATTGACCAGAATTATTTCTCTTTTATCGCAGTTCGAATGGTTTCATAACCAGAGGCATGTTAAAAGGAAAATATTAAATGAATATTCATGAGGTCACGATAAGTTTCAGCAGGGTACACAACAAACAACATAGATTAATTTTTTTCATATATTTTCAACTCTCTCTCTCTCTCTTTCTTTCACACACTACACTGACACACACACATACATAAGCACACATTTATATATATATATATATATATATATATATATATATATATATATATATATATATATATATATATATAAATACATATATATATATACACACATATATATACAGTATATATATATACAAGAGTATTATATATATGTTTAATTTTTTTACTTTTTCACTATTATTCAATATTAAATCTTTTCCCTAACTGCAGGAGCCTCTACAGTAAAATTACGACAATTAAGAAGACTAAATATTGTTAATTTAGAACGCATGTATCAGTGATCTACTGTATATTCCCGAGGTTCTCCAGCGATAATGCTCAAGTTTCTAATATAATTCCATTAATCCATTACTCACATTAAAAAATAACCTGTTCAAAATTTGGTTTTGTTGGAATATTTTTGTTTTTGTTCGAAATTACTTTCGCCTTTTCCTGCAACTTGCTCTTGAATCATTGGAATTCCCCACTCCCCAACTCTCTCTCTCTCTCTCTCTCTCTCTCTCTCTCTCTCTCCAAGTGCAATTCAGGCTTACCCTTCCAACCTTAACAGTTTTATAGTAAGATTTCACATACATACATACATCAACTCATATCGGAAATTACATAAAACCAATTACATAAAACCACTGGCTTTCTATTCAAACTGGTCCAGGTTGGAATTATTTCCTTGAAGATATGTTGATGTGAAATGGTTCTGATGAAACCACAACTAATTCTCTAAAGCAGTCCCTTCAAAAGCTTATCACATATTAAAACATTCTTTTTTGCCAAGAGTCCAGGTGAGGTAAAAAGGGAAAAACAAACTTAAAAATAAACTCTATTGTCCGAATGTATTTCTGGATGTGCGTGTATAGATTTCTGGCTTAATTTAAACCAATTTAAACCAAGCTTGGCACGTGTGTCCTTGGATAAACGGGGAGATAATTAAGAAATAAATTCAGAAATAATGTTCTTTCTCTGGAATCACTGGTGTCTAAAGTTTTGTATAAGAATATGTAGAAAAAATCTTTAAAATGAATTTACAAAGAAAATTAAGCCTAAATTGTCAAATGAATGTTCAATCATCCTCATGGTGTGTGCACAAAATTAGAGACTGTTCAGACCTGTCAGAGGATCACATTGCGCAGAGAGAGAGAGAGAGAGAGAGAGAGAGAGAGAGAGAGAAGGAACTCTAAATTTGCATTAGGCTTCAGGAACATCTACATGACATGCTCTTAAGGGCAGCAAGATGACCCAGGTGAGTAGCGTGACCTACTGGCTTTTAGTTCCCGTTCCCATTCGATGCTAATAAAAAAATAAATGTTGTTATAGGCAACCTCCTTCTCTAAATTCGTTACAGTGGGCTTATGAAATTCCTAAACCATTTTCTCTACTGCAGCCTACTCAAATCCAATTTCCAGAAAAAAGGAATAATTTCCAATATCTCTAGATTTATATTTGATATATTAAGTTAGAGAGATTCAAAAACTTTCACATCAGACTATTAAGAATGAAGAGGATAAGAAAACAACGTGATCGACGGAAAAGAAGAGAAATTATAATTATCTAAAGTCTAAAAAATACACCAACTGAAGAAGAAAGAAGCATAAGAATAAAAGAATTAATTCTCAAGTAAAACA
Organism: Macrobrachium rosenbergii; assembly: GCF_040412425.1. Classification (NCBI taxonomy): domain Eukaryota; kingdom Metazoa; phylum Arthropoda; class Malacostraca; order Decapoda; family Palaemonidae; genus Macrobrachium; species Macrobrachium rosenbergii. The sequence continues at coordinate 81,273,279 of NC_089795.1, forward strand.
AGAAAATAGAAAGAAATGACAAGATACCTTTATAAAGCAGGAGAAAAGAAGCCTAAAATAATACCCAAGAGACGTCGAGGATTCAGAGCGCCCTGGGGCTTTGCGGGCCCTTGAGTCGGATATCCTGGCAGGGCCACGAGAGTGCCAGGCCTGGGTAATGTAAATGCCATCGCCAGTGCCATAAACGACAATGAGAAAACCCACATGCTCTTTGTTACTTAAGGTCTTAGTGGGGAAAGGGGATGAACTTGACAAAACCAATAGAGAGTGTTAGTTGCTTTTGAGGAAAATAAAAGAAAAAGAAAGGTATCTGAGCGTTTGAGAAAACAAAACAAAAAAAATGAAAAACGTTGTTGAGGTTTAAAAAATGTTAGTTGTTTTCGAGGAAAATAAAAGGAAAATAAATGTCTGGGTATTTGAGGGAAAAAAACTAAAAAAAAAAAGAAAAAGGTTACTGAGGGTTTAAGAATGTTAGTTGCTTTTGAGGAAAATAAAAGAAAAAGAAAGGTGTTTGGGTATTTGAGGAAAAAAAACTAAAAAAAAAAGGAAAAAAGTTACTGGGGTTTTAAGAATGTTATTGCTTTTGAGGAAAATAAAATAAAAAAAAGGTGTTTGGGTATTTGAGAGAAAAAAATAAAAAAGGAAAAAGGTTACTGAGGTTTTAAGAATGTTAGTTGCTTTTGAGGAAAATAAAATAAAAAGAAAGGCGTTTGGGTATTTGAGATAAAAAAGCCAAAAAAAAAAAAAATGAAAAAGGTTATTGAGGTTTTAAGAATGTTAGATGCTTTTGAGGAAAATAAAAGAAGAAAGGTGTTCGGGTATTTGAGGAAAAAAAAAAAAGGGAAAAAGGTTATTGAGGGTTTTGGATGACGGAGGATTCCAGAGATCAGAAATTTTATGAAATGGTAGTAGTTCCAGTTGCAAAGGGAATAAAGGACATCAACAGCAACAGTAACTTATTAAAAATAAATATAACAGAATGCATTAAAATCAGTGGCATAAACATTTTTCTAAAGAAGGGGATACACTTTATTCACATCACACAAATAAATACTTTACTAGTTTAAATAAACCAAAATAATAATGCCAATACGATGACAGTCCTATTGACCTCTACAATAAAAGATATATTGGTGTGTACCATATATTCATTCACTCATATAATCGAAGTACGAATATTAACGCAGATCGGCATTAGAAAAACGTAAAAATAATTATTCTCCAAAACCCCTAAGCCAGGGTTTTTGCTTTTCTTAGACGCACGTCGCCTGACCAGCTTCCTTTTAAGGCGAAGTCATGCGGAAAATTTGAAAGGTAATGAACCAAAAACCTGCATGTTGTGCTCAAGGGAAAAATATCTCGGGAAAGAATTTCCCCCTGGACGTTAATTCACAGCGTTAGAGGGACGAGACTTTTCCTGGTGTAATAATAATTATTGAGGTTACAAACGGTTAAGAAAAGATTACAAGTCTGGTGATGATGATTGTTACGTCTTAAGAGAAACGATGGCAAATGGACAGCGCACTCAAATTCCAAATCTTGACCAAAATTATTAGAGCATTTATCCATATACCCTAAATCATTTTTATCACATCAGTGGTTAAAATGAAAAATGAGACGAAAAATGTAAATAAATAAAATACAATAAAAATTCCTGGAGCATGACCCAACCTGGAGCTAACCCAAAATGTAATCAGCTGTACCCTGAAACATAGCATATCTCTATACAAATCCTAAAATTCCTTTTAGTCTTATGTACACATGTTGACAGGCAAACTGAACTAAAAACATTACCTCTTGGAGGACATAACAAGGTTATAAATAACATAACATGCATTGCTCATCATTATGGTAATGGTAAAATTGTCATAATACCAAAATGACAATAATGACAGTAGTATTTCTTGTACGAGCATGAGGACGCCATTGGCATACTTCTCAAATATACACTTAATAATTTACGTTTTCTTTCACAGACACTGGAAGTTGTCGTTTTCTTGAAATCCGCATTAGAGACAATGACGAAAAAAAGTTATAAAAATAACAATAATAATAATAATATATAATAATAATATCGCAGCATACTGACGATAAGGAAAGCAAAGAATTTAAACCTCTTGATGTCAATGATCAAAAAGAAAATACTCTAAACAATTAAAATTATGACTACAAATAATAATAATAATAATAATAATAATAATAATAATAATAATAATAATAATAATAATAATGCAACCAAAATCATTTAATCTTCAGTTCATAAAATATTTCTCGATAATATTTTCATGTCGCCGAAAACTTTTGATTGGATGGCAGCTCGCACGAATTCCTTCCAAGCGATTGGAGATCTGCGAAATCTCTCTCTCTCTCTCTCTCTCTCTCTCTCTCTCTCTCTCTCTCTCTCTCTCTCTCTCTCTCTCTCTTTGCGTGTAAGATCGAAAGTAACAGATTGAAAGGAATAATTTTCAAAGAGATATATACATAACAAAGCGTGGAATTCAGAGTAATTTTAATGATGTTCATATAAAACAGCTTATTTCACTTTGGGACTAAACAGAATAAGAACCTTGAGAGCGATAGCTGCGAACTTCGGTTAGTTATGGTAGCAAAAATTGAATAGCAAAAATTAAAACCAAAACAATTATTAGACTGGGTGTTGATGGTGATATGCTAACTCTATTAACAAAACACATCACAGGCTTGAATACCCTGCACTTCAAAATCCTATTGTTTTACTTGAACAATTCTTAGGCACATGTGTCGTAGGCTCAGGTGTACTTCGTCCAATAAGATTAGGCTACTTCTGAGGCCATGAGGTTAAAGTGTTCTGAACATTACGAGAAAAATTGTTTTAGTCATCAGTGTGTCCAGATGTTTTAGGCTAAAGAAGTAAATATGCCTTGGACACCACTAATTTGATTCTTTGGAATTACAAAGTAAAATAATGAATGATTTAGACTTCACACACACACACATATATAGATGTCAAATGCAAATGCACCGTGGCATCTACAATTTATTGGCAACATTTCCAATATTTTCAGTACTTCTTCCAATCCTCGTTTAAATCTCGAGGGACAAATGAAAGCTGCCATGTGGCTGCAGACTTTTGGGGCAATCTCTGGAGTCAGACGATTTATGGCGTAAAATCCTGGCCAGGTGAAAGTTGTGAATCTTAATGCTGAATTTTCATTTTGGATTCTTGTTTCTCAATTGGTTTTTAGCTGTACCCAACTAAAATGTGGTTTCATTGTAAATCTAATGTAGCCCTGAAGAGGGCCACAGGTTGATGGCTGAAACAACAGTCGGCTTTGGATTCAATAACTTGAGCAACACTGTAAGTTTTTTGTTTGTCCCTTCGAGGCTTAACTACAAAAGGATTGAAAATTACGAAAAATATTGGAAGCTGTTCCCTTAGAGGCTTCAACCTTGAGGATTGAAAGTACAGAAGATATTGGAGATGTTAACAGAAAGGTGTAGATGCTACTTGTGCATTAATATTTAAAAAAAAAAATAAAACAAATTACTGTGCCAGAAAAGCATTATATGTATGTATGCATGTATGCATAATGTATCTACTTATATATATAAAACTGTGTGTATATATACATACACACATATAATATATATATATACACATATATATATATATATATATATATAATATATATATATATATACATACAAGATATTAAAAGATCAGAACAGAGATAAATATCCTTGGCAATTACGCTCCACACTATAACCATGATATTTATAAACAAGAATTGCAACATGAAAGTGAAAACATCTAAGCTGTAAATAAAAAAAAAACTCACAAGGACTGACTAATGGCATGGATTATTTAAAAGAAGAATCTGCAATGAATGTGTAAAAAAACAAAAACAAAAGAAGAAGAAATATCTCTGAACCGTTTCACACCGACAAGAAATGCATTAGAGGGTGTATTAAAGAGATTCAGGTCATCTGCATAATCGCTAATGGGCTTTCCTAGTGGTAGAAATCATGTCATTAGATTCATTAGCAATATCCATTAAGGCAATCTGCGTAAAGGAGGCTTCTCCTTTTTCCTTTGGAATGACATATTTTCTTTCTCCTCAAGTTTGTTTATTTTTAGCTACTTACAGTATGTATGGGGACTGCATCGTTGTCTACCTCGAGGACCTCGTGATTATAATATAAAATAACAAGTCCTTTAAAATTAATCTAAACAATTTTTTCTATCACGTTCATCATTGTTGTCATTACTGTTGTTGGAACAGGAATATAAGCCCTAAGCCAAAGGCCAAGCGTTGGGACCTATGAGGTCATTCAGCGCTGAAAATGAAATTGACAGTAAAAAGGTTTGAACCGCGTAACAGAAGGAAAACCTCGCCTCTGCACTAATAGAGCAATCTTTAGAAGAGAGTGAAAAGTAAGATGGAAGAAAGAGAACAAGAACGGATATACAGTAAAGAGAAAGAAAGGGGTTACGGCTAAGGGCCGAGGGGACGCTGCAAAGGACCCTACGTAATACCTACAGTGCACCGTGCGAGGTGCAATGACGGCACTAACCCCCCTACGGGGATTACTGCAATCGCTACTGGTCCATGGAGTATTGGAGCTCACGGTGTGTTCGCAACTTAAGCTCGGATAATACCCCTGTTCTACTCACACTTCCTACACCTCTCTTCACACCAACATCACAGTCCTTTCTGACCCTCCTGTCTCGAGCGACTAATCCTGAGCACTTCCTTCCCAGTTAGTTATACTGCACTGATACACACACACACATATATATATATGTGTGTGTGTATGTGTGTGTATCAGTGTAGTATGTATATATATATATATATATATATATATATATATATATATATATATATATATATATATATATATACAGCTTCAAGAAACTCAGGGTTGCACAAAAGAGATCTCCAAAGCTTCACTTTTCTCTGTACTTCCGCATTTAATATACACTCTGACATTCGACTGTCATCCGCTCTTCTACAATGGCCAGTCAAACAGTCTCAACCTACGTAGACGTACCAGGTTATGAATACAACGAAAATTTTAAAATTTAATATATTTAATTCTCTTGCTAAGTAAAGTTTTCTTTGAAATTACAGGAATCATCAGCCATACACAGCATTTGGTACATTTTTATTTGCATAAATAAATCATAGAGGAAAGATTCTGTATGAAGAAAACAAACGAAAATACTACCTTTAAATACTAAAACCCTCGCGGAAAAGTGTTCACTAATATTATACGAATTTTTACATTTGCTGAAATTGAATGACTGAGGCTCATAATATTGCCATAATTCGACATGTGTTTACGCACTAGGCCATCCTGTCGCAACCGCCAAAGACAGGGCGTGGCCTAATCATCAGCGTAATGCATGTATGATTACGGATATACATAGATTCATCTCGAACTGCGCAATGTTGTCGCTATGGTTAACGGCGTGCAACGCCATGGTGTCGTAATCAGCTGACAACTTTTTTTTTCTGGCCGCCCCAGGCACGAGAATGTTGGCGATGATTGTCCAAACCAGCCATTACAACATGCGCCCTTGAATTGCAAATGTGTGAACAAGCCATTGTGAAAATCTTGCGAGAGCAAACACCACGCCATGTTCCTAGATACAGCATTTTATTTTGACTGATTAGGAAGGATTTCCTAAGTTTATTACTAAGGATTTCCTAAGTTTTACCTAAGAGGTGCCAAACAGCTGACCTCTGTTATCATGGGTAATTATGGCTGTATACTAAATGAGGAAAGAGACCAACCTTCAACAACTTTCTGGATTTTTTTCAGGCAAGACGAAGGGATTTTCCTGTAAAAATTATAACCCTGTAGTTATAACGAGGAACTTAATCATATAATTGATTTCTTTTTCATCAATCAAATCTGGAAATATCACATGACTTGAGAAGGGAAAATAAATGGCTTCATATATTATACAGATAGCCTTAAAAATGTAAAAATTATGCTTGTATTCTATATAGAGCTATTTGTTACATTGCACTTCTCATTTTTCAACCTTTGCAATAATTCGATAAAATCTAAGGAAACTTCATTGAATTTCAAGCAAATTTCAGTGGAACACATTTCTTGACAGGCATTTATTTAGGTGATGTAAAAAAAAATCGCTCATTGGTCTATACAGAAATATGCAACAAATACTTGAAACTGTATTAATTTCTTAAATTAAAAAAAAAATTCACGTCTTCTTTTTAATCAGGCAGTAAATGATTGTACCAAAAATCTGTGCTTTATATAGCCATATCGACTGGATCCAATAGATAGTTTTTTTTTGGTGCATAAAAATATGATACATGTTCACCCTGACATTTAATCTACCCACTGATGGGGAGATCAGTCCCAGGTCCGACAGGAGTAGTTCGGGATTTTAACGTTAATCCTAGACGGGAAATTTGGTAATTCGATATTGAACATTTCAAATGACTTTATATATCAAATTCAGTGCACTGATGATACGAATTGATGAAACCTTTGTTATAAGGCATTTTTGATATGAAGATCAATTATGTATTTCAAAATCACATTAAAAACATAGCAGTTAATTGTACAATTAAAAGGATTTTTCATATCTCATACTTCATGCACTGATGATATGAATTGGTGGAATCTTTGTTATAAGGCAGTCTAGATATGACGGTCAATTATGTATTTCAAAATCACATTAAAAACAAGCAGTTAATTGTACAATTAAAAGGATTTTTCATATCTCAAACGTAGTGCACTGATGAAATGAATTGATGGTAACTTTGTTATAATGCATTTCAGATATGACGGACAGTTATTTATTGCAAAAATCACATTAGAAACAAGCAGTTAATTGTACAATTAAAAGGATTTTTCTTATCTCAAACTTAGTGCACTGATGAAACGAACTGATGGAACCTTTGCTATTTTTGATATGGTAAATTATGTATTTAAAAATCACATTAAAAACAAGCAGTTAATTGTACAATTAAAAAGATTTTTTATATCTCAAACTTAGTGGACCGTTGAAATGAAATGATGAAAACTTTGTTATAAGGCATTTTATATATGAAGGACAGTTATGTATTGCAAAAATCACATTGTTCCCTTCAAATTAAGCTGGTGAAGGCAAATGAAATAAATTAAAAGAGCTCCGTATGAGATTCAGCAAGCATCTATTTCATGTGACTGGATTTGCTTGTCAGCCAAAAAAAAATTTATTTTTTATTTTTATTGAGATATTTGAAAAGGAGATTAAAAATCTGTCTTAAAATATTAATTAGTAGTGGTGACACTTAAGTTTCTGACTTGAACTTAAGAAAATGTCATACCTTCCTCACTGACAATAATTTTTCTGTATACAAGTTCATTTTCAACATACAAGTGACCAATATAGCCATATTAATGTGGTCACCTGTTGTCACTCTTGACATGGAAAAATGTTACGGGAAAAACTGAAAAATCATGTCTATCCTATGCCCTGTATTTAAAAGATGACCAACTATTCAGTTTTAGTGAGGTCACTAACTGCAAAAACGCTGCGCCATCACATCCCGTGAGGCTGAAAGTAATTTCCTCTATGGAAGCCATTTGCTGACTATTTAGACATTTTAAAAACAATAAGCTGAATTCAAGATAAAGTTTTATTCTTCGCTATAACTGATAAGCAAGATGATAAATGGAAAAACGTACCAAAGGGTCCTTCCGCGTCGACTCAATTAGAAATGTCCATTTTACTTCACTTCATGGAATTGGTTGCTGTTATCCTGAATGATTCCATGAAACTGGGCGTGACAGTTTTCCACGAAATTGGATAAGGCAATTTTTAGTGGATTAAAGTATTTGGCCGAGATATCGTCATAAGGCTGGTCACATGAAATTCTCAATTAATGTTTAACTGAACCTATGAAACAAGGTTATGACTATTTCCCGTCCAAATTGGCCGACAGCTGCTTAAACTTTTGCGCTTTTCTTGGTTTTATCACGAGGAGAGATCAAAGAGAACCTGGACGAATGTTTTTGGAACTGATTCTTGAGACACGAAAAAGGCTTTACTAACAAAAGTAGTACATATCTTAATAAAAGATTTCTTTTTTATTTTCTTCTACTTCATGAAACAGAATAAAACTGCCAAGAAGGGGCAAGGCAGTGTTGTGGAATACATTACTGTACAAAGAAATCTGTTGCGATATTCTCTCTGTTACTTTAGATTCACAAAGAATATCATTACATATAATGTGTTTTAATCGAAGGCTACAAAATTATCGTTAACACTAACCTAGCTTCTCTAAACAGAGCCCTATCTGTAATCATACAAACACCACTGAGAAAAATTCTTAGTAACAATAAAAAAAACTTAGAAATTTTGCAGTGCACGGTCCTGATATCGTCGCAGACACACCCAATTCCCTGGTAATTTATGAACAACAACTCTCTAATGCCTTCAGCCACAACTGTAAACTTACTGTGTTTGCGAACGTATTTTAAAAGCATTAAAACGTCCCTGAAACCACTTCGTGATGCAAATGTAGGTATATGTAACAACTACTTTACATAACCGAGTTTAGCATACACACTCACAGCAGTGCGAGTTTCCAGCCAGCATTCGAGATTTTGTTTAAATGTTTCTTCTTCTTTCTCTGCATCTTCTCCCACTTCTATGTGGGGTTGATGTTGCTGACAGTTTTCCTCCACCTGGCTCGGTCAAACACATCGTCCTCTGACAATTGTTTGTCTCACAGGTCTTCTCTAACTACATCCATCCACCTCCGCTTCGGTCTTCTCTCTCTCTCCCCCCGCAGTCACCTCTAGCTGCATCACTCTCCTCCTTACATGTGTCTCATCCCTTCTCATCACATGGCCATACCACTGCAGTCTTCTTTCCTGGGCCTTCTTTGATACTTCTACCACTCTTATTTTTGTTACTCCTTTGTTTAAATGCTTCATTTTGTTAAATAGAGTAACCGACTCTTAATAGCTGTTTTTTAAAATCATATTTGACATTCAGAGTTAGCGTTTGTATATTCAAGGCTCTAGATCCTCAAAATTTCAAGTCGTTTTTAATCAAAAGAATAATTACATTATTATTGCACCACCATATAATGAAATTCACTCTGGTCCATCTTTTACTTAGTGATTAAGTAGTGCTATATTTTTCTCTGTTCTTTCTACTCCTTCTTCCTTTCAGATCTGAGACTGTTTTCTTGATTTGTTATGTTTTGCCTACAGAAATGGGCTTCTTTTTAATAGTTCTACTTCTACTTAATTCCGTCAGACCTGGTTAGGCTTCCTAAATGCCTTTTTATTTTGCCTTCAGATCCTGATTTGTTTTCCTTGTTTCTTCTCTTTCCTTTCGGCCTTCAAACCTTCTCGCCCCTGCCTTGTTCTTCTTATTATCTGCAGGCAAGCGTTTGTTTTCCTAATTCATCTCTTCCTTTTGGATTCCATTTTGCCTGCAGATTTGGGTTGATCTGCTTGCTCATTGATGTCTTGTAACCTTCAGACCTTTTTAATCTTTCGTTTTTGTTTGTTTTCTTATTCAGTCTGTAATTGGCTTTGTTTCCGTTAATTTGTATCTTCTTGTTTGCATTCAGCCTCAAGTTGTTATACTCAAGTTTTTCTTTTCCTTTTTTGCCTTCAGACAATGGTGTATTTTCATCATTCCTTTATTTCTTTTCTAAACTCCATAACTGATTTTTTTCCCTTTACTGTATTTTTCTTTCTAATTAGCCTTCAGACTTGTGGTGGTTGTTTACCCAATTCCTTCGTTTCCTTTTTTCTGTCTTCAAACATTAATTTTCCCGTACAATTCTTTTCCTGTTGCTTTCATGCTTGAGGATGTTTTCTGCATGCCCTCTTTTCCTTCTAGACTAGTTGATAAATCCTTTATTTACGCGCTTATTATGACAACGGAGATGCAATTGGGCCTAAGGCCCCAGTTAATTTATGATAATCACAACTCCTGAGCTTTTTTACATGGTTGTCAAGCAAAATGCTCCACTAACCTAATTGTTTCTCCGTTACTTTCCAACATGCAATTGCCTTCAGTGACTACATCATACTCCAAATTGATCTGCTAAGGCGAGGACAAATAAACAAGGGAGTCAAGACGAACTGAAATGATATGCAATTCAGACCGAGACCAGACTTCATTACGAGGGAAGATTTTCGGTCTGTCATTCCCAAGGATGAGAAGCATTGAATTTCAGTGATAGGCCACAGGGACACGGAGGCCGACAGACAACAGGGCAGATCAATATTGAGCATAAGGAGAAAGGGGGTGGTGGGATAAGCGCAGGGTTGGAAGCGGGTGGGAAGGGCGGAGTAGAAGGAAGGTAAACGGAAGATAGTGGGGGTTAGGAAAAGGAAATGGCGAGGGGGTGAGGAGGGGAGGGGAGGAGGGGAAGGGGAGAAGGGAGGGGAACAGTCGAGACGAAGAGAGAGCGTGTATGGTAACCATAGGAACGGTCACCTAAAATCCCTTCAGGAAATTGTATTTGACAAACCACCCACGCTGCGTCTTCTATCACCCTTGGCATCGAGGCGAAAAAAACAAATGAAGTAAGTTAATTAAAATCATCTAGGTACTGCTGTTGCTCTCTTGCTACCAGCTATTTATAGCAGTTCCTCCTTCTATCACTCCTCCGACGCCCGCTGCCATCAACAAGTGGGATTAATATCGCAGCGGTGTCCCTGGTCTGTTAGCTGAGGCGGGTGGTCTCAGGGTCCCCATGCGGCTGAAAAACACTTTGGTTCTTTGGGATTTTTCTTCGATGGAATAACACCCTGAATTGATATAATGACCTCTAGGATGAGCTCATTAACAACTGCTGAAACTGAAAACGAATGAAGTTACGGATGGTTTCGTTAAGATTCGATTTATGAACATTCGCCACGAACCACTGAGGTACTATCAGCCATTCAGTGCTTGAGGTACTATCAGCCATTCAGTGCTTTAAACAGTAAAAGACAGGAGTTAGAGTGGTTGGACAGCAAGACTGAAGAAAGGAAGCGGGGTGGAGGTAAAGTGAAAGGTTAAAAAGTGACTGCAGCTCGGGGTCGAAGGGACACTGCAAAAAACCCTTAGTAACGCCAACAGTGCACCTCTTTTGATGACATGAAGGGCATTACCCGGCCCTCCCCACCACCACGGGGGATGGTTTTCAAGGGAAAGCAGGAGCGAATTGTAGTCTCGCGGTGCTCATTCAAGTAACTGAATTTCTTTTTAAAAACAAATATCATCCTACACATTTCTCGATATCTAACAAATTCCTTTGAAATCCTCTGCACTTCGGTTTGTTTCTCTATTCAACCTCCTCATTTCCGATGCTCTTTGATCGACCGACACCTGTTGCTGGATGATGGCCACAACTCAGCTTCCCAAAATGTCCTGTCATTAAGATGACTGTTATTAACTTTACCTGTCCTTAATTTAGATCCCCATGCATATGAATAAATATACCGAATGAAAATATCGACAGGATAAAAGGGATAAGTTGAAAACAAAGACAATCATTTACAATCTTTACATGAATTCGTCATTCGTGGAAATCCCTGCATCATTTTATTTATTTGTCTCGCAAACAAAGGCTTTGAGTTTTCCAAAAAAGGGGTCTTCATATATCGCTAATGATATTCAAGTTTATTTATTCGCTGGTGCATAATCTGAGTGGCTCGGCGTTTGCATAAAGAGATGAAGTATTGCGGAATATCTAAGTCGTCGAGTTTCTATGCGGACAAACTGACAAAGCTCTCGCGGGGAGGATTGGTGCAATTGCTCGAAAGTCATGATGGTATTTCCAGTCAAGTCGGGGATTACTTTCATAAGACGCAGTGGCGATTTCCTGAGGGGGATTTATGCGATTAATTCAACAAGTTCAGGGGAACGAGGGAAATTTATTGCAACTTTAATCGCCCTCGAGTTTCAAGGGGAATCATCCGAGAAGTTAGTCTATTCGTTTCTCTCTCTCTCTCTCTCTCTCTCTCTCTCACACACACACAAAAAACACGCACATACACACTGACACAAAACTGCATACATTTTTCTCTTGCGGCGTTTTTCCGTCGATTTTGCAGAGGGGGGTTTTTTTTTTTTTTACAATCCTGGGATGGGTTTTAAGAGTTACGGACATAATTTCTTAATATTCCTTGAGACTGACAAATGAGACTTTCTATACTTTCCGGTGGGCATGGCTTCGAAACTCTTTGTCTATAAGTGCTTTCTCAGTCTTATGAACTTCCTCACTTTGAGAAACAAGCCTCTTGTGAAGCCATTCTAGGTGTAACACGGAATTTGTCTTGTTTAACTATTAAAAACACACACATACGCACACGAAGAAATACACACACAGCACTGATCAGGCTGCTGAAAAATAGCTATAAATGGCTCGGAATTTACGTATATAAACAGGCATATTCCGAACAATTCAAGAACAACTTAATATCAAGAACAATTCCGGGTCATTCATTGGCATATTTAGCCTCGGCAATGTGGCATGCTGCTAGTAAATATAACATTATATATATAAAATATAAATACATTTATATATATTATATATATACATATACACATATATATATGTATATATATATATATATATATATATATATATATATATATATATATATATATATATATATATATATATGCTAACATTGTCGAGGACTGTTACAAAAAAATACCTATAAATGACCGGGATCTGTTCTTAATATATAGGCATATTCCCAGCCATTTACAGCTACTTTTCAGAATAGTCAAAGCTGTGTGTGTGTGTTTTTTTTAAGAACAAGATGAATTCCGTTTAGACCTAGCCTGGCTTCACAGCAAACTTGTTTCTCAAACTAAGGAAGTTTGCAAGACTTTGAAAGCGTATGCAAACAAAGAGTTTCGAAGACATACCCATAGGAAAGGATAGAAAATACATATATATATATATATATATATATATATATATATATATATATATATATATATATATATTTATATATAAAATATATATTTTTATGTATTTATGTATATATATATATATTTATATATAAATATACGAGTATATATTTATATGTATATGTATGTATATATATATATATATATATATATATATATATATATATATATATATATATGTATTTATGTATATATATATATATTTATATATATATATGTATTTATGTATATATATATATATATATATATATATATATATATATATATTTATATATAAATATATATATTTATATGTATCAGCAATGTCACCAAACTGCACGTGACAAATATATGCGTAGACAGCCACATGAAAGGTGAAAATCAAAGACCAGGTACCAAGAGCTTTCGCGTACTGCAATGCACGAAAGCGCTTGGTACCTGACCTTTGATTTTAACCTTTCGTATGGTTGTCTACGTATAAATACTCTGTCACTTTAATCTGGAGCAAATGCGCTTAGAAGAGGTCGGATTTTTGCATGTCCGAATAGCATCGTTATATTCCATATAATTATTTTTGATGCCAGTGAAGGCTTATTTAATAACCAGAACAAATGGAAAGCACGAATGGAAATTTTGGCCCCGAATGTGACAGCCTTGCATTTGACGAGCTGTGATATGCAGAGGCAGAATCCTTGTATAAAGTTCCAAATTTAGACCAATTTGCATTTGGCTGTGTAGCCATTTTGGAGATGGACATAAAAATGATAAAAAATGATAACACACACACACGCACACACACACACACACACACACACACACACACATATATATATATATATATATATATATATATATATATATATATATATATATATATATAGAGAGAGAGAGAGAGAGAGAGAGAGAGAGAGAGAGAGATAGAGAGATAGAGGAGAGAGAGAGAGAGAGAGATAGAGAGAGAGAGAGAGAGAGAAGGCACTCGCCCTCAAAGGAGGTTGCTAACTAGCAGACTAATGAGCTCTGACAAGACAAGTCAGCATCTACTTTCCTAAAGAAAATTTCCCTGCCCAATTTTACGTTACTCTCTGAGAGACTTGATCAGTACCTGAGGTGAAGAAAGTTAAAACTGGGAACAATGGTAATCCACAAAGACATGAAATCGAGTGAAATTAAACAAATCTGAAACATATTCATTTATAAATAGCAATAATGTTCTAATCTTAAACCTGAATTACTGGGTTTAATTTATAATGATAACTTAATCAATACTTGAGGTGAAGAAAGCTAAAACTGGGATCTATGGTAAATATAAAGACAAGAAATCGAGTAAAATTAAACAAAATTTCGGTAATTTTTCAGATAATTTACAATTTCCATCAATGTTCTAATCTAAGACTTGTATAATTAGGTTTAATCTATAATGGCTACTCAATCAATACTTGAGGTAGATAAAGTTGAAACTGGCAACTACGGTAAATATAAAGACAAGAAATCGAGTGAAATCAAGTCATTTTGCAGCCAAATTTTCAGATTAATTTACAATTACCATTCATGTTCTAATCTAAAACAAGTACACAAAGCGCCGAAGAAACACTTCGGCGCAATCGAGTTTTCTGTACAGCTACTACATCGTATAATCAAGGCCATCGAAAACAGATCTATCTTTCGGTGGTCTCGGTATAATGCTATATGAGCCGTGGCCCATGAAACTTTAACCCAATTCCCGGTGGTGGCCTATCCTAAATCGTTACCAGAAGCACGATTATGGCTAACTTTAACCTTAAATAGAATAAAAACTACTAAGGCTAGAGAGCTGCAATTTGATATGTTTGATGATTGGAGGGTGGATGATCGACATACCAATTTGTAGCCCTCTAGCCTTGGTAGTTTTTAAGATCTGAGGACGACAGAAAAAGTGCGGACGTACAGACAAAGCCGGCACAATAGTTTTCTTTTACAGAAAAGTAACTAGTATAATTGGGTTTAATCTACCTGTACAATAACTTTTGAGTAATTTATTTGACCTTCCACAAGAACAACTGAAATTTTCCCAATATAACCAGAGCATAAGTAAGTTACGATTCATTTGCGTCAGACGAACAAGTTCTGTTTATTAAAAAGTGTGAAATAAAAGTCACCGCACGACTGTTAATACAATTTACAACTAATGAAATGAATTCTGGAAAGTATAAATGCACCTGTTTCTCTACTTCAATTATTATGAAACAACGAAGTGGAGCAAATCCTTTGGACTAAAATTTTATGTAAAATTCGCTGCGTCAGCTAATGTTTTATGCGATTAAAATGGAAAACAAGTAAAAAATGCGCCGAAGTTTCTTCGGCGCGAGCGAGTTTTCTGTACAGCCGCTACAGCGTATAATCAAGGCCATCGCAAATGGATCTACCTTTCGGTGGTCTCGATATAATGCTGTATGAGCCGCGGCCCATGAAACTTTAACCAAGGCCCGGTGGTGGCCTATCCTATAGCGTTGCCAAGAAGCACGATAATGGCTAACTTTAACATTGGATAAAAATAAAAACTACTGAGGCTAGAGGTTGCCTCAGCAGTTTTTAAGATCTGAGAGAGGAGAGAAAAAGTGCGGACAGAAAAGTGCTGACAGACAGACAAAACCGGCACAATAGTTTTCTTTTACAGACAACTAAAAAGTGTGCCCGCTGTATACAATGGAAATAAAACTTACTCTTTAAGCACTTACTGCAATTATCATGGTTGCCGTTCCATTATCCCCACAAAACAGAAATTTCATCTATGGAAATATCACAATCTACCGATGTTAAACACTATCATCTATATTGTTTTTAAAAATGTGAAGAACTAGTACAATATATGGATGTCACATTCATTTACAAAATATGATGTTTTTGAAAAATGGCGTTTATGTCAAACTGAAAAAGAAAATGACTATCTAATAATTACAAGGATAGTTTGAATCTATAAAATCTAGAAAAAAAAAATTACGTATACTTTTAAGAAATGCTAATTTAAGTTGTTGTAATGATGAAATGTTGTAACCATGATCCTCAATTTTTTCTTTTCTTTACGTTTGTATTCTGTTGAAATAAAATAAATGAAAAAGACCATCTTGGGAGAGAAGTAAGTTTTGTTCGTCGAAGACAGCGACTTAATGATGAAGAACTGATTTTACAAAAAAAAAAATAATAATAAATAAAAATCAATAAATAAATAAAACACACACACGAGATAGATTAATAACCATTAGTTAAAAAGATATCCAGTTATAAAACACTTGAAATAAATCCTGCTGCATTATATGTCTCCTCTACTATATGAAATTCGGAATAAAAGAAAATACACACATCCTCCAGCAGTAATCTCCCTGTCCCTCCTTTCCACTTCTTGAACGACATATTATTATGGACTATCCCACCTAAATAAAACTCAGAATAAGATACAGAATAATTTTCCCATACGTAATAAATTCAAATTTCTGTTCCCTTTAAGCTTGAGAATACAGAACAGACATCCGGTTTACAGTCAAGTCTAACAAGATAAGTAAATAAATTAACACAAAAATTTACTTTTTCGAAAAGCAAAAAAATTATTTCTAATACAACTAGTTATTCATCGCTGCCTTGACAAAGACGGTTGTTCGAAATAAATCTTTTTTACATCCTCTCAACAATTTATAAGTAAAACAATAAATGAATAAATTTCTTAAATGCTCTGCCAGGTCACTGACAATTTACAGCTGTGAGATTAAATCCCAACAGAAACATCCAGTCCGACGGAACACCTGTCAATGTCCATTTCCGAATTTGTGACATTCTTGCCCGTATAATTCTCTTATCGCTTCTCGCCCAAAGTTGTTTCAGAGGTGAAAAATATATTATTATTTTTTTCCCCTTCTGCCTATCAGTAAGCTGAATTTGCTCGTGGAAAAATCCCTGCTACTTTTCCGGACGATTCGTAATCTCTAAACATAAAGAAAACCGCTTTGGAGCGTCAGGAAAAAATCTGGGAATGAAAACAATATTCCAGTAAAGACCATTTTTTTTTTTCGGAATGGCTTTTCTCTTGATACACATGAATGTATCTATTTTTTCATGTCTGTATGAATGTCAGTGAACGCATACAAGTCTATTCAACTTTTAGAATTTTCTTCCCTATATGGGGTTAATGTATGCAAAAATATAAAATACTAGCTAACAAAACACAAAACACACACACACACAGATATATATATATATATATATATATATATATATATATATATATATATATATATATATATATATATATATATATATATATATATACCTCTAACTTCCGGAGCAACAGCTCGAAGAACAATCCAAGGCAGTTCAGGGAAAGGCACTGTCCTTATGCATTTTATTAAAATATGCCGACGTTTCACAACTCCTCATAGTTGCATTTTCCAGGCTCAAACGGCGAACATGGCAATCAGTAAATTAAAATTAAAATCACAAGTCAGAATTACAATTACAATAAAACGTTCACAATAAAATGACTAAAACCTATCCTAAAAGAACAAGAGCTGTAACAACCTACCCAGAAGGGTTAAAATATGCACTCACATTGAGTATTACAAAAGAAGAGAAAATAAATAAATAAATAAACATACAGACAGAGAAGAAACAACATAACAAGACCATCAGGCAATAAACAGTTGTTTTTGGGAGTTTTTTACAGTTAATTTAATAATAATAGATTCAAAGTATTTTAAATCATTTGCTTTTGTCTTGTCCTATTACTGAAAAAATGAATGTTTTACATATCTTAGTGATTCCTGATATTAGACTGTTCAGGGCTGGACAATCTGCTCCCGGTTCTAAAGCTGACTCCTCTATGAGCATCGATGCGAACCCGCAACAACCTCCTAGTACATCCGACATAGATCCCCTGACTACATCTGGGGCACTTGTACTTATATATAACGTTGGATGTAAGCAAGTCTCTTCAAGTTTAAAGACCAGCTCAGTCCCTTGTTTACATCCAACGTTATATATAAGTACAAGTGCCCCAGATGTAGTCAGGGAATGTCGGATACTAGGAGGCTGTTGCGGGTTCGCATCGATGCTCATAGAGGAGTCAGCTTTAGAACCGGGAGCAGATTGTCCAGCCCTGAACAGTCTAATATCAGGAATCACTGAAGATATGTAAAACATTCATAGAAAATAAAGATTTTTCAGTAATAGGACAAGTACTGTACAAAAAGCAAATGATTTAACAATACTTGAATCTATTATTATTAAATTAACTGTACCACCATTAAACTCCCACACATCCTCTACACAACTGTTTATTGCCTGATGGTCTTGTTATGTTGTTTCTTCTCTGTCTGTATGTTTATTTATTTATTTATTTTCTCTCTTTTGTAATACTCAATGAGTGCAGTAGTTTGTTTTTAACTTCCTTCTGGGTAGGTTGTTATATTTTACTTGTTCTTTAGGATAGGTTTTAGTCATTTTATTGTGAACGTTTTATTGTAATTGTAATTCTGACTTGTGATTTTAATTTTAATTTACTGATTGCCATGTTCGCCGTTTGCAGCCTGGAAAATGCAACTATGAGGAGTTGTGAAACGTCGGCATATTTTAATAAAATGCATAAGGACAGTGCCTTTCCTGAACTGCCTTGGATTATATATATATATATATATATATATATATATATATATATATATATATATATATATATATATATATATATATATATTCCCAGATAAGCCTTCATTTCTTAGGTATATTTCATGTTTAGGATTTTCATCCATTACTACACATCCAATACAAAATAATTACTAATAAATTAACAGGAAAAATATAAACAAGCAAGCACATCATCCTGTTCAGAATCACAATGATTATCGATACCAATATACTGTACATCTAAATAAATAAATATTGACTGATTTCATGATATATTATACGGTGTCACAACAAAATGAATAGATGAGCAACTTATTCTTGATAGAAATCAAATATCATACAACTATCAAGCTCACCACAGGATTTCTGCCCCCCTCCACCGCCCTCCCAAAGACATCTTACCCCCTCCCCCTCTCAAAATATACGAATTACTTCCGATCTTTATTCAAGGAAAAGAGCAACATTTCTTGACATATGGCCCGATCAGCCTCCCTAAATTCCGGCAAGATCATCCAAAGCGTTATCTTCTGTTCCCTTGTGTTGGAAGGGACACTATTTTCAGATCCAATATTCATAAATCCGGCGAAGGAGTGCGTGAAGTAGTAGGTGCTATAATTCACCGTGGGTCAGGACCGGGCGACAAAGGTCTCTGAATGGATCTACGACACTTCACGGTCGAGTAAACACAAAGGCTGACACACACACACATTTTTTCACCATCAGCCATTTCATCGTACAGGGAGTTGCAACACTTAGTAACAGCCGTCTGGTTTAAAATAGGTGTTTCACATAATGATGCTAAAGCCATGGTATCCTCCAGTTCAGCTGACACCCACTGAAGTCGTTTAAATACCAGGTACATGATCCACTCCTTACGTTAACAGAGAGAGAGAGAGAGAGAGAGAGAGAGAGAGATTCCGTAATCTTTCTTGAGAGACCAAACTGTCGCGCAAAACCACTGAGTTCCAACCAACAGAGAGAGAGAGAGAGAGAGAGAGAGAGAGAGAGAGAGAGAGAGAGAGAGAGAGAGAGAGAGCAATTTGTAAATGTATAAACTCTTGAATCTATCATTCCTGTTCATTCATCATCATAATAACCTCCCTTGCTGATTAACTGATGTTTGTGCCACTCTGTTCCTCAGTCTTGTATCATAAATTGTGGAATTCATTTGTAATTCATGTATTTGATTACTCAAGATTTTGGCAAAGTCAAAATCGTTACAAAATTTAGTATTTTTGATTTGTTCATCATGTATGTAATAGTAGTATGTATGAGAGGCAATAGACTTTTATCCTTCTCGTGGTCAGGTCGACAATAGTTCCTCGTTCTGATTTGGGGACCAGGGTTCGTTTCCCGCTACCGGACATCAGAATTTCTTCATGTTTCTTGCACTTGGGTCTTAAAGCTTTGCAGTGACAAGCGTATCCAAAAAAAGCGCGGAGAATTCGAGAAAGTTAAGAGGGCATTGTGGCTGTTACAATTACGAATGTAATAGATATCACGCGTCCCATAATATTACGAATACCAGTTAACATATTCTTTCGTGCAGCCTTATTTCTGTAATTTTTATTGCATAATATGATACAGTATATTTTAAAGTGCAAATGTCCTGATGTTTATGAAAAACCCGGCAAAGTGATGAACTGCAATTTCTCATCACTATAGTAGTGTAGTAGATTGAAGTGCATTTAAAGTATAAATACAAATTAGGACTGTGATAAATCGTCACGCCATATGTCTCAAACCGCTAGCGGATCCAAGGGGGCGGGGGCCTGGGCACGTGGCGCCCCCCTTGAAAAATAATGACAAAATAATATTAAAGATTTAGATAATAATAACATATACAAATAAATACATACATACATATGTAAACATATAAATTAGTGCCACCCATGAAAATTTTCTGGATCCGCTAGTGTCTCAAATTATACTAAAAATTGAAATGGATCCAGTTTTTTATTGATATAGCCTAGCAAAACACTGGAAATAATTAAATAAATACAAATTCTGCAAGTGTTCGATAACTATGAGTTATTACTCAGAAGACTGGACTCAGGATAATTGGTATATTCAAGGTCATGGAAGAGACCTGGGAAAACTGTGTAGTGTACACTTAATTACTGTTTATTACTCTTTTCGTCTGTGTGATAATTAAATTTATATTCATTAGGGGTACAATTATTTGCTAGACATCTGATTTATCACTTACACTCTCCAAATAGAATTTTTTTTTTTTTTTTATTAAATTTTTTAGTTTATTTGTGTTTTCTGTTTCATCCATTTGTTACTCCCTATATAGCAGATTGAATTAAGGAATTTGTCTTCTTTTTATGTTGTTCCTGGTACGTGGACTACATGATTTTGCAGTATTCACCACTCCTTTGAATTAAGTTACTGTATTTTGATTGTGAGTTCTGTGAGTTGCCTTTTATTGTGTAACTTCTGTTGATTTTGACCATGAAATTTTACATTATTAGATTTATAGAGCCGAGTACAAATGGAAGTCAAAAACGATTGATAAATCTTAAAAGCTATTTTGAAAGATGGAGAGAGAAGCAACGTAGTCAACATTAATGAAAAGAGAATGCTCGAGAAGGAAGTAACGACGGGGCTGAAAACAGAAGTGAAATAAAAGAAAAGCGTTGATCAATTATTTTCCAACATTTTCTAACTTTTGGCAAGAGTGCATCCTGTTATAATGTCCGTAAATTCAACTTATAAGTTCCTCAAGGAGCATTCAGCTCATCTAAGATTAGCCTGTAATCCCAAGATCCTAGTACTTCAGAATATTTGGTTAGAATAACTGCTAGTTGGGCACCACATTACCCTGAGCGAGTACAGGTTGATTTAACTGGAGCCCGGCAAACTAAGAAACGTCGTGAACCATTTTGGTTGCAAACCTGTCGTCCGTCGAAGAAAGCACTGGCATTTCAAGACATAAATGCAGGGAACATCACCAAGGTAATTCTCCAGGTATTAGAATGGCTTGTGCAACGTTAAATCTAATTTTTCTTGTTTTAGTATTTTAACTGAAGCTCGGTTTGAAACAGAGCTGGGACCATTGGAGACCTTTTATATAGACACACTGAAACATATAGATAAATCGGCCTTCAGCGGTAAAATATTTTAATTCGAATTCATTTTTATAATTTAGAATGTCAAAGGTGATGCTTCCCCTGCTGGAGCGGAGTACAGATCTTACGCAGCACACCTTCAGGGTAATCGCGGCTCGACAGAGAGATTATAAGGCCACGGTGATAGCCTCTTAACTATTTCTCTCTTTCCCTTTCTTTGCGCACTGTAATGTCTACTCTCGCCCTTGCAAGGACTTTTAGTTCTTCATTAAGGCGCGGGGGGGGGGGGGTTTTCTTTAGTACATCATTCTACGCTATCTAGTCCAAGCCCAAAATCTGTCTCGACCTGATAGGTGGAACCAAGTCACGGATAAGTGACCTGGCTATCTGGAACTTAAAACGGCCCACAAGTGCTTGGTGTTTTGAACGGTCTTACAGAAACCCTGGAGCTAAAGTCAGCAAGTTGCCCGTCCACTTCACACACGTGAGAATCTTGGCTGTCAGTTGGTTTAAATAGCGAGAATAAAGCAGCCAAGTCAATTGGTTTAAACGGCGAAAATAAAGTAAGTTCTAAATGACATGTGGGTAATAAATTTCCCTAAAGTCATTTAAAGCTAAAAGAGGGAATGGACAGAAAACGTTACTCGAATAGTTTGGAAATCTACGAGGTGGTGACAGCGGAGACCTTTCGTCTGCTAACCCACTGCCCATCACAATTCATTTTAATGTTGTTTCTTTAGAAATGAAAATTTTATGACTAACATCCGGTGAACAGGTCTCTCTACAGAAGAAAAAAGGAATATAAAATTGAATATTTACAGCGGAATTCCATTTCATTTTCATTATTATTCGACACAATGAGCTTTCCATAACAATGAAGAGTGGTTACTATACTTCTCTCTCTCTCTCTCTCTCTCTCTTAATATATATATAATATATAAACATACATTATACAATATTTTTAAATATATGTACATAAATAAATATACATATATACAGTATACATATATATATATATATATATATATATATATATATATATATGTGTGTGTGTGTATATATATACACATATATACATATAATATTGTTAAAAGCAAAAGTCGCAGAGGAGAAAATGATAAAATCATCACTCTTTCACGTTTAATATAATAAGAGTACGTCGTCGTAAAAAACATCGTCTCCAAGGGGAGATTTTTTTATAGCCCATACAAGAGGCTGAATGTTAGGGGACCTGGCTTAATTAGAAGAGAAGTGTACAGTGTCTGGAAATGGATTAGAGTCCTCTCCTAATACAATTATATATTAGGGACGCTGGGACGGGGATTACAAAACGAGTAAAACAATAAAAAAATAAAGAAAAAGAAAAAAGATAAAAACGTGAAGACGAGGAATATTCAACTGTCTCCATCTTTATACTGAAAGTATAGGAAACATTTCAGAAGAAAAAAATAATTTTTCGATAGAATTGATGCATATAAATGGTTTAAAATTATCATCTCCAAAGCGAAACAAGAGATAAAATTTAATTAAATTAAAATGTCTTAAACTGTTATCACCTCCAAAACGAAACGAGATAAAGTTTAATGAAAATAAAAGAATGTCTTAAATTGTTTATATACTACTTTGTTATCAACTTTTAATGTCAATGAAAAGGAATAAACATCAATTCTTTCACGAGCAAAAAATATAAATATCAATTAAACTTTTATATGGTACTCAACAATTGATTGTTACCAACAAATCAAGACGCCTATTAAAAATATATTACTACACGACAAATGAAAAAAAAAAGCGATATAGTTCAGCCTAAAATATATAAGACGGATAATATGTAATACGACGCTTCATTATAAAACATTTGTTAAATAAGACCTTCAATATACTGGAAAACTTGTATGCACCAAGTTTGGGAAAAACCACACGTTTACGGCTTGTCATTCAAACGAGACTAAGCGTTAGCTTCTCATTTGCACTTACCAATCACATATTATGGCAGAAGTACAAAGAAGCAGCAATAATAATAAAAAAATACAACTATTTATGGAAAATAATTATATGCTAAAGCGTTGCCTTCTGATTATTCACTCAGTGGGAAACAGAACTATTGAAATACGGCAGACATATAAACATCAAATTGATTTATACCAGAAATATATCGCCGAAAGCATAAATATGCGCATGAGCATGGTCAAATATTGATTAAGGAAGCCAGTGTTATGTAGCATAAACACTGGAATAGAGCCCTCGAATGCAAGGCGCCCAGACTACTCAGTAAGTTGTCCCAAGGAAAAAACATGTGAAAGCTTGCATACTTCTAATACAAAAAATTACATCAATAACACTTACGAAATGGAGGAACAAATTACTGAAGAAAACTATGCATTGTAATTCAGAAAGCCCTCCAGAATAAGGACTAAGAGGAATAAAAGCACCAAAAGTGCTGTTTTCACAATGGCCTAATCATTTTTACGACAAGAAATCTGTAATTACGTTCAGCATTTCAAACTTTTTCTTTTGAAGGATAGTTGTTAGTTTCCTGTAAACATGGCTACAGCATATCCTTCATGAAACAGGCCTAACCTAAGTCTAAAGTTAAATTAAGTATACCTTAGTTTTACCAGACCACTGGGCTGATTAACAGCTCTCCTAGGGCTGGCCCGAAGGATTAGACTTATTTTTACGTGGCTAAGAACCAATTGGTTACCTAGCAACGGGACCTACAGCTTACTGTGGAATCCGAACCATATTATAGCGAGAAATGAATTTCTATCACCAGAAATAAATTCCTCTAATTCTTCATTAGCCGGCTGGAGACTCGAACTCGGGCCTAGCGAGTGCTAGCCGACAACTCTACCAACTCTCCCAACGAGGAACTTACCTAAGCTTAATACTGTTTTAAGCCCATTCAGTCTTTTGAAGAGAAACATCGTTCCTGCAATGTAAGAGAGAGGAAAAGGACATTGAACATTACCAAGACCAACGTGGATCAGAATTATGCAGAGAGAGAGAGAGAGAGAGAGAGAGAGAGAGAGAGAGAGAGAGAGAGAGAGAGTCTAGCAGACACTCTTACTTCGCACGGCGTTGGAGGAGTTAGTATTTAGTTACTTTATCAGCTGGAATTTGTTTGCACGTACAAGAGAGAGAGAGAGAGAGAGAGAGAGAGAGAGAGAGAGATATATATATATTCAATGCGCAAAATTCAATCTTTCACAGACTCTATCCTCGCTACCCCTTCCCGGGGCCTTCCCTCTCCCACCTTTTTTTTTTTTTTTTTTAAGAGCGCGGCTTCTATATGGCCCATAAGTTAACAGTCCCATCGGTATTCATACAGGAAAGTTTAATCCCCCAAAAATTAAAGCGACACAGTACCACATAAAAATGCTTCGAAGGAAATTACTCTGTTATTTCAAATTGAAACTTTACAACAGCTTCCTGATAGCCAACTAAAAGGTAACTAAGGCTACTGGGAGAGAGAGAGAGAGAGAGAGAGAGAGAGAGAGAGAGAGAGAGAGAGAGAGAGAGAGAGAGAGAGAGAGAGACTACCATCATGCTAGCAGTTTAGTGCACAACAAAGCCGCTGCAATTTACTCCAGTTGGTTATATATTCATTATGGAACTATCTTACATTGGATTAGTCTAATTTAATATTCATTCCATTGTCACCGTTAGGTCAATGTAGGCCGGTAATAAAGTCACGGGAAAAAGGTCAGGAAAAAAAGTCACAATTTAGGCTAGGAAAAAAGCCACAGGAAAAAAAAGTCACATTAATTTATGGTGGCCGGTAATGGTCACAGGGGAAAAATTCACAATATTTCTCGGGGGTCATTATCTTTTTGATATTTACAGTCTTGTGTTTATGCTTATACGGAAATCCCCAACGGGCTTGTACTAAAAACGCCGCAAAGGTGGATACATACCGGGTTAAAACCCTTGGGGGTCACTATCTAGGAAAGATTATTGTGACTTTTTTCCTGTGACTTTTTTCTAACTTTTTTTTCCTGTGACTTTTTTACCTGGATTCAGGCCAATAGGGGAACGAATCGAAGGTCTAATAACTATAGAATTACTTAACAGGGAATTTAGATGAGAACCCTTGCTCAAGAATAAACTTTCCAGAAATATGTGTTACTTACCAGACTTTCTTTTTAAAAAGTATATTCTACTTTCCCCGGACAATTTTTCACAGCGCACCTGCGAGAATTCATTACTCTTATGATGCTGAAAGCCACGAGGAGTTTTAAACTCTCTACAGTTAATGTTCTAGGATAAAAGTTATTTTCAGCTTGAATAACAGAAATAACTGACGGCATTTCTTCAGAAGTTTCTTAATTAGGAACTGTTCGCGTAACGCAGTAATTAAGAATAATCAGGGCAGCAACGCATAACAAGATGGCATTGACAAGCTGCGAAGTTTAGGAGTTAATTAGAGGAGGAGACGCCAGATTAATGATTGCAGGATATAATCAACTTGCTGAGAATTTGCTGTCAAAAAGGTGTGAGTAAGTCTAGAGAAACACAAGAAATGATCTGATTAAACACGAACTGTAGAATGCGCACGCCTTCCGGACGCCATAAAATCACCAGCAACAAAATCGTTGAAGAAAAAAATACGTAGAGGTGCTTGGAAATTACAAAAGAAGCTAGGAAATAGAACTGAACTGAATATAGCATTTTGGCCAAAGGCAAAACACTGGGACCAATGAGGTCATTCAACGCTAAAACGGAAGTTGACAGTAAAAGTTTGAAAGGTGTAACAGGAGGAAAACCTCGCAGTTGCACTATGAATCAGCTGTTAGGAGAGGGTGGAAAGTAAGATGGAAGAAAGCGAATATGAAAGGAGGTACAGTAAAAGGAATGAAAGGGGTTGCAGCTAGGGGCCGAAGAGACGCTGCAAAGAACCTCAAGTAATGCCTACAGTGCACCGCATGAGGTACACTGACGGCACTATCCCCCTACGGGAACTGGGAAATAGAAGACATAACTGAGGGAAAAAAAACTAGAAAATAGACGACTCATAACCGAGGAAAAAAAATTCACTTTCAATTCTCAGATAAATAGAGAGTCAATGCTAAAGATTTCTTCCCAAATACCTGTTACTCCGAAAGACAAACATGAATACAGTTGAATATTATTAAAAGCCAGGCACACAATCTAAAAGAAAAGACGAGATCTAAGGGAAGGTGTCCTCAAATAAGCCTTAGGCTGCGAAAGGAAGAAAGACTACGAAGCTTTTTCATTCTCCACAAAATGAAAGGAATAAAGAAAGGAAAACAGAAGAGGAAAAGAGCCTGTATTGTGAAAGTCCGGAAGGTAAACCACAATATAAGGACCTGCGTCTAAAGAACACGCACGCGCACACACATTAATCTATTCTCTCTTTACACACACACACAGACACACATCTATACACTACACTACACACACACAGACACACACACATATATATATATATATATATAAAATAGATAGATAGACATCTGTATGTGCGTATGATAGCAAAGACTTTTTCCTCGAACAAACCAATTGATTATTACACTAACATCAATGGAACACGAAGGCTGATGGGTGAAAAAGTTAAAACTTAATCATAATCATATTCCATAAATGATGACCCACATCTACTGGAATAGAAAGGGTTTCACAAGAGTCCTGAAGAATATCAAATTCCTCCCTTAGCTAGTTTCGAATATCCACTTCCTCTTTCTTTTCCATTTTTTTTTTAATCCCCTTCTGCTCTTTACATAAACAGCATCTCTTCCTCCTGGTTCCCTACTTTTTCCATTCGCTTCTTATCTCATTTCCAGCTTCTCCCAGAAGATACATCCGCCGAGAATAAACTGTGCTTTCTATCTCTAGCTCTCCTCTCTCTCTCCACCATCCGTTTTCCCACCCAATCTCCCACACTAAAGAGACGTCTGGGGGTTATACCCCACATACTTCCAGTCGGAGAAATGAGTTCCTCTCCTCCACCCGCCTCTTCCCTCCTCCTCCTCCTCCTCCTCCTCGACCTTAAGAGTCTAACGTCCCCTGCTATTCCCAGACCCCATCCTCCCTTCCCCCCCCCTCCCCCTCCCCCATCCAACCCCAATAGTCCTTTGGCCAACTGTTGAGTCTCTCGGGTTGGCGGCGCCTCGCTGTCCAAAGGAGGGCTTTGTATCCCAATAGAAGGCATTTTTCTTTTAAAAGGTTATAGAGAGAGAGAGAGAGAGAGAGAGAGAGAGAGAGAGAGAGAGAGAGAGAGAGAGAGAGAGAGAGAGAAGGGAGGGAAAGGCTATTATCTAAATAACTGGGATTTACTTTTTCTGTTCTTTGAGTTCGGGACATTTAACAATTCTTAATTTTAATTGTATGTGGTGTTAAATATTTCTTTCTTTGTTTCGTTGTTTTAAAAACAAACCGTACAATAACGTTATTCTTCTATTAAATACAAATTACATAAGGTGGAAATTACTTACTCAGGTTTATTGCATATTACAGTGGCTTTGTAACATCAAAGGTCACAGGATGGTGTAAAAAACGAGACCTATAAATGGGAAATCTTTCAAGATTTATAAATAAATGCCATGATACGCACAAACGCATGTACATAATCCCATCAACCATATGATTACAACCATTTATACACAAATACTGAAAAGGTATGATTACTAATAAAACCTAAAAACTAATGTAAATAAAACTTCAATGTAAGCTAAATCAATGCACCAGTAGTTTACAAAACAAGGACTTTGGAAAGATGACAGTTACCATCTTCATCCCGTTCTCAATGTGGGAATGTCTCATTACATCTCCATGTATTGCATTTCAAATGAGCAAAGCTGAGCAAGATATCTGTGTTAAACTATCAATTTCACTATAAAAATTACTTTTAAAACGTCAGCAAATATCAATACGAGTAACATATCAGTCATTTTGATCATGGATCAAACGATACTTACAAAAATTGTGAAGAAGTGTGAGCAAGGGAGTAGGCAATTTCTGTGTACACACACACACACACACACACACACACACACACACACACACACATACATATATATATATATATATATATATATATATATATATATATACATATACATATATGAGAGAGAGAGAGAGAGAGAGAGAGAGAGAGAGAGAGAGATGTAATGTGAGTGAATAGGTAAAGCTAACAGCAAGAATATGCCTTCGCACAAGCTACGAACAATTTTCTTTTCTGAAAAAAAAAGAAATAAAATAAAATGAGAGAGAGAGAGAGAGAGAGAGAGAGAGAGAGAGAGAGAGAGAGACTCCCTTTGTCTCTCTCTCATTTTATCTTTTTCAGAATAGGAAACGGTTCTTTCCTAGTGCAAAGACCAATGGTCCTTGATCATGGCTTTACCTATTGAGATTAATAGCCTCACGTGCAAGCATATTGTAGCTTCATACCAAACGGAATGACCTGTTTTTATCCTGTGTTTGATACCCACCTGAACCCTAAAATTAGATCTAGACAAAATGTCGAGGAGTTCATAAACGACTGAAAAACAGTCGTATAAGATTAATTAAAAAAAAAAAAGTCACAATGGAAAATCATCACCCCTCTTCCATTTCTCCGGAAGATAACTACCTCCTTGGCGGACACTGCAAAAGCTCCTTGACTGTAACGCATAAGGCTATCTTGTTGATGGCCGGATCCTTGCTAGGTTGGGCTTCATAAACGATCCCGGCTTAGATGAAAGGGATTCGTGTGATGCTCCACTGAATCTTTTCGAGTGAATGCAGCAAAAGACTTGGTGTGTGTGTGTGTGTGTGTGTGTGTGTGTGTGTGTGTGTGTGTGTGTGTGTGTGTCTGTGCTTGCTTCGGGGACGGGGGCGTGAGGGAGTTTGCCTCCATTGTTGTCTCCTCTGCTGCAATGGACTGGCGGAGAGTTACTTCTGTTTCTAACGGTGGCTCTCTCTCTCAGTTCGAGTAGGAGGCTAAATGGATTGCCATGGACCTCTTGTTGTTGCTGTTGTCTTTGGAGAAAGCTGAGAGGAGAGCAGACTTTTTAAGTTTTTTCAATTTATTTACAGATTACTTGCGCATTAAAATAATGTCTTTTAAGTATTGGAATTATTTTTGTTCGTAATTACAGTTTTAATTAAATGACGGTGGCAATAATATATTCTCCCCCACAGGGGGGGTAGTGCTGTCAATGCACCTCACGCTGTGCACTGTAGGCATTACTTGAGGTTCTTTGCAGCGTCCCTTCGGCCCTAGCTGCAACCCCTTTCATTCCTCTTACTGTACCTCCTTTCCTATTCTCTTTCTTCCACCTTCCTTTCCACCCTCTCGTAACAATTGTTCCATTGTGCAATTGAGAGTTTTCCTCCTGTTACACCTTTCAAACCTTTTTACTGTCAATTTCCGTTTCAGCGCTGAATGACCTCATAGGTCCGAACGCTTGGCCTTCGGCCTACATTTTATATTCAGTTCAATGGTATATTCTCTTTAGGAAACTTGATAAGTTGTTCATTTTCTGCCCTTGGTTAAAAGCTGTTGCTCGGGGGCGCTGAATCCCGGATTCCCATAATGTTACTTTCCTTTTTTTTTTTTTTTAGAGTAGAATTTATTGCTCCCATCGGGTTTGGCCTCTATTCCTTGTACTCGTCCTTTCCCACCTGCTCTCTCTCTCTCTCTCTCTCTCTATGCTGTAGGTCTTGCCTATTATAGATACATTAGTTTGGGCACATTTAACCTACTACCTTGAACGTTTTAAGGTAGACTATAAATATATATATATACATATATATATATATATATATATATAATATATATATATATATATATATATATATATATACACACACACAAACGTTCAAGTTATATTAAATGTGCCACACACTTAATGCATTCAATAGGTTAAATCACAGTAAACCTAAGAGAGAGAGAGCAGAGAGAGAGAGAGAGAGAGAGAGAGAGAGAGAGAGAGAGAGAGAGAGAGAGAGAGAGAGCAGGTGGGAAAGAACTAGTATAAAGAATACAGGTAAACTTTCTTCTCAACAAGGAATTGCTTTGTAACAGGTTACGTGTCTTTTATTTCCTTTCTCTATTAACTTCTCAATTATGTGACAGCAGATTCTTTAGTTTTAAATGAAAAAATAGGGTTGCAGAACTTACTGTCACTCGGCTTTTCTCCAATCTATCTCAACACTGCACATGTATTATTCCTTAGATATTCATTTTTCTTCGGAAAATAATTCGTGAAAAGTGATCGACTTCTTTCCTTTACCTTCGGTTTCTTTTTCATTTTTTTAGTTTTCTGCAAAAGAAAACTATTGTGCCGGCTTTGTCTGTCCGTCTGCACTTTTACTGTCCGCCCTAAGATCTTAAAAACAGCTGAGGCTAGAGGACAGCAAATTGATATGTTGATCATTCACCCTCCAATCATCAAACATACTGAATTGCAGCTTTCTAGCCTCAGCAGTTTTTATTTTATTTAAGGTTAAAGTTAGCCATAATCATGCGTCTGGTAACTATATAGGACATGCCATCACCGGGCCGTGGTTAAAGTTTCATGGGCCGCGGCTTATACACCATTACACCGAGAAAACCGACAGATATTTCTATTTTCGGTGGCCTTGATTATACGCTGTACAGAAAACTAGATTGCGCCGAAGAAACTTCGGCGTTTTTGTTACTTGTTATTTCTTGCGCATGAATTTTTCTCTCTCATTTCTTTTATCTTGATCTGATGGGATTTCTTTTAGCTTCAAAAATACAAAAATGTATATTGTTTCATTTACTTTTTCTCTTATCTTTTTGTATGGATATTTTTCTTTATGGAGATTTATCGGCTCAGTGTTACCATCTGAAGTTTCCACTGAATAATCCTCTCAAAGTTTCTTAGTCTGAAGATTAAAAATTTTCCCTTTATATTGTTTCATCAACACAAAATTAAGCTATCTTTTAAAGCAACTCCTTCCCGTTTTTATTTTTCATTTCTAACATGATTTTTTACGTCGATTTACTCAGACCTTGGAGTTTTTCTGATAAGATTACATAATATATATATATATATATATATATATATATATATATATATATATATATATATATATATATATTTTATATATATTTATTTTTTTTTTTTTTTTTGGCAAAACTCTGTTGGTATTAGCCGTCAGCAACCCTTAAGAAAACCATTCCCAAAAATGTATTCATCTGAGATTATCTATAATATACAGTCAAAGGTTGCAATGTCTAATGTTGCATTCCGTTATGAGAGAGAGAGAGAGAGAGAGAGAGAGAGATAGTTGACATGAAACACGTGATGTTAAAGTTTTCAAAGTGGTTAATCAACTCGAGGCATTTTTACGGACGGAAAAACTTCAACTAAGCGAAAAAAAAACGCCCACCGGATTTTTATTGCTAAACATCCACGAAAACATATTTTCCATAACAGTTGATCGGAAAATGATAGAGGGTAGTTTTCCGTTTCCATCATTCTCTTCCTCTTCCTCTTCCTCTAGTCCGAGAAGCATCACAACAGAAAACCATCATATCGATCCGAACGACCTCCCGAGATTGAAAATGGCCCCTGGGATACTACTGCTTCAGCATCAAGATCTCCTCCTGTTTCATGGGGCACTTGCACAGCGGCATCCCGCATGCACAGGGTTCCTTTTCAATTCCTGTAGGGCATCGTTTTACGCTGCGTCCTTCCATAACGCAAGGTCCTTGCCATAACCGTCACACGCCCGGGTGGCCCGTTCGAACTGTTCGGTGGCCATAACAGGGCAAAATGGCCCCATCTTCAGAATTGCGCTTACGTAATGGCACTGGAGATCCGGCTGGTGGCCTTCTGCAGTATCAGGGGTTATCGCCTGCCCGTCTCCGAAGGGGTCTGCTATGCTTGGGTGAACTGCTTGGGTGCCTGCTTGCGTGGGGCCGAGTGAAAACTCGAGAGTGGTTATTTTAAAGTTGGGAACAACGGGACACAAGACGAAATGAAATTTTACAGAAAATATAAAAAGGAATAAGAAAATGTACTTGAAAAGCGTTACTTACATCCTACAGAAACGAGAAAATCTGAACATTACTAAGAATAATGGGAGGAAGGCGAATTCCTATATTCTTCACTCTTTCCAGAAGTGTTTCTATAGCTTCTCTTGGGATTCGAACCCCACCCGTTTTCTCTTCTTCCATCAAGCTACAGCTATATTTTGGTACTGGATTTCTCATCTTCTCGACTGTTGCGTAACATAAAGAGGGGGAACTCCTAAAATTGTTAGTGAAACTGAGACGTCACAGAATCATCCTATACCGGGATTGATGATACACAACGAGTGACCCAAGGTCTTTAGACCCTGAAGTGACCCTTGGGAGGAATTGGCCAGGCAGGAGTTATGGAGCGGAGGAAAGATTCTGTTTCTCAGCTCCAAGAGATGGAAAATTAAATAACCTGTAGATGTGTGTGAGAGAGAGAGAGAGAGAGAGAGAGAGAGAGTGAGAGAGAGAGAGAGAGGAGAGAAGAGAGAGAGAGAGAGAGAGAGAGAGAGAGAGAGAGAGAGGCTCTAGAGACGTTGTAAATGAAATACCCTGTAGATATGTGAGAGAGAGAGAGAGGCTCCAGTGACGTTAAAGAAATAAGCAGATGAGAGAGAGAGAGAGGCTCCTAGTGACGTTAAATGAAATAACCTGTAGATGAGAGAGAGAGAGAGAGAGAGAGAGAGAGAGAGTAAAGAGTACCCTGTAAGAGAGAGAGAGAGAGAGAGAGAGAGAGAGCAGTAAATGAAAGAGGCCCTGTAACGTTAATGAAATAACCTGTAGATGAGAGAGAGAGAGAGAGAGAGAGAGAGAGTGGAGTAAAGAGAGAGATGAGAGAGAGAGAGAGAAAGGCCATATCCAGAGCAGGGATGTATACAACATTAACTCACTTTGATTTAATCATGCCAGAAAAAGGCAACTTAAGAAGAAGTCCTCATGGTACAGCAGTAAGCTAACTAAGAAAGGTGTGTCGATATAAAGGTAAAACAAATGATATAAATAATGTATTAAAAATGGATACCTATGCATAACCCATAGGAATACCGAGCAATGTAAACTATGTAAATTGTGTAAAACAACTTTAAAATTATTTTTATATCACCTAAGAGGTCTGGTTTTATGATCACCAACAACAATAGAGGAATGAAATAGAGAATAAAAATAAAGACATGATAAAAGCTATATACTGAGAGTTGTAGAAAGAGCAAAAGGTGACCGTGGTTGGCTGAAGGCTCCCCCACCCTACAGATGGCATTTCCTACCAAATCTTCCGGTCAACACCCCTTTATTAGACGTTTCTCAATATTATACTTAAGTATAAGTGTCTGTATATGTACATGTACATATGCATATAGAAGTGCAATTCTCCATTATGTAAATAGCAGCACTGAACTGGATTAGCCGGTTGATAATTTTTTATTTTTTCAACAAAGTTATTTTTAATTCTTGGTCCAATCGATAGTAAGAGATAAAACTATGCACACGGATTTCCTTAAAGACTGATTCTTCGCCGAATAATACCCTCACATACATACATATTTTGTTTTTATCATTAAGCCCTTTCCTCTTCCACTGAGTCACCCAGGAGAAAAATACACACACACACATTCATATCATATACTATATATATATATATATATATATATATATATATATATATATATATATATATATATATATATATATATATATATACACAAATACTTGTATGTATATACACATATATCTATATATATAGTATATATATATTATATATATATATATATATATATATATATATATATATATATATATAATATATATATACATATACATATATACTGGTGTAAAACGTGAACCACGAACTTTCGTCTTCTGCAGCGTTTGTAGATAAAAGAAGCTTCCCAAAAATCTACAACATGGCCTATGAAATTTGTTCTCTTTGAAATTCATTTCAAATATAAAAAATATAAAAAATTATATAAGCATCCACAGGCATCACCAATATGAACATGCATTTATATAACAATGTATATTTGTGTTCATATGAAAACAAGCACGGATAATTGTGATATAATGTGAAAAGTAATAACCGAAATCAAATGATAAACATAAGAGAAACTATTCTTTTGACTCGTGGGAAAAGTGGCATGAGATGTAAAAAATTAATTCATAAGTTAACTGACCAAGAAACTAGCAAGCACTGACTGTTCATACATAGAGCCGGATCCCTGTTAACTACTCACACACACGAACACATATAAACACGCAGAGACGAGTTTATTTATTTTTTTTTTTTTAATCAGGAAGTGGCAGCAAAGCGCCAGTCTCGTGTCTCTGACAGCATACACATAAACATGCATCGCAAAAAAAGTATTAAAAAAAAACTTTTCTCCAGATCCATGGTTACTCTGATATTGAATTGCTTTGTTTTTGTTAGAGACATCGTCCCTTTTTTGGCAAAGTTCTACAGTTTCGGATAGTTCCCATTGGACAGGTTGGTATCGTTCTCGGCTAGCAATCTAATGGGCTGGCGTTCGATTCTCCTACCGGCCAATGAAGAATTAGAGAAATTTATTTCGGTGATAGAAATTCATTTCTCATTATAATGTAGTTCGGGTTCCACGGTAACCTGTAGGTCCCGTTGCGCAGGTAACCAATTGGTTGTTAGCCACGTAAAATAAATTCAGATAAGCTGTTAATCAGCTCATTGGGGTTAAACCAAAGGGAATACTTAACTTTTTTAGCTACAGTTTCGGAAAGTGGGTTGTAAATGATTGCTGAAATTCCCCGCCAAAAAAAAAAAAAAAAAGAGAGAATGACAGAGAACATTTGTTAGCGTTCACGTCCCCTGTAACTGAATGCATATAGTGTCCATTTATAATTAGCCTTCCTCTTTTTGGCAAAGTGTCGAATACGCATTTTAATTTTTGGAGTCATTTACATCGACTATGATTTTATCATTGACTTCACGTTTCAGCTAATCGTTAAGTGCGTCTCTTTCACAACACGTCCTGGATGGTGAGCGAGACAGATTTGACACTTTAGTGAAACAAGAAGTCAATGATAAAATCACAGTCGATGCAGGTAACTCAAAAAAGTAGAAAAATTCGTATTCGACACTGCCAAAAATGGAAGGCTAATTGTAAAGGGACACTGTATGCATTCAGTTACAGTGGGACGTGAATGCTTCCGCGTTCTCTTTCATTCTCTTTTTGGGAATTCCAACAATCGTTTCCAACCCACTTTCCCAAACTGTAGCACAACCTTCAAAAACGTCTTCATCTGCGAGAGAGAAAGATTTGCTTTCTTTCTCTCCTTCTTCCCCGACAGCCGCATTCCTTTCTCGTGCGAGGAGCGCCAACAAAAGTTTCATCTCCTGAGTTTACATTGCTTCCGCTCTGTATGCAAAGGATCCCGCCTTCCTTTCCCCTTTGTCTACCTCAGGAGCGAAAAGCAGAGTCTGGCAAATAGCGATCGCCGTCAAAAGACTTTCTTAGATGCAATCAATTTCGTTTTTTTTTTTTTTTTTTTTTTTTTTTGTGCTACAAGTTGCCTCCCTGTTATTTTTTTTTTTTTTTTTTTAGGGTGGTTTATGGGGAGTCTGTGATGAAACTGTCTCTCTAGACTTTTCTGAAATGCAATTTTTTTTCTATTTTGTACTGCAAATTGCTTCCGTGAAACTTTTTTTTTGAGGAATGACTAACAGTAAGTCTGAGAAAGCTGACTTTCTATCTTTTGCAAGTCAACTTTCAATATACTTTGAAATAAGTCAAGCGCGATGGAAGAGGTGAGAGTACAGAGGAAGTGAAGAGCCACCTCTAGAAATCAGGGAAAAAGGCAGAATGGGGAGAATTCTGAAGCTTCGCTGTTGACGGAAAAGAAAAAACGCCACCAACTTACCGAATCGAGGAAGTGACCGGGAAGTGGTAGTCTGGCTTGAAGGGTTACACACAAAGAGAGAGAGAGAGAGAGAGAGAGAGAGAGAGAGAGAGAGAGAGAGAGAGAGAAATAGAATTTCCTAATTATGATAAGGATAACATCGGAAACCGGATGGAGGGTCTTCCTGACAAAAACCTCAACTAGGAAAAGAAGTCTGGGCTATTAAGAGCCAACGCTGTAATACAAATCAACTAGGAAGAAAACGACAATGCTCATAGGAGAAGGAGAATGAGGAGGACTTGCAGGAGGAGAATAGAGAAGTAGGAGGAGGAGGAGGGGAGGAGGGGAGGAGGAGGAGGAGGAGGAGGAGGAGGAGGAGTAGGAGAAA